>NW_027422059.1:0-332157 GCF_037893015.1 Macrotis lagotis | reverse complement strand
GTAGCCTTGCGTTGTCGTGCCTTAGCCTTGCCTCGCCTGACCGTGCCTTGCCTTGCGTTACCCTTTCCTTGCCTTGCCCGTGCATTGCATAGCCGTGCGTTGTCGTGCATCAGCCTTGCCTTGCCTCACCGTGCCTTGCCTTGCGTTACCCTTTCCTTGCCTTGCCGTGCATTGCCTAGCCGTGCGTTGCCGTGCCTTAGCCTTGTTTCCCCTTGTCGTGCCGTTCCTTCCGTTACCCTTGCCTTGCCTTGCTTTGCCTTGCCTTCCTTGCCTTCCGTTACTCGTTGCTTGCCTTCCGTGCATTGCCTAGCCTTGCGTTGTCGTGCATTAGCCTTGCCTCCCCAAACCGTGCCTTGCCTTGCGTTACCCTTTCCTTGCCTTGCCCTGCATTGCCTAGCCTTGCGTTGTCGTGCCTTAGCCTTGTTTCCCCTTGCCGTGCCGTGCCTGTTGTTACACTTGCCTTGCCATGCTTTTCCTTGCCTTCCTTTCCTTCCATTACTCTTTCCTTGCCTAGCCGTGCACTGCCTAGCCTTGCGATGTCGTGCATTAGCTTTGCCTCGCCTGACAGTGCCTTGCCTTGCGTTACCCTTTCCTTGCCTTGCCGTGCATTGCCTACCCCTGCGTTGCCCGTTCCTTAGCCTTGTTTCCCCCTTGCCGTGCCTTGCCTTTTGTTACACTTGCCTTGCCTTGCTTTGCCTTGCCTTCCTTTCCTTCCGTTACTCTTTCCTTGCCTAGCCGTTCACTGCCTAGCCTTGCGTTGTCGTGCATTAGCCTTGCTTCCCCAAACCGTGCCTTGCCTTGCGTTACCATTTCCTTGCCTTGCCCTGCATTGCCTAGCCGTGCGTTACCGTGCCTTAGTGTTGTTTCCCCTTGCCGTGCCGTTCCTTCCGTTAACCTTGCCTTGCCTTGCATTCCCTTGCCTTCCTTGCGTTCCGTTACTCTTTGCTTGCCTTCCGTGCATTGCCTAGCCTTGCGTTGTCGTGCCTTACCCTTGCCTCGCTGACCGTGCCTTGCTTTGCGTTACCCTTACCTTGCCTTGCCCTGCATTGCCTAGCCCTGTGTTGTCGTGCCTTAGCCTTGTTTCCCCTTACCGTGCCGTTCCTTTCGTTACCCTTGCCTTCCCCTTCTTTCCCTTGCATTCCTTGCCTTCCGTTACTCTTTGCTTGCCTTCCGTGCATTGCCTAGCCTTGTGTAGTCGTGCCTTAGCCTTGCCTCGCCTGACCGTGCCTTGCCTTGCGTTACCCTTTCCTTGCCTTGCAGTGCATTTCCTAGCCGTTCGTTGTCGTGCCTTAGCCTTGTTTGCCCTTGCCGTGCCGTTCCTTCCGTTACCCCTTGCCTTGCTTTCCCTTGCATTCCTTGCCTTCCGTTACTCTTTGCTTGCCTTCCGTGCATTGCCTAGCCTTACGTTGTCGTGTCTTAGCCTTTTTTCACCTTGCCATAGCCTTGCTTGCGTTGCCTTGCTTTGCCTTGCCTTCCTTGCCTTCCGTTACTCTTTGCTTGCCTTCCGTGCATTGCCTAGCCTTGCGTGGTCGTGCCTTAGACTTTTTTCACCTTGCCATAGCCTTGCTTGCGTTGCCTTGCTTTGCCTTGCATTCCTTGCCTTCCGTTACTCTTTGCTTGCCTTCCGTGCATTGGCTAGCCTTGCGTTGTCGTGCCTTAGCCTTGCCTCGCCTGACAGTGCCTTGCCTTGCGTTACCCTTTCCTTGCCTTACAGTGTACTGCCAAGCCTTGCCTTGTCGTGCATTAGCCTTGCCTTGCCTGACCGTGCCTTGCCTGGCGTTACCCTTTCCTTGCCTTGCCGTGCATTGCCTAGCCGTGCGTTGTCTTGCCTTAGCCTTGTTTCCCATTGCCGTGCCGTTACTTCCGTTACCCTTGCCTTGCCTTGCTTTCCCTTGCCTTCCTTGGTTTCCGTTACTCTTTGCTTGCCTTCCGTGCATTGCCTAGCCTTGCGCTGTCGTGCATTAGCCTTGCCTTGCCTCACAGTGCCTTGCCTTGCGTTACCTTTTCCTTGGCTGGCCGTGCATTGCCTAGCCGTGCGTTGTGGTGCCTTAGCCTTGTTTCACCTTGCCATAGCCTTGCTTGCTTTGCCTTGCCTTCCTTCCATTCCGTTACTCTTTGCTTGCCTTCCGTGCATTGCCTAGCCTTGCGTTTTCGTGGCTTAGCCTTTTTTCACCTTGCCATAGCCTTGCTTGCGTTGCCTTGCTTTGCCTTGCATTCCTTGCATTCCGTTACTCTTTGCTTGCCTTCCGTGCATTGCCTAGCCTAGCGTTGTCGTGCCTTAGCCTTGCCTCGCCTAACCGTGCCTTGCCTTGCGTTACCCTTTCCTTGCCTTGTCGTGCATTGCCAAGCCGTGCGTTGTCGTGCATTAGCCTCGCCTTGCCTTGCCGTGCCTTGCCTTGCGTTACCCTTTCCTTGCCTGGCCGTGCATTGCTTAGCCTTGCGTTGCCGTACCTTAGCCTTGTTTCCCCTTGCCGTGCCGTGCCTTTTGTTACACTTGCCTTGCCTTGCTTTGCCTTGCCTTCCTTTCCTTCCGTTACTCTTTCCTTGCCTAGCCGTGCATTGCGTAGCCTTGCGTTGTCGTGCATTACCCTTGCCTCGCCTGACCGTGCCTTGCCTTGCGTTACCCTTTCCTTGCCTTGCCGTGCATTGCCTAGCCCTACGTTGTCGTGCCTTAGCCTTGTTTCCCCTTACCGTGCCGTTCCTTCCGTTACCCTTGCCTTCCCCTGCTTTCCCTTGCCTTCCTTGCCTTCCGTTACTCTTTGCTTGCCTTTCGTGCATTGCCTAGCCTTGCGTTGTCGTGCCTTAGCCTTGCGTCGCCTGACCGTGCCTTGCCTTGCGTTACCCTTTCCTTGCCTTGCCATGCATTGCCTAGCCGTGCGTTGTCGTGCATCAGCCTTGCCTTGCCTCACCGTGCCTTGCCTTGCGTTACCCTTTCCTTGCCTTGCCGTGCATTGCCTAGCCGTTCGTTGCCGTGCCTTAGCCTTGTTTCCCCTTGCCGTGCCGTTCCTTCCGGTAACCTTGCCTTGCCTTGCTTTCCCTTGCCTTCCTTGCATTCCGTTATTCTTTGCTTGCCTTCCGTGCATTGCCTAGCCTTGCGTTGTCGTGCCTTAGCCTTGCCTCGCCTGACCGTGCCTTGCCTTGCGTTAACCTTACCTTGCCTTGCCCTGCATTGCCTAGCCGTTCGTTGTCGTGCCTTAGCCTTGTTTGCCCTTGCCGTGCCGTTCCTTCCGTTACCCTTGCCTTGCTTTCCCTTGCCTTCCTTGGTTTCCGTTACTCTTTGCTTGCCTTCCGTGCATTGCCTAGCCATGCGCTGTCATGCATTTGCCTTGCCTTGCCTCAGAGTGCCTTGCCTTGCGTTACCTTTTGTTTGGCTGGCCGTGCATTGCGTAGCCTTGCGTTGTCGTGCATTACCCTTGCCTCGCCTGACCGTGCCTTGCCTTGCGTTACCCTTTCCTTGCCTTGCCGTGCATTGCCTAGCCCTGCGTTGCCGTGCCTTAGCCTTGTTTCCCCTTGCCGTGCCGTTCCTTCCGTTACCCTTGCCTTGACTTGCTTTCCCTTGCCTTCCTTGCCTTCCGTTACTCTTTGCTTGCCTTCCGTGCATTGCCTAGCCTTGCGTTGTCGTGCATTAGCCTTGCCTCCCCAAACCGTGCCTTGCCTTGCGTTACCCTTTCCTTGCCTTCCCCTGCATTGCCTAGAACTGTGTTGTCGTGCCTTAGCCTTGTTTCCCCTTGCCGAGCCGTTCCTTCCGTTACTATTGCCTTGCCTTGGTTTCCCTTGCCTTCCTTGCCTTCCGTTACTCTTTGCTTGCCTTCCGTGCATTGCCTAGCCTTGCGTTGTCGTCATTAGCCTTGCCTCGCCTGACCGTGCCTTGCCTTGCGTTACCCGTTCCTTGCCTTGCCGAGCATTGCCTAGCCGTGCGTCGTCGTGCATTAGCCTTGTCTAGCCTTACCGTGCCTCGCCTTGCGTTACCCTTTCCTTGCCTGGCCGTGCATTGCCTAGCCGTGCGTTGCCGTTCCTTAGCCTTGTTTCCCCTTGCCGTGCCTTTCCTTTTGTTACACTTGCCTTGCCTTGCTTTGCCTTGCCTTCCTTTCCTTCCGTTACTCTTTCCTTGCCTAGCCGTGCACTGCCTAGCCTTGCGATGTCGTGCATTAGCTTTGCCTCGCCTGACAGTGCCTTGCCTTGCGTTACCCTTTCCTTGCCTTGCCTTGCATTGCCTACCCCTGCGTTGCCGTGCCTTAGCCTTGTTTCCCCTTGCCGAGGCGTTCCTTCCGTTACCCTTGCCTTGCCTTGGTTTCCCTTGCCTTCCTTGCCTTCCGTTACTCTTTGCTTGCCTTCCGTGCATTGCCTAGCCTTTCGTTGTCGTGCATTAGCCTTGCCTCTCCTGACCGTGCCTTGCCTTGCGTTACCCTTTCTTTCCCTTGCCGTGCATTGCCTAGCCGTGCGTTGTCGTGCATTAGCCTTGTCTTGCCTTACCGTGCCTTGCCTTTCGTTACCATTTCCTTGCCTGGCCGTGCATTCCCTAGCCCTGCGTTGCCGTTCCTTAGCCTTGTTTCCCCTTGCCGTGCCGTTCCTTCCGGTAACCTTGCCTTGCCTTGCTTTCCCTTGCCTTCCTTGCGTTCCGTTACTCTTTGCTTGCCTTCCGTGCATTGCCTAGCCTTTCGTTGTCGTGCCTTAGCCTTGCCTCGCCTGACCGTGCCTTGCCTTGCGTTACGCTTTCCTTGCCTTGCAGTGCATTGCCTAGCAGTGCGTTGTCGTGCCTTAGCCTTGTTTCCCCTTGCCATAGCCTTGCTTGCGTTGCCTTGCTTTGCCTTGCCTTCCTTGCTTTCCGTTACTCTTTGCTTGCCTTCCGTGCATTGCCTAGCCTTGCGTGGTCTTGCCTTAGCCTTTTTTCACCTTGCCATAGCCTTGCTTGCGTTGCCTTGCTTTGCCTTGCATTCCTTGCCTTCCGTTTCTCTTTGCTTGCTTTCCGTGCATTGCCTAGCCTTGCGTTGTCGTGCATTAGACTTGCCTCCCCAAACCGTGCCTTGCCTTGTGTTACCCTTTCCTTACCTTACCCTGCATTGCCTAGCCCTGTGTTGTCGTGCCTTAGCCTTGTTTCCCCTTGCCGTGCCGTTCCTTCCGTTACCCTTGCCTTCCCTTGCTTTCCCTTGCTTTCCTTGCCTTCCGTTACTCTTCGCTTTCCTTCCGTGCATTTCCTAGCCTTGCGTTGTCGTGCCTTAGCCTTGCCTCGCCAGACAGTGCCTTGCCTTGCGTTACCCTTTCCTTGCCTTGCTGTGCACTGCCTAGCCTTGCCTTGTCGTGCATTAGCCTTGCCTTGCCTGACCGTGCCTTGCCTGGCGTTACCATTTCCTTGCCTTGCCGTGCATTGCCTAGCCGTGCGTTGTCGTGACTTAGCCTTTTTTCCCCTTGCCGTGCCGTTCCTTCCGTTACCCTTGCTTTCCTTGCTTTTCCTTGCCTTGCTTACCTTCCATTACTCTTTGCTTGCCTTCCCTGAATTGCCTAGCCGTGCGTTGTCGTGCCTTAGCCTTGTTTCCCCTTGCCGTGCCGTTCCTTCCGTTACCCTTGCCTTGCTTTCCCTTGCCTTCCTTGGTTTCCGTTACTCTTTGCTTGCCTTCCTTGCATTGCCTAGCCTTGCGCTGTCATGCATTAGCCTTGCCTTGCCTCAGAGTGCCTTGCCTTTCGTTACCTTTTCCTTGGCTGGCCGTGCATTGCCTAGTCGTGCGTTGTGGTGCCTTAGCCTTGTTTCACCTTGCCATAGCCTTGCTTGCTTTGCCTTGCTTTCCCTTGCCTTCCTTGCGTTCCGTTACTCTTTGCTTGCCTTCCGTGCATTGCCTAGCCTTGCGTTGTCGTGTCTTAGCCTTTTTTCACCTTGCCATAGCCTTGCTTGCGTTGCCTTGCTTTGCCTTGCCTTCCTTGCCTTCCGTTACTCTTTGCTTCCCTTCCTTGCATTGCCTAGCCATGCGTGGTCGTGCCTTAGCCTTTTTTCACCTTGCCATAGCCTTGCTTGCGTTGCCTTGCTTTGCCTTGCATTCCTTGCCTTCCGTTACTCTTTACTTGCCTTCCGTGCATTGCCTAGCCTTGCGTTGTCGTGCATTAGCCTTGTTTCCCCTTGCCGTGCCGTTCCTTCCGTTACCCTTGCCTTGACTTGCTTTCCCTTGCCTTCCTTGCCTTCCGTTACTCTTTGCTTGCCTTCCGTGCATTGCCTAGCCTTGCGTGGTCGTGCCTTAGCCTTTTTTCACCTTGCCATAGCCTTGCTTGCGTTGCCTTGCTTTGCCTTGCCTTCCTTTCCTTCCGTTACTCTTTCCTTGCCTTGCCGTGCATTGCCTAGCCGTGCGTTGTCGTGCATCAGCCTTGCCTTGCCTCACCGTGCCTTGCATTGCGTTACCCTTTCCTTGCCTTGCCGTGCATTGCCTAGCCCTGCGTTGCCGTGCCTTAACCTTGTTTCCCCTTGCCGTGCCGTTCCTTCCGTTACCCTTGCCTTGACTTGCTTTCCCTTGCCTTCCTTGCCTTCCGTTACTCTTTGCTTGCCTTCCGTGCATTGCCTAGCCTTGCGTTGTCGTGCATTAGCCTTGCCTCCCAAAACCGTGCCTTGCCTTGCGTTACCCTTTCCTTGCCTTGCCCTGCATTGCCTAGAATTGTGTTGTCGTGCCTTAGCCTTGTTTCCCCTTACCGTGCCGTTCCTTTCGTTACCCTTGCCTTCCCCTGCTTTCCTTTGCATTCCTTGCCTTCCGTTACTCTTTGCTTGCCTTCCGTGCATTGCCTAGCCTTGCGTTTTCGTGCCTTAGCCTTGTTTCCCCTTGCCGTGCCGTGCCTGTTGTTACACTTGCCTTGCCGTGCTTTGCCTTGCCTTCCTTTCCTTCCGTTACTCTTTCCTTGCGTAGCCGTGCACTGCCTAGCCTTGCGATGTCGTGCATTAGCTTTGCCTCGCCTGACAGTGCCTTGCCTTGCGTTACCCTTTCCTTGCCTTGCCGTGCATTGCCTAGCCCTGCGTTGCCGTGCCTTAGCCTTGTTTCCCCTTGCCGAGCCGTTCCTTCCGTTACTCTTGCCTTGCCTTGGTTTCCCTTGCCTTCCTTGCCTTCCGTTACTCTTTGCTTGCCTTCCGTGCATTGCCTAGCCTTGCGTTGTCGTCATTAGCCTTGCCTCGCCTGACCGTGCCTTGCCTTGCGTTACCCTTTCCTTGCCTTGCCGAGCATTGCCTAGCCGTGCGTTGTCGTGCATTAGCCTTGTCTAGCCTTACCGTGCCTCGCCTTGCGTTACCCTTTCCTTGCCTGGCCGTGCATTGCCTAGCCGTGCGTTGCCGTGCCTTAGCCTTGTTTCCCCTTGCAGTGCCGTTCCTTCTGGTAACCTTGCCTTGCCTTGCTTTCCCTTGCCTTCCTTGCGTTCCGTTACTCTTTGCTTGCCTTCCGTGCATTGCCTAGCCTTTCGTTATCGTGCCTTAGCCTTGTTTCCCCTTGCCATAGCCTTGCTTGCGTTGCCTTCCTTTGCCTTGCCTTCCTTGCTTTCCGTTACTCTTTGCTTGCCTTCCGTGCATTGCCTAACCTTGCGTGGTCGTGTCTTAGACTTTTTTCACCTTGCCATAGCCTTGCTTGCGTTGCCTTGCTTTGCATTGCATTCCTTGCCTTCCGTTACTCTTTGCTTGCCTTCCGTCCATTGCCTAGCCTTGCGTGGTCGTGCCTTAGCCTTTTTTCACCTTGCCATAGCCTTGCTTGCGTTGCCTTGCTTTGCCTTGCATTCCTTGCTTTCCGTTACTCTTTGCTTGCCTTCCGTGCATTGCCTAGCCTTGCGTTGTCGTGCATTAGCCTTGCCTCCCCAAACTGTGCCTTGCCTTGCGTTACCCTTTCCTTGCCTTGCCCTGCATTGCCTAGCAGTGTTGTCGTGCCTTAGCCTTGTTTCCCCTTGCCGTGCCGTTCCTTTCGTTACCCTTGCCTTCCCCTGCTTTCCCTTGCATTCCTTGCCTTCCGTTACTCTTTGCTTACCTTCCGTGCATTGCCTAGCCTTGCGTAGTCGTGCCTTAGCCTTGCCTCGCCTGACCGTGCCTTGCCTTGCGTTACCCTTTCCTTGCCTTGCCGTGAATTGCCTAGCCCTCCGTTGCCGTGCCTTAGCCTTGTTTCCCCTTGCCGAGCCGTTCCTTCCGTTACTCTTGCCTTGCCTTGGTTTCCCTTGCCTTTTTTGCCTTCCGTTACTCTTTGCTTGCCTTCCGTGCATTGCCTAGCCTTGCGTTGTCGTCATTAGCCTTGCCTCGCCTGACCGTGCCTTGCCTTGCGTTACCCTTTCCTTGCCTTGCCGAGCATTGCCTAGCCGTGCGTTGTCGTGCATTAGCCTTGTCTAGCCTTACCGTGCCTCGCCTTGCGTTACCCTTTCCTTGCCTGGCCGTGCATTGTCTAGCCGTGCGTAGCCATTCCTTAGCCTTGTTTCCCCTTGCCGTGCCTTGCCTTTTGTTACACTTGCCTTGCCTTGCTTTGCCTTGCCTTCCTTTCCTTCCGTTACTCTTTCTTTGCCTAGCCATGCACTGCCTAGCCGTGCATTGTCGTGCATTAGCCTTGCCTGACCAAACCGTGCCTTGACTTGCGTTACCATTTCCTTGCCTTGCCCTGCATTGCCTAGACGTGCGTTGCCGTGCCTTAGCCTTCTTTCCCCTTGCCGTGCCGTTCCTTCCGGTAACCTTGCGTCGCCTTGCTTTCCCTTGCCTTCCTTGCGTTCCGTTACTCTTTGCTTGCCTTCCGTTCATTGCCTAGCCTTGCGTTGTCGTGCCTTAGCCTTGCCTCGCCTGACCGTGCCTTGCCTTGCGTTACCCTTTCCTTGCCTTGCAGTGCATTGCCTAGCAGTGCGTTGTCGTGCCTTAGCCTTGTTTCCCCTTGCCGTGCCGTTCTTTCCGTTACCATTGCCTTGCCTTGCTTTCCCTTGCCTTCCTTGCCTTCCGTTACTCTTTGCTTGCCTTCCGTGCATTGCCTACCCTTGCCTTGTCGTGTCTTAGCCTTTTTTCAACTTGCCATAGCCTTGCTTGCGTTGCCTTGCTTTGCCTTGCCTTCCTTGCTTTCCGTTACTCTTTGCATGCCTTCCGTGCATTGCCTAGCCTTGCGTGGTCGTGCCTTAGCCTTTTTTCACCTTGCCATAGCCTTGCTTGCGTTCCCTTGCTTTGCCTTGCATTCCTTGCCTTCCGTTACTCTTTGCTTGCTTTCCGTGCATTGCCTATCCTTGCGTGGTCGTGCATTATACTTGCCTCCCCAAACCGTGCCTTGCCTTGCGTTACCCTTTCCTTCCCTTACCCTGCATTGCCTAGCCCTGTGTTGTCGTGCCTTAGCCTTGTTTCCCCTTGCCGTGCCGTTCCTTCCGTTACCCTTGCCTTCCCTTGCTTTCCCTTGCTTTCCTTGCCTTCCGTTACTCTTCGCTTTCCTTCCGTGCATTGCCTAGCCTTGCGTTGTCGTGCCTTAGCCTTGCCTCGCCTGACAGTGCCTTGCCTTGCGTTACCCTTTCCTTGCCTTGCCGTGCACTGCCTAGCCTTGCCTTGTCGTGCATTAGCCTTGCCTTGCCTGACCGTGCCTTGCCTGGCGTTACCCTTTCCTTGCCTTGCCGTGCATTGCCTAGCCGTGCGTTGTCGTGCCTTAGCCTTGTTTCCCCTTGCCGTGCCGTTCCTTCCGTTACCCTTGCCTTGCTTTCCCTTGCCTTCCTTGGTTTCCGTTACTCTTTGCTTGCTTTCCGTGCATTGCCTAGCCTTGCGCTGTCGTGCATTAGCCTTGCCTTGCCTCAGAGTGCCTTGCCTTGCGTTACCTTTTCCTTGGCTGGCCGTGCATTGCCTAGTCGTGCGTTGTGGTGCCTTAGCCTTGTTTCACCTTGCCATAGCCTTGCTTGCTTTGCCTTGCTTTCCCTTGCCTTCCTTGCCTTCCGTTACTCTTTGCTTGCCTTCCGTGCATTGCCTAGCCTTGCGTTGTCGTGTCTTAGCCTTTTTTCACCTTGCCATAGCCTTGCTTGCGTTGCCTTGCTTTGCCTTGCCTTCCTTGCCTTCGGTTACTCTTTGCTTCCCTTTCGTGCATTGCCTAGCCTTGCGTGGTCGTGCCTTAGCCTTTTTTCACCTTGCCATAGCCTTGCTTGCGTTGCCTTGCTTTGCCTTGCATTCCTTGCCTTCCGTTACTCTTTACTTGCCTTCCGTGCATTGCCTAGCCTTGCGTTGTCGTGCATTAGCCTTGCCTCCCCAAACCGTGCCTTGCCTTGCGTTACCCTTTCCTTGCCTTGCCGTGCATTGCCTAGCGGTGCGTTGTCGTGCATTAGCCTCGCCTTTCCTTACCGTGCCTTGCCTTGCGTTACCCTTTCCTTGCCTGGCCGTGCATTGCTTAGCCTTGCGTTGGCGTGCCTTAGCCTTGTTTCCCCTTGCCGTGCCGTGCCTTTTGTTACACTTGCCTTGCCTTGCTTTGCCTTGCCTTCCTTTCCTTGCGTTACTCTTTCCTTGCCTAGCCGTGCACTGCGTAGCCTTGCGTTGTCTTGCATTACCCTTGCCTCGCCTGACCGTGCCTTGCCTTGCGTTACCCTTTCCTTGCCTTGCCGTGCATTGCCTAGCCCTGCGTTGTCGTGCCTTAGCCTTGTTTCCCCTTACCGTGTCGTTCCTTCCGTTACCCTTGCCTTCCCCTGCTTTCCCTTGCCTTCCTTGCCTTCCGTTACTCTTTGCTTGCCTTTCGTGCATTGCCTAGCCTTGCGTTGTCGTGCCTTAGCCTTGCCTCGCCTGACCGTGCCTTGCCTTGCGATACCCTTTCCTTGCCTTGCCGTGCATTGCCTAGCCGTGCGTTGCCGTGCCTTAGCCTTGTTTCCCCTTGCCGTGCCGTTCCTTCCGTTACCCTTCCCTTGCCTTGCTTTCCCTTGCCTTCCTTGGTTTCCGTTACTCTTTGCTTGCCTTCCGTGCATTGCCTAGCCTTGCGCTGTCGTGCATTAGCCTTGCCTTGCCTCTGAGTGCCTTGCTTTGCGTTACCTTTTCCTTGGCTGGCCGTGCATTGCCTAGCCGTGCGTTGTGGTACTTTAGCCTTGTTTCACCTTGCCATAGCCTTGCTTGCTTTGCCTTGCTTTGCCTTGCATTCCTTGCCTTCCGTTACTCTTTGCTTGCCTTCCGTGCATTGCCTAGCCTTGCGTTGTCGTGCCTTAGCCTTCCCTCGCCTGACAGTGCCTTACCTTGCGTTACCCTTTTTGTCTGGCCGTGCATTGCTTAGTCTTGCGTTGCCGTGCCTTAGCCTTGTTTCCCCTTGCCGTGCCGTACCTTGTCTTACACTTGCCTTGCCTTGCTTTGCCTTACCTTCCTTTCCTTCCGTTACTCTTTCCTTGCCTAGCCGTGCACTGCGTAGCCTTGCGTTTTCGTGCATTACCCTTGCCTCGCCTAACCGTGCCTTGCCTTGCGTTACCCTTTCCTTGCCTTGCCGTGCATTGCCTAGCTCTTCGTTACCGTGCCTTAGCCTTGTTTCCCCTTGCCGAGCCGTTCCTTCCGTTACCCTTCCCTTCCCCTGCTTTCCCTTGCCTTCCTTGCCTTCCGTTACTCTTTGCTTGCCTTCCGTGCATTGCGTAGCCTTGCGTTGTCGTGCCTTAGCCTTGCCTCGCCTGACCGTGCCTTGCCTTGCGTTACCCTTTCCTTGCCTTGCCGTGCATTGCCTAGCCGTGCGTTGTCGTGCATCAGCCTTGCCTTGCCTCACCGTGCCTTGCCTTGCGTTACCCTTTCCTTGCCTTGCCGTGCATTGCCTAGCCGTGCGTTGCCGTGCCTTAGCCTTGTTTCCCCTTGTCGTGCCGTTCCTTCCGTTACCCTTGCCTTGCTTTCCCTTGCCTTCCTTGCCTTCCGTTACTCTTTGCTTGCCTTCCGTGCATTGCCTAGCCTTGCGTTGTCGTGCATTAGCCTTGCCTCCCCAAACCGTGCCTTGCCTTGCGTTACCCTTTCCTTGCCTTGCCCTGCATTGCCTAGCCTTGCGTTGTCGTGCCTTAGCCTTGTTTCCCCTTGCCGTGCCGTGCCTGTTGTTACACTTGCCTTGCCATGCTTTTCCTTGCCTTCCTTTCCTTCCATTACTCTTTCCTTGCCTAGCCGTGCACTGCCTAGCCTTGCGATGTCGTGCATTAGCTTTGCCTCGCCTGACAGTGCCTTGCCTTGCGTTACCCTTTCCTTGCCTTGCCGTGCATTGCCTACCCCTGCGTTGCCGTTCCTTAGCCTTGTTTCCCCTTGCCGTGCCTTGCCTTTTGTTACACTTGCCTTGCCTTGCTTTGCCTTGCCTTCCTTTCCTTCCGTTACTCTTTCCTTGCCTAGCCGTGCACTGCCTAGCCTTGCGTTGTCGTGCATCAGCCTTGCCTTGCCTCACCGTGCCTTGCCTTGCGTTACCCTTTCCTTGCCTTGCCGTGCATTGCCTAGCCGTGCGTTGCCGTGCCTTAGCCTTGTTTCCCCTTGCCGTGCCGTTCCTTCCGGTAACCTTGCCTTTCCTTGCTTTCCCTTGCCTTCCTTGCATTCCGTTATTCTTTGCTTGCCTTCCGTGCATTGCCTAGCCTTGCGTTGTCGTGCCTTAGCCTTGCCTCGCCTGACCGTGCCTTGCCTTGCGTTAACCTTACCTTGCCTTGCCCTGCATTGCCTAGCCGTTCGTTGTCGTGCCTTAGCCTTGTTTGCCCTTGCCGTGCCGTTCCTTCCGTTACCCTTGCCTTGCTTTCCCTTGCCTTCCTTGGTTTCCGTTACTCTTTGCTTGCCTTCCGTGCATTGCCTAGCCTTGCGTTGTCGTGCATTAGCCTTGCCTCCCCAAACCGTGCCTTGCCTTGCGTTACCCTTTCCTTGCCTTCCCCTGCATTGCCTAGAACTGCGTTGCCGTTCCTTAGCCTTGTTTCCCCTTGCCGTGCCTTTCCTTTTGTTACACTTGCCTTGCCTTGCTTTGCCTTGCCTTCCTTTCCTTCCGTTACTCTTTCCTTGCCTAGCCGTGCACTGCCTAGCCTTGCGATGTCGTGCATTAGCTTTGCCTCGCCTGACAGTGCCTTGCCTTGCGTTACCCTTTCCTTGCCTTGCCTTGCATTGCCTACCCCTGCGTTGCCATGCCTTAGCCTTGTTTCCCCTTGCCGAGGCGTTCCTTCCGTTACCCTTGCCTTGCCTTGGTTTCCCTTGCCTTCCTTGCCTTCCGTTACTCTTTGCTTGCCTTCCGTGCATTGCCTAGCCTTGCGTTGTCGTGCATTAGCCTTGCCTCTCCTGACCGTGCCTTGCCTTGCGTTACCCTTTCCTTCCCTTGCCGTGCATTGCCTAGCCGTGCGTTGTCGTGCATTAGCCTTGTCTTGCCTTACCGTGCCTTGCCTTTCGTTACCCTTTCCTTGCCTGGCCGTGCATTCCCTAGCCCTGCGTTGCCGTTCCTTAGCCTTGTTTCCCCTTGCCGTGCCTTGCCTTCCGTTACACTTGCCTTGCCTTGCTTTGCCTTGCCTTCCTTTCCTTCCGTTACTCTTTCCTTGCCTAGCCGTGCACTGCCTAGCCTTGCGTTGTCGTGCATTAGCCTTGCCTCCCCAATCCGTGCCTTGCCTTGCGTTACCATTTCCTTGCCTTGCCCTGCATTGCCTAGCCGTGCGTTGCCGTGCCTTAGCCTTGTTTCCCCTTGCCGTGCCGTTCCTTCCGGTAACCTTGCCTTGCCTTGCTTTCCCTTGCCTTCCTTGCGTTCCGTTACTCTTTGCTTGCCTTCCGTGCATTGCCTAGCCTTTCGTTGTCGTGCCTTAGCCTTGCCTCGCCTAACCGTGCCTTGCCTTGCGTTACGCTTTCCTTGCCTTGCAGTGCATTGCCTAGCAGTGCGTTGTCGTGCCTTAGCCTTGTTTCCCCTTGCCATAGCCTTGCTTGCGTTGCCTTGCTTTGCCTTGCCTTCCTTGCTTTCCGTTACTCTTTGCTTGCCTTCCGTGCATTGCCTAGCCTTGCGTGGTCGTGCCTTAGCCTTTTTTCACCTTGCCATAGCCTTGCTTGCGTTGCCTTGCTTTGCCTTGCATTCCTTGCCTTCCGTTTCTCTTTCCTTGCTTTCCGTGCATTGCCTAGCCTTGCGTTGTCGTGCATTAGACTTGCCTCCCCAAACCGTGCCTTGCCTTGTGTTACCCTTTCCTTACCTTACCCTGCATTGCCTAGCCCTGTGTTGTCGTGCCTTAGCCTTGTTTCCCCTTGCCGTGCCGTTCCTTCCGTTACCCTTGCCTTCCCTTGCTTTCCCGTGCTTTCCTTGCCTTCCGTTACTCTTCGCTTTCCTTCCGTGCATTTCCTAGCCTTGCGTTGTCGTGCCTTAGCCTTGCCTCGCCAGACAGTGCCTTGCCTTGCGTTACCCTTTCCTTGCCTTGCCGTGCACTGCCTAGCCTTGCCTTGTCGTGCATTAGCCTTGCCTTGCCTGACCGTGCCTTGCCTGGCGTTACCATTTCCTTGCCTTGCCGTGCATTGCCTAGCCGTGCGTTGTCGTGACTTAGCCTTTTTTCCCCTTGCCGTGCCGTTCCTTCCGTTACCCTTGCTTTCCTTGCTTTTCCTTGCCTTGCTTACCTTCCGTTACTCTTTGCTTGCCTTGCCCTGCATTGCCTAGCCGTGCGTTGCCGTGCCTTAGCCTTGTTTCCCCTTGCCGTGCCGTTCCTTCCGGTAACCTTGCCTTGCCTTGCTTTCCCTTGCCTTCCTTGCGTTCCGTTACTCTTTGCTTGCCTTCCGTGCATTGCCTAGCCTTGCGTTGTCGTGCCTTATCCTTGCCTCACCTGACCGTGCCTTCCCCTGCGTTACCCTTTCCTTGCCTTGCCGTACATTGCCTAGCCCTGTGTTGTCGTGCCTTAGCCTTCTTACCCCTTGCCGTGCCGTTCCTTCCGTTACCCTTGCCTTTCCCTGCTTTCCCTTGCCTTCCTTACCTTCCGTTACTCTATGCTTGCCTTCCGTGCATTGCCTAGCCTTGCGTTGTCGTGCCTTAGCGTTGCCTCGCCTGACCGTGCTTTCAAATGCTTTACACTTTCCTTGCCTTGCCGTTCATTGCCTAGCGTTCGGTGTCGTGCCTTAGACTTGTTTCCCCTTGCCGTGCCGTTCCTTCCGTTACCCTGGCCTGTCCTTCCTTTTCCTTGCCTAGCTTACCTTCCGTTACTCTTTGCTTGCCTTCCCTGAATTTCCTAGCCTTGCGTTGTCGTGCCTTAGCTTTATCTCGCCTGACCTTGCCTTCCTTTGCTTTAAGCTTTCCTTGCATTGTCGTGCATCGCCTAGCCTTGCGTTTTCGTGCATTAGCCTTGCCTAGCCTCACCGTGCCTTTCCTTGCGTTACCCTTTGCTTGCCTTGCCGTGCATTGCCTAGCCGTGCGTTGCCGTTCCTTAGCCTTGTTTCCCCTTGCCGTGCCTTTCCTTTTGTTACACTTGCCTTGCCTTGCTTTGCCTTGCCTTCCTTTCCTTCCGTTACTCTTTCCTTGCCTAGCCGTGCACTGCCTAGCCTTGCGATGTCGTGCATTAGCTTTGCCTCGCCTGACAGTGCCTTGCCTTGCGTTACCCTTTCCTTGCCTTGCCTTGCATTGCCTACCCCTGCGTTGCCGTGCCTTAGCCTTGTTTCCCCTTGCCGAGGCGTTCCTTCCGTTACCCTTGCCTTGCCTTGGTTTCCCTTGCCTTCCTTGCCTTCCGTTACTCTTTGCTTGCCTTCCGTGCATTGCCTAGCCTTGCGTTGTCGTGCATTAGCCTTGCCTCTCCTGACCGTGCCTTGCCTTGCGTTACCCTTTCCTTCCCTTGCCGTGCATTGCCTAGCCGTGCGTTGTCGTGCATTAGCCTTGTCTTGCCTTACCGTGCCTTGCCTTTCGTTACCCTTTCCTTGCCTGGCCGTGCATTCCCTAGCCCTGCGTTGCCGTTCCTTAGCCTTGTTTCCCCTTGCCGTGCCTTGCCTTTCGTTACACTTGCCTTGCCTTGCTTTGCTTTGCCTTCCTTTCCTTCCGTTACTCTTTCCTTGCCTTGCAGTGCATTGCCTAGCAGTGCGTTGTCGTGCCTTAGCCTTGTTTCCCCTTGCCATAGCCTTGCTTGCGTTGCCTTGCTTTGCCTTGCCTTCCTTGCTTTCCGTTACTCTTTGCTTGCCTTCCGTGCATTGCCTAGCCTTGCGTGGTCGTGCCTTAGCCTTTTTTCACCTTGCCATAGCCTTGCTTGCGTTGCCTTGCTTTGCCTTGCATTCCTTGCCTTCCGTTTCTCTTTCCTTGCTTTCCGTGCATTGCCTAGCCTTGCGTTGTCGTGCATTAGACTTGCCTCCCCAAACCGTGCCTTGCCTTGTGTTACCCTTTCCTTACCTTACCCTGCATTGCCTAGCCCTGTGTTGTCGTGACTTAGCCTTTTTTCCCCTTGCCGTGCCGTTCCTTCCGTTACCCTTGCTTTCCTTGCTTTTCCTTGCCTTGCTTACCTTCCGTTACTCTTTGCTTGCCGTCCCTGAATTGCCTAGCCGTGCGTTGTCGTGCCTTAGCCTTGTTTCCCCTTGCCCTGCCGTTCCCTCCGTTACACTTGCTTTTCTTTGCTTTCCTTTGCCTTCCTTACCTTCCGTTACTCTTTGCTTGCCTTCCGTGCATTGCCTAGCCTTGCGTTGTCGTGCCTTATCCTTGCCTCACCTGACCGTGCCTTCCCCTGCGTTACCCTTTCCTTGCCTTGCCGTACATTGCCTAGCCCTGTGTTGTCGTGCCTTAGCCTTCTTACCCCTTGCCGTGCCGTTCCTTCCGTTACCCTTGCCTTTCCCTGCTTTCCCTTGCCTTCCTTACCTTCCGTTACTCTATGCTTGCCTTCCGTGCATTGCCTAGCCTTGCGTTGTCGTGCCTTAGCGTTGCCTCGCCTGACCGTGCTTTCAAATGCTTTACCCTTTCCTTGCCTTGCCGTTCATTGCCTAGCGTTCGGTGTCGTGCCTTAGACTTGTTTCCCCTTGCCGTGCCGTTCCTTCCGTTACCCTGGCCTGTCCTTCCTTTTCCTTGCCTAGCTTACCTTCCGTTACTCTTTGCTTGCCTTCCCTGAATTTCCTAGCCTTGCGTTGTCGTGCCTTAGCTTTATCTCGCCTGACCTTGCCTTCCTTTGCTTTAAGCTTTCCTTGCATTGTCGTGCATCGCCTAGCCTTGCGTTTTCGTGCATTAGCCTTGCCTAGCCTCACCGTGCCTTTCCTTGCGTTACCCTTTGCTTGCCTTGCCGTGCATTGCCTAGCCGTGCGTTGTCGTGCCTTAGCCTTGTTTCCCCTTGCCGTGTCGTTCCTTCCGTTACACTTGCCTTTGTTTGCTTTCCCTTGCCTTCCTAACCTTCCGTTACTCTTTGCTTGCCTTCCGTGCATTGCCTAGCCTTGCGTTGTCGTGCCTTAGCCTTGCCTCGCCTGAACGTGCTTTCCCATGCGTTACCCTTTCCTTGCCTTGCCGTGCATTGCCTAGCCTACGTTGCCGTGCCTTAGCCTTGTTTCCCCTTGCCGTGCCGTTCCTTCCGTTACCCTTACCTTCCCTTGCTTTCCCTTGCCTTCCTTGCGTTCCGTTCCTCTTTGCTTGCTTTCCGTGCATTGCCTAGCCTTCCGTTGTCATACCTTAGCCTTGCCTCGCCTGACCGTGCTTTCCCATGCGTTACCCTTTCCTTGCCTTGCCGTGCATTGCCTAGCCTGCGTTGCCGTGCCTTAGCCTTGTTTATCCTTGCCGTGTCGTTCCTTCCGTTACCCTTGACTTTCCTTGCTTTTCCTTGCCTTGCTTACCTTCCGTTACTCTTTGCTTCCCTTCCCTGCATTGCCTAGCCTTGCGTTGTCGTGCCTTAGCCTTATCTCGCCTGACCGTGCCTTCCTTTGCTTTAAGCTTTCCTTGCATTGTGGTGCATTGCCTAGCCTTGCGTTGTCGTGCATTAGCCTTGCCTAGCCTCACCGTGCCTTGCCTTGCGTTACCCTTTCCTTGCCTTGCCGTGCATTGCCTAGCCGTGCGTTGTCGTGCCTTAGCCTTGTTTCCCCTTGCCGTGGCGTGCCTTTTGTTACACTTGCCTTGCCTGGCTTTGCCTTGCCTTCCTTTCCTTCCGTTACTCTTTCCTTGCCTTGCCGTGCATTGCCTAGCCTTGCATTGTCGTGCCTTATCCTTGCCTCACCTGACCGTGCCTTCCCCTGCGTTACCCTTTCCTTGCCTTGCCGTGCATTGCCTAGCGTGCGTTGTCGTGCCTTAGCCTTGTTTCCCCTTGCCGTGCCGTTCCTTCCGTTACACTTGCCTTTCCTTGCTTTCCCTTGCCTTCCTTACCTTCCGTTACTCTTTGCTTCCCTTCCGTGCATCGCCTAGCCTTGCGTTGTCGTGCCTTAGCCTTGCCTCGCCTGACCGTGGTTTCCCATGCGTAACCCTTTCCTTGCCTTGCCGTGCATTGCCTAGCCGTGCGTTGTCGTGCTTTAGCCTTGTTTCCCCTTGCCGTTCCGTGCCTTTTGTTACACTTGCCTTGCCTGGCTTTGCCTTGCCTTCCTTTCCTTCCGTTACTCTTTCCTTGCCTTGCCGTGCATTGCCTAGCCCTGCGTTGTCGTGCCTTAGCCTTGTTACCCCTTACCGTGCCGTTCCTTCCATTACCCTTGCCTTCCCTTGCTTTCCCTTGCCTTCCTTGCGTTCCGTTACTCTTTGCTTGCCTTCCCTGAATTTCCTAGCCTTGCGTTGTCGTGCCTTAGCCTTGCCTCGCCTGACCGTGCTTTCCCATGCGTTACCCTTTCCTTGCCTTGCCGTGCATTGCCTAGCCTGCGTTGCCGTGCCTTAGCCTTGTTTCCCCTTGCCGTGTCGTTCCTTCCGTTACCCTGGCCTTTCCTTCCTTTTCCTTGCCTTGCTTACCTTCCGTTACTCTTTGCTTGCCTTCCCTGAATTTCCTAGCCTTGCGTTGTCGTGCCTTAGCCTTATCTCGCCTGACCTTGCCTTCCTTTGCTTTAAGCTTTCCTTGCATTGTCGTGCATCGCCTAGCCTTGCGTTTTCGTGCATTAGCCTTGCCTAGCCTCACCGTGCCTTTCCTTGCGTTACCCTTTGCTTGCCTTGCCGTGCATTGCCTAGCCGTGCCTTGTCGTGCCTTAGCCTTGTTTCCCCTTGCCGTTGCGTGCCTTTTGTTACACTTGCCTTGCCTTGCTTTGCCTTGCCTTCCTTTCCTTCCGTTACTCTTTCCTTGCCTAGCCGTGCACTGCCTAGCCTTACGATGTCGTGCATTAGCTTTGCCTCGCCTGACAGTGCCTTGCCTTGCGTTACCCTTTCCTTGCCTTGCCGTGCATTGCCTACCCCTGCGTTGCCGTGCCTTAGCCTTGTTTCCCCTTGCCGAGCCGTTCCTTCCGTTACCCTTGCCTTCCCTTGCTTTCCCTTGCCTTCCTTGCCTTCCGTTACTCTTTGCTTGCCTTCCGTGCATTGCCTAGCCTTGCGTTGTCGTGCATTAGCCTTGCCTCTCCTGACCGTGCCTTGCCTTGCGTTACCCTTTCCTTGCCTTGCCGTGCATTGCCTAGCCGTGCGTTGTCGTGCATTAGCCTTGTCTTGCCTTACCGTGCCTTGCCTTTCGTTACCCTTTCCTTGCCTGGCCGTGCATTCCCTAGCCCTGCGTTGTCGTGCCTTAGCCTTGTTACCCCTTGCCGTGCCGTTCCTTCCGTTACCCTTGCCTTCCCTTGCTTTCCCTTGCCTTCCTTGCGTTCCGTTACTCTTTGCTTGCTTTCCGTGCATTGCCTAGCCTTGCGTTGTCATGCCTTAGGCTTGCCTCGCCTGACCGTGCTTTCCCATGCGTTACCCTTTCCTTGCCTTGCCGTTCATTGCCTAGCGTGCGTTGTCGTGCCTTAGCCTTGTTTCCCCTTGCCGTGCCGTTCCTTCCGTTACACTTGCCTTTCTTTGCTTTCCCTTGCCTTCCTTACCTTCCGTTACTCTTTGCTTGCCTTCCGTGCATTGCCTAGCCTTGCGTTGTCGTGCCTTAGCCTTATCTCGCCTGACCGTGCCTTCCTTTGCTTTAAGCTTTCCTTGCATTGTCGTGCATTGCCTAGCCTTGCGTTGTCGTGCATTAGCCTTGCCTAGCCTCACCGTGCCTTGCCTTGCGTTACCCTTTCCTTGCCTTGCCGTGCATTGCCTAGCCGTGCGTTGTCGTGCCTTAGCCTTGATTCCCCTTGCCGTGGCGTGCCTTTTGTTACACTTGCCTTGCCTGGCTTTGCCTTTCCTTCCTTTCCTTCCGTTACTCTTTACTTGCCTTGCCGTGCATTGCCTAGCCTTGCATTGTCGTGCCTTATCCTTGCCTCACCTGACCGTGCCTTCCCCTGCGTTACCCTTTCCTTGCCTTGCCGTGCATTGCCTAGCCCTGCGTTGTCGTGCCTTAGCCTTCTTACCCCTTGCCGTGCCGTTCCTTCCGTTTCCCTTGCCTTCCCTTGCTTTCCCTTGCCTTCCTTGCGTTCCGTTACTCTTTGCTTGCTTTCCGTGCATTGCCTAGCCTTGCGTTGTCATGCCTTAGCCTTGCCTCGCCTGACCGTGCTTTCCCATGCGTTACCCTTTCCTTGCCTTGCCGTGCTTTGCCTAGCGTGCGTTGTCGTGTCTTAGCCTTGTTGCCTCTTGCCGTGCCGTTCCTTCCGTTACACTTGCCTTTCCTTGCTTTCCCTTGCCTTCCTTACCTTCCGTTACTCTTTGCTTGCCTTCCGTGCATTGCCTAGCCTTGAGTTGTCGTGCCTTAGCCTTGCCTCGCCTGACCGTGCTTTCCCATGCGTTACCCTTTCCTTGCCTTGCCGTTCATTGCCTAGCGTTCGGTGTCGTGCCTTACACTTCTTCCCCCTTGCCGTGCCGTTCCTTCCGTTACCCTTGCCTTTCCTTGCTTTTCCTTGCCTTCCTTACCTTCCGTTACTCTTTGCTTGCCTTCCCTGAATTGCCTAGCCTTGCGTTGTCTTGCCTTTGCCTTATCTCGCCTGACCTTGCCTTCCTTTGCTTTAAGCTTTCCTTGCATTGTCGTGCATTGCCTAGCCTTGCGTTTTCGTGCATTAGCCTTGTCTAGCCTCACCGTGCATTGCCTTGCGTTACCCTTTGCTTGCCTTGCGGTGCATTGCCTAGCCGTGCGTTGTCGTGCCTTAGCCTTGTTTCCCCTTGCCGTGGCGTGCCTTTTGTTACACTTGCCTTTCCTGGCTTTGACTTGCCTTCCTTTCCTTCCGTTACTCTTTTCTTGCCTTGCCGTGCATTGCCTAGCCTTGCATTGTCGTGCCTTATCCTTGCCTCACCTGACCGTGCCTTCCCCTGCGTTACCCTTTCCTTGCCTTGCCGTGCATTGCCTAACCCTGCGTTGCCGTGCCTTAGACTTATTACCCCTTACCGTGCCGTTCCTTCCGTTACCCTTGCCTTCCCTTGCTTTCCCTTGCCTTCCTTGCGTTCCGTTACTCTTTGCTTGCCTTCCGTGCATTGCCAAGCCTTGCGTTGTCGTGCCTTAGCGTTGCCTCGCCTGACCGTGCTTTCAAATGCGTTACCCTTTCCTTGCCTTGCCGTTCATTGCCTAACGTTCGGTGTCGTGCCTTAGACTTGTTTCCCCTTGCCGTGCCGTTCCTTCCGTTACCCTGGCCTTTCCTTCCTTTTCCTTGCCTTGCTTACCTTCCGTTACTCTTTGCTTGCCTTCCCTGAATTGCCTAGCCTTGCGTTGTCGTGCCTTAGCCTTATCTCGCCTGACCTTGCCTTCCTTTGCTTTAAGCTTTCCTTGCATTGTCTTGCATTGCCTAGCCTTGCGTTGTCGTGCATTAACCTTGCCTAGCCTCACCGTGCCTTGCCTTGCGTTACCCTTTCCTTGCCTTGCCGTGCATTTCCTAGCCGTGTGTTGTCGTGCCTTAGCCTTGTTACCCCTTGCCGTGCCGTTCCTTCCGTTACCCTTGCCTTCCCTTGCTTTCCCTTTCCTTCCTTGCATTCCGTTACTCCTTGCTTGCTTTCCGTGCATTGCCTAGCCTTGCGTTGGCTTTCCTTAGCCTTGCCTCGCCTGACCGTGCTTTCCCATGCGTTACCCTTTCCTTGCCTTGCCGTGCATTGCCTAGCGTGCGTTGTCGTGCCTTACCCTTGTTTCCCCTTGCCGTGCCGTTCCTTCCGTTACCCTTGCCTTCCCTTGCTTTCCCTTTCCTTCCTTGCATTCCGTTACTCCTTGCTTGCTTTCCGTGCATTGCCTAGCCTTGCGTTGGCTTTCCTTAGCCTTGCCTCGCCTGACCGTGCTTTCCCATGCGTTACCCTTTCCTTGCCTTGCCGTGCATTGCCTACCGTGCGTTGTCGTGCCTTAGCCTTGTTTCCCCTTGCCGTGCCGTTCCTTCCGTTACACTTGCCTTTCTTTGCTTTCCCTTGCGTTCCTTACCTTCCGTTACCCTTTGCTTGCCTTCCGTGCATTGCCTAGCCTTGCTTTGTCGTGCCTTAGCCTTATCTCGCCTGACCGTGCCTTCCTTTCCTTTAAGCTTTCCTTGCATTGTCGTGCCTTGCCTAGCCTTGCGTTGTCGTGCCTTAGCCTTGCCTAGCCTCACCGTGCCTTGCCTTGCGTTACCCTTTCCTTGCCTTGCCGTGCATTTCCTAGCCGTGTGTTGTCGTGCCTTAGCCTTCTTTCCCCTTGCCGTTGCGTGCCTTTTGTTACACTTGCCTTGCCTGGCTTTGCCTTGCCTTCCTTTCCTTCCGTTACTCTTTCCTTGCCTTGCCGTGCATTGCCTAGCCCTGCGTTGTCGTGCCTTAGCCTTGTTACCCCTTGCCGTGCCGTTCCTTCCGTTACCCTTGCCTTCCCTTGCTTTCCCTTGCCTTCCTTGCGTTCCGTTACTCTTTGCTTGCTTTCCGTGCATTGCCTAGCCTTGCGTTGTCATGCCTTAGGCTTGCCTCGCCTGACCGTGCTTTCTCATGCGTTACCCTTTCCTTGCCTTGCCGTGCATTGCCTAGCGTGCGTTGTCGTGCCTTAGCCTTGTTTCCCCTTGCCGTGCCGTTCCTTCCGTTACACTTGCCTTTCTTTGCTTTCCCTTGCCTTCCTTACCTTCCGTTACTCTTTGCTTGCCTTCCGTGCATTGCCTAGCCTTGCGTTGTCGCGCCTTAGCCTTATCTCGGCTGACCGTGCCTTCCTTTGCTTTAAGCTTTACTTGCATTGTCGTGCATTGCCTAGCCTTGCGTTGTCGTGCATTAGCCTTGCCTAGCCTCACCGTGCCTTGCCTTGCGTTACCCTTTCCTTGCCTTACCGTGCATTGCCTAGCCGTGCGTTGTCGTGCCTTAGCCTTGTTTCCCCTTGCCGTGGCGTGCCTTTTCTTACACTTGCCTTTCCTGGCTTTGACTTGCCTTCCTTTCCTTCCGTTACTCTTTCCTTGCCTTGCCGTGCATTGCCTAGCCTTGCATTGTCGTGCCTTATCCTTGCCTCACCTGACCGTGCCTTCCCCTGCGTTACCCTTTCCTTGCCTTGCCGTGCATTGCCTAGCCCTGCGTTGCCGTGCCTTAGACTTGTTACCCCTTACCGTGCCGTTCCTTCCGTTACCCTTGCCTTCCCTTGCTTTCCCTTGCCTTCCTTGCGTTCCGTTACTCTTTGCTTGCTTTCCGTACATTGCCTAGCCTTGCGTTGGCTTTCCTTAGCCTTGCCTCGCCTGACCGTGCTTTCCCATGCGTTACCCTTTCCTTGCCTTGCCGTGCATTGCCTACCGTGCGTTGTCGTGCCTTAGCCTTGTTTCCCCTTGCCGTGCCGTTCCTTCCGTTACACTTGCCTTTCTTTGCTTTCCCTTGCGTTCCTTACCTTCCGTTACCCTTTGCTTGCCTTCCGTGCATTGCCTAGCCTTGCTTTGTCGTGCCTTAGCCTTATCTCGCCTGACCGTGCCTTCCTTTCCTTTAAGCTTTCCTTGCATTGTCGTGCCTTGCCTAGCCTTGCGTTGTCGTGCCTTAGCCTTGCCTAGCCTCACCGTGCCTTGCCTTGCGTTACCCTTTCCTTGCCTTGCCGTGCATTTCCTAGCGGTGTGTTGTCGTGCCTTAGCCTTGTTTCCCCTTGCCGTTGCGTGCCTTTTGTTACACTTGCCTTGCCTGGCTTTGCCTTGCCTTCCTTTCCTTCCGTTACTCTTTCCTTGCCTTGCCGTGCATTGCCTAGCCCTGCGTTGTCGTGCCTTAGCCTTGTTACCCCTTGCCGTGCCGTTCCTTCCGTTACCCTTGCCTTCCCTTGCTTTCCCTTGCCTTCCTTGCGTTCCGTTACTCTTTGCTTGCTTTCCGTGCATTGCCTAGCCTTGCGTTGTCATGCCTTAGGCTTGCCTCGCCTGACCGTGCTTTCCCATGCGTTAACCTTTCCTTGCCTTGCCGTGCATTGCCTAGCGTGCGTTGTCGTGCCTTAGCCTTGTTTCCCCTTGCCGTGCCGTTCCTTCCGTTACACTTGCCTTTCTTTGCTTTCCCTTGCCTTCCTTACCTTCCGTTACTCTTTGCTTGCCTTCCGTGCATTGCCTAGCCTTGCGTTGTCGCGCCTTAGCCTTATCTCGGCTGACCGTGCCTTCCTTTGCTTTAAGCTTTCCTTGCATTGTCGTGCATTGCCTAGCCTTGCGTTGTCGTGCATTAGCCTTGCCTAGCCTCACCGTGCCTTGCCTTGCGTTACCCTTTCCTTGCCTTACCGTGCATTGCCTAGCCGTGCGTTGTCGTGCCTTAGCCTTGTTTCCCCTTGCCGTGGCGTGCCTTTTCTTACACTTGCCTTTCCTGGCTTTGACTTGCCTTCCTTTCCTTCCGTTACTCTTTCCTTGCCTTGCCGTGCATTGCCTAGCCTTGCATTGTCGTGCCTTATCCTTGCCTCACCTGACCGTGCCTTCCCCTGCGTTACCCTTTCCTTGCCTTGCCGTGCATTGCCTAGCCCTGCGTTGCCGTGCCTTAGACTTGTTACCCCTTACCGTGCCGTTCCTTCCGTTACCCTTGCCTTCCCTTGCTTTCCCTTGCCTTCCTTGCGTTCCGTTACTCTTTGCTTGCTTTCCGTGCATTGCCTAGCCTTGCGTTGTCATGCCTTAACCTTGCATCGCCTGACCGTGCTTTCCCATGCGTTACCCTTTCCTTGCCTTTCCGTGCATTGCCTAGCCGTGCGTTGTCGTGCCTTAGCCTTGTTTCCCCTTGCCGTGCCGTTCCTTCCGTTACAATTGCCTTTCCTTCCTTTCCCTTGCCTTCCTTACCTTCCGTTACTCTTTGCTTGCCTTCTGTGCATTGCCTAGCCTTGCGTTGTCGTGCCTTAGCGTTGCCTCGCCTGACCGTGCTTTCAAATGCGTTACACTTTCCTTGCCTTGCCGTTCATTGCCTAGCGTTCGGTGTCGTGCCTTAGACTTGTTTCCCCTTGCCGTGCCGTTCCTTCCGTTACCCTGGCCTTTCCTTCCTTTTCCTTGCCTTGCTTACCTTCCGTTACTCTTTGCTTGCCTTCCCTGAATTGCCTAGCCTTGCGTTCTCGTGCCTTAGCCTTATCTCGCCTGACCGTGCCTTCCTTTGCTTTAAGCTTTCCTTGCATTGTCTTGCATTGCCTAGCCTTGCGTTGTCGTGCATTAACCTTGCCTAGCCTCACCGTGCCTTGCCTTGCGTTACCCTTTCCTTGCCTTGCCGTGCATTTCCTAGCCGTGTGTTGTCGTGCCTTAGCCTTGTTACCCCTTGCCGTGCCGTTCCTTCCGTTACCCTTGCCTTCCCTTGCTTTCCCTTTCCTTCCTTGCATTCCGTTACTCCTTGCTTGCTTTCCGTGCATTGCCTAGCCTTGCGTTGGCTTTCCTTAGCCTTGCCTCGCCTGACCGTGCTTTCCCATGCGTTACCCTTTCCTTGCCTTGCCGTGCATTTCATAGCCGTGTGTTGTCGTGCCTTAGCCTTGTTTCCCCTTGCCGTTGCGTGCCTTTTGTTACACTTGCCTTGCCTGGCTTTGCCTTGCCTTCCTTTCCTTCCGTTACTCTTTCCTTGCCTTGCCGTACATTGCCTAGCCCTGCGTTGTCGTGCCTTAGCCTTGTTACCCCTTGCCGTGCCGTTCCTTCCGTTACCCTTGCCTTCCCTTGCTTTCCCTTGCCTTCCTTGCGTTCCGTTACTCTTTGCTTGCTTTCCGTGCATTGCCTAGCCTTGCGTTGTCATGCCTTAGGCTTGCCTCGCCTGACCGTGCTTTCCCATGCGTTACCCTTTCCTTGCCTTGCCGTTCATTGCCTAGCGTGCGTTGTCGTGCCTTAGCCTTGTTTCCCCTTGCCGTGCCGTTCCTTCCGTTACACTTGCCTTTCTTTGCTTTCCCTTGCCTTCCTTACCTTCCGTTACTCTTTGCTTGCCTTCCGTGCATTGCCTAGCCTTGCATTGTCGTGCCTTATCCTTGCCTCACCTGACCGTGCCTTCCCCTGCGTTACCCTTTCCTTGCCTTGCCGTGCATTGCCTAGCCCTGCGTTGTCGTGCCTTAGCCTTCTTACCCCTTGCCGTGCCGTTCCTTCCGTTTCCCTTGCCTTCCCTTGCTTTCCCGTGCCTTCCTTGCGTTCCGTTACTCTTTGCTTGCTTTCCGTGCATTGCCTAGCCTTGCGTTGTCATGCCTTAGCCTTGCCTCGCCTGACCGTGCTTTCCCATGCGTTACCCTTTCCTTGCCTTGCCGTGCATTGCCTAGCGTGCGTTGTCGTGCCTTAGCCTTGTTGCCCCTTGCCGTGCCGTTCCTTCCGTTACACTTGCCTTTCCTTGCTTTCCCTTGCCTTCCTTACCTTCCGTTACTCTTTGCTTGCCTTCCGTGCATTGCCTAGCCTTGAGTTGTCGTGCCTTAGCCTTGCCTCGCCTGACCGTGCTTTCCCATGCGTTACCCTTTCTTTGCCTTGCCGTTCATTCCCTAGCGTTCGGTGTCGTGCCTTACACTTCTTCCCCCTTGCCGTGCCGTTCCTTCCGTTACCCTTGCCTTTCCTTGCTTTTCCTTGCCTTCCTTACATTCCGTTACTCTTTGCTTGCCTTCCCTGAATTGCCTAGCCTTGCGTTGTCGTGCCTTTGCCTTATCTCGCCTGACCTTGCCTTC
The DNA here is from genome assembly GCF_037893015.1 of Macrotis lagotis. NCBI lineage: Eukaryota > Metazoa > Chordata > Mammalia > Peramelemorphia > Peramelidae > Macrotis > Macrotis lagotis. The sequence goes on along the minus strand of NW_027422059.1, from coordinate 305,325 downwards.
CTTTGCTTTAAGCTTTCCTTGCATTGTCGTGCATTGCCTAGCCTTGCGTTTTCGTGCATTAGCCTTGTCTAGCCTCACCGTTCATTGCCTTGCGTTACCCTTTGCTTGCCTTGCCGTGCATTGCCTAGCCGTGCGTTGTCGTGCCTTAGCCTTGTTTCCCCTTGCCGTGCAGTTCCTTCCGTTACACTTGCCTTTCTTTGCTTTCCCTTCCCTTCCTTAACTTCCGTTACTCTTTGCTTGCCTTCCGTGCATTGCCTAGCCTTGCATTGTCGTGCCTTAGCCTTGCCTCGCCCTTGAACGTGCTTTCCCATGCGTTACCCTTTCCTTGCCTTGCCGTGCATTGCCCAGCCTGCGTTGCCGTGCCTTAGCCTTGTTTCCCTTTGCCGTGCAATTCCTTCCGTTACCCTTGCCTTTCCTTGCTTTTCCTTGCCTTCCTTACCTTCCGTTACTCTTTGCTTCCCTTCCCTGCATTGCCTAGCCTTGCGTTGTCGTGCCTTAGCCTTATCTCGCCTGACCGTGCCTTCCTTTGCTTTAAGCTTTCCTTGCATTGTCGTGCATTGCCTAGCCTTGCGTTGTCGTGCATTAGCCTTGCCTAGCCTCACCGTGCCTTGTCTTGCGTTACCCTTTCCTTGCCTTGCCGTGCATTGCCTAGCCGTGCGTTGTCGTGCCTTAGCCTTGTTTCCCCTTGCCGTGGCGTGCCTTTTGTTACACTTGCCTTTCCTGGCTTTGACTTGCCTTCCTTTCCTTCCGTTACTCTTTCCTTGCCTTGCCGTGCATTGCCTAGCCTGGCATTGTCGTGCCTTATCCTTGCCTCACCTGACCGTGCCTTCCCCTGCGTTACCCTTTCCTTGCCTTGCCGTGCATTGCCTAACCCTGCGTTGCCGTGCCTTAGACTTGTTACCCCTAACCGTGCCGTTCCTTCCGTTACCCTTGCCTTCCCTTGCTTTCCCTTGCCTTCCTTGCGTTCCGTTACTCTTTGCTTGCCTTCCGTGCATTGCCTAGCCTTGCGTTGTCGTGCCTTAGCGTTGCCTCGCCTGACCGTGCTTTCAAATGCGTTACCCTTTCCTTGCCTTGCCGTTCATTGCCTAGCGTTCGGTGTCGTGCCTTAGACTTGTTTCCCCTTTCCGTGCCGTTCCTTCCGTTACCCTGAACTTTCCTTCCTTTTCCTTGCCTTGCTTACCTTCCGTTACTCTTTGCTTGCCTTCCCTGCATTGCCTAGCCTTGCGTTGTCGTGCCTTAGCCTTATCTCGCCTGACCTTGCCTTCCTTTGCTTTAAGCTTTCCTTGCATTGTCTTGCATTGCCTAGCCTTGCGTTGTCGTGCATTAGCCTTGCCTAGCCTCACCGTGCCTTGCCTTGCGTTACCCTTTCCTTGCCTTGCCGTGCATTTCCTAGCCGTGTGTTGTCGTGCCTTAGCCTTGTTACCCCTTGCCGTGCCGTTCCTTCCGTTACCCTTGCCTTCCCTTGCTTTCCCTTTCCTTCCTTGCATTCCGTTACTCCTTGCTTGCTTTCCGTGCATTGCCTAGCCTTGCGTTGGCTTTCCTTAGCCTTGCCTCGCCTGACCGTGCTTTCCCATGCGTTACCCTTTCCTTGCCTTGCCGTGCATTGCCTAGCGTGCGTTGTCGTGCCTTAGCCTTGTTTCCCCTTGCCGTGCCGTTCCTTCCGTTACCCTTGCCTTCCCTTGCTTTCCCTTGCCTTCCTTGCGTTCCGTTACTCTTTGCTTGCTTTCCGTGCATTGCCTAGCCTTGCGTTGTCTTGCCTTAGCCTTGCCTCGCCTGACCGTGCTTTCCCATGCGTTACCCTTTCCTTGCCTTGCCGTGCATTGCCTAGCGTGCGTTGTCGTGCCTTAGACTTGTTTCCCCTTGCCGTGCCGTTCCTTCCGTTACACTTGCCTTTCTTTGCTTTCCCTTGCCTTCCTTACCTTCCGTTACTCTTTGCTTGCCTTCCCTGCATTGCCTAGCCTTGCGTTGTCGTGCCTTAGCCTTATCTCGCCTGACCGTGCCTTCCTTTGCTTTAAGCTTTACTTGCATTGTCGTGCATTGCCTAGCCTTGCGTTGTCGTGCATTAGCCTTGCCTAGCCTCACCGTGCCTTGCATGCGTTACCCTTTCCTTGCCTTGCCGTGCATTTCCTAGCCGTGTGTTGTCGTGCCTTAGCCTTGTTTCCCCTTGTCGTTGCGTGCCTTTTGTTACACTTGCCTTGCCTGGCTTTGCCTTGCCTTCCTTTCCTTCCGTTACTCTTTCCTTCCCTTGCCGTGCATTGCCTAGCCCTGCGTTGTCGTGCCTTAGCCTTCTTACCCCTTGCCGTGCCGTTCCTTCCGTTTCCCTTGCCTTCCCTTGCTTTCGCTTGCCTTCCTTGCGTTCCGTTACTCTTTGCTTGCTTTCCGTCTTTCCTTGCATTGCCTAGCCTTGCGTTGTCGTGCCTTAGCCTTGCCTCGCCTGACCGTGCCTTGCCTTGCGTTACCCTTTCGTTGCCTTGCCGTGCATTGCCTAGCCGTGCGTTGTCGTGCATCAGCCTTGCCTTGCCTCACCGTGCCTTGCCTTGCGTTACCCTTTCCTTGCCTTGCCGTGCATTGCCTAGCCCTGCGTTGCCGTGCCTTAGCCTTGTTTCCCCTTGCCGTGCCGTTCCTTCCGTTACCCTTGCCTTGACTTGCTTTCCCTTGCCTTCCTTGCCTTCCGTTACTCTTTGCTTGCCTTCCGTGCATTGCCTAGCCTTGCGTTGTCGTGCATTAGACTTGCTTCCCCAAACCGTGCCTTGCCTTGCGTTACCCTTTCCTTGCCTTGCCCTGCATTGCCTAGAACTGTGTTGTCGTGCCTTAGCCTTGTTTCCCCTTACCGTGCCGTTCCTTTCGTTACCCTTGCCTTCCCCTGCTTTCCTTTGCATTCCTTGCCTTCCGTTACTCTTTGCTTGCCTTCCGTGCATTGCCTAGCCTTGCGTTGTCGTGCCTTAGCCTTGTTTCCCCTTGCCGTGCCTTTCCTTTTGTTACACTTGCCTTGCCTTGATTTGCCTTGCCTTCCTTTCCTTCCGTTACTCTTTCCTTGCCTAGCCGTGCACTGCCTAGCCTTGCGATGTCGTGCATTAGCTTTGCCTCGCCTGACAGTGCCTTGCCTTGCGTTACCCTTTCCTTGCCTTGCCGTGCATTGCCTAGCCCTGCGTTGCCGTGCCTTAGCCTTGTTTCCCCTTGCCGAGCCGTTCCTTCCGTTACCCTTGCCTTGCCGTGCATTGCCTAGCCGTGCGTTGTCGTGCATTAGCCTTGTCTAGCCTTACCGTGCCTCGCCTTGCGTTACCCTTTCCTTGCCTGGCCGTGCAATGCCTAGCCGTGCGTTGCCGTTCCTTAGCCTTGTTTCCCCTTGCCGTGCCTTTCCTTTTGTTACACTTGCCTTGCCTTGATTTGCCTTGCCTTCCTTTCCTTCCGTTACTCTTTCCTTGCCTAGCCGTGCACTGCCTAGCCTTGCGATGTCGTGCATTAGCTTTGCCTCGCCTGACAGTGCCTTGCCTTGCGTTACCCTTTCCTTGCCTTGACGTGCATTGCCTACCCCTGCGTTGCCGTGCCTTAGCCTTGTTTCCCCTTGCCGAGCCGTTCCTTCCGTTACCCTTGCCTTGCCTTGGTTTCCCTTGCCTTCCTTGCCTACCGTTACTATTTGCTTGCCTTCCGTGCATTGCCTAGCCTTGCGTTGTCGTGCATTAGCCTTGCCTCTCCTGACCGTGCCTTGCCTTGCGTTACCCTTTCCTTGCCTTGCCGTGCATTGCCTAGCCGTGCGTTGTCGTGCATTAGCCTTGTCTTGCCTTACCGTGCCTTGCCTTTCGTTACCCTTTCCTTGCCTGGCCGTGCATTCCCTAGCCCTGCGTTGTCGTGCCTTAGACTTGTTACCCCTTGCCGTGCCGTTCCTTCCGTTACCCTTGCCTTCCCTTGCTTTCCCTTGCCTTCCTTGCGTTCCGTTACTCTTTGCTTGCTTTCCGTGCATTGCCTAGCCTTGCGTTGTCATGCCTTAGGCTTGCCTCGCCTGACCGTGCTTTCCCATGCGTTACCCTTTCCTTGCCTTGCCGTGCATTGCCTAGCGTGCGTTGTCGTGCCTTAGCCTTGTTTCCCATTGCCGTGCCGTTCCTTCCGTTACACTTGCCTTTCTTTGCTTTCCCTTGCCTTCCTTACCTTCCGTTACTCTTTGCTTGCCTTCCGTGCATTGCCTAGCCTTGCGTTGTCGTGCCTTAGCCTTATCTCCCCTGACCGTGCCTTCCTTTGCTTTAAGCTTTCCTTGCATTGTCGTGCATTGCCTAGCCTTGCGTTGTCGTGCATTAGCCTTGCCTAGCCTCACCGTGCCTTGCCTTGCGTTACCCTTTCCTTTCCTTGCCGTGCATTGCCTAGCCGTGCGTTGTCGTGCCTTAGCCTTGATTCCCCTTGCCGTGGCGTGCCTTTTGTTACACTTGCCTTGCCTGGCTTTGCCTTGCCTTCCTTTCCTTCCGTTACTCTTTACTTGCCTTGCCGTGCATTGCCTAGCCTTGCATTGTCGTGCCTTATCCTTGCCTCACCTGACCGTGCCTTCCCCTGCGTTACCCTTTCCTTGCCTTGCCGTGCATTGCCTAGCCCTGCGTTGTCGTGCCTTAGCCTTCTTACCCCTTGCCGTGCCGTTCCTTCCGTGTCCCTTGCCTTCCCTTGCTTTCCCTTGCCTTCCTTGCGTTCCGTTACGATTTGCTTGCTTTCCGTGCATTGCCTAGCCTTGCGTTGTCTTGCCTTAGCCTTGCCTCGCCTGACCGTGCTTTCCCATGCGTTACCCTTTCCTTGCCTTGCCGTGCATTGCCTAGCGTGCGTTGTCGTGCCTTAGCCTTGTTGCCCCTTGCCGTGCCGTTCCTTCCGTTACACTTGCCTTTCCTTGCTTTCCCTTGCCTTCCTTACCTTCCGTTACTCTTTGCTTGCCTTCCGTGCATTGCCTAGCCTTGAGTTGTCGTGCCTTAGCCTTGTCTCGCCTGACCGTGCTTTCCCATGCGTTACCCTTTCCTTGCCTTGCCGTTCATTGCCTAGCGTTCGGTGTCGTGCCTTACACTTCTTCCCCCTTGCCGTGCCGTTCCTTCCGTTACCCTTGCCTTTCCTTGCTTTCCCTTGCCTTCCTTGCGTTCCGTTACTCTTTGCTTGCCTTCCGTGCATTGCCTAGCCTTGCGTTGTCGTGCCTTAGCGTTGCCTCGCCTGACCGTGCTTTCAAATGCGTTACCCTTTCCTTGCCTTGCCGTTCATTGCCTAGCGTTCGGTGTCGTGCCTTAGACTTGTTTCCCCTTGCCGTGCCGTTCCTTCCGTTACCCTGGCCTTTCCTTCCTTTTCCTTGCCTTGCTTACCTTCCGTTACTCTTTGCTTGCCTTCCCTGAATTGCCTAGCCTTGCGTTGTCGTGCCTTAGCCTTATCTCGCCTGACCTTGCCTTCCTTTGCTTTAAGCTTTCCTTTCATTGTCTTGCATTGCCTAGCCTTGCGTTGTCGTGCATTAACCTTGCCTAGCCTCACCGTGCCTTGCCTTGCGTTACCCTTTCCTTGCCTTGCCGTGCATTTCCTAGCCGTGTGTTGTCGTGCCTTAGCCTTGTTACCCCTTGCCGTGCCGTTCCTTCCGTTACCCTTGCCTTCCCTTGCTTTCCCTTTCCTTCCTTGCATTCCGTTACTCCTTGCTTGCTTTCCGTGCATTGCCTAGCCTTGCGATGGCTTTCCTTAGCCTTGCCTCGCCTGACCGTGCTTTCCCATGCGTTACCCTTTCCTTGCCTTGCCGTGCATTGCCTAACGTGCGTTGTCGTGCCTTAGCCTTGTTTCCCCTTGCCGTGCCGTTCCTTCCGTTACCCTTGCCTTCCCTTGCTTTCCCTTTCCTTCCTTGCATTCCGTTACTCCTTGCTTGCTTTCCGTGCATTGCCTAGCCTTGCGTTGGCTTTCCTTAGCCTTGCCTCGCCTGACCTTGCTTTCCCATGCGTTACCCTTTCCTTGCCTTGCCGTGCATTGCCTACCGTGCGTTGTCGTGCCTTAGCCTTGTTTCCCCTTGCCGTGCCGTTCCTTCCGTTACACTTGCCTTTCTTTGCTTTCCCTTGCCTTCCTTACCTTCCGTTACTCTTTGCTTGCCTTCCCTGCATTGCCTAGCCTTGCGTTGTCGTGCCTTAGCCTTATCTCGCCTGACCGTGCCTTCCTTTGCTTTAAGCTTTCCTTGCATTGTCGTGCATTGCCTAGCCTTGCGTTGTCGTGCATTAGCCTTGCCTAGCCTCACCGTGCCTTGCCTTGCGTTACCCTTTCCTTGCCTTGCCGTGCATTTCCTAGCCGTGTGTTGTCGTGCCTTAGCCTTGTTTCCCCTTGCCGTTGCGTGCCTTTTGTTACACTTGCCTTGCCTGGCTTTGCCTTGCCTTCCTTTCCTTCCGTTACTCTTTCCTTCCCTTGCCGTGCATTGCCTAGCCCTGCGTTGTCGTGCCTTAGCCTTGTTACCCCTTGCCGTGCCGTTCCTTCCATTACCCTTGCCTTCCCTTGCTTTCCCTTGCCTTCCTTGCGTTCCGTTACTCTTTGCTTGCTTTCGGTGCATTGCCTAGCCTTGCGTTGTCATGCCTTAGGCTCTCCTCGCCTGACCGTGCTTTCCCATGCGTTAGCCTTTCCTTGCCTTGCCGTTCATTGCCTAGCGTGCGTTGTCGTGCCTTAGCCTTGTTTCCCCTTGCCGTGCCGTTCCTTCCGTTACACTTGCCTTTCTTTGCTTTCCCTTGCCTTCCTTACCTTCCGTTACTCTTTGCTTGCCTTCCGTGCATTGCCTAGCCTTGCGTTGTCGTGCCTTAGCCTTATCTCGCCTGACCGTGCCTTCCTTTGCTTTAAGCTTTCCTTGCATTGTCGTGCATTGCCTAGCCTTGCGTTGTCGTGCATTAGCCTTGCCTAGCCTCACCGTGCCTTGCCTTGCGTTACCCTTTCCTTGCCTTGCCGTGCATTGCCTAGCCGTGCGTTGTCGTGCCTTAGCCTTGATTCCCCTTGCCGTGGCGTGCCTTTTGTTACACTTGCCTTGCCTGGCTTTGCCTTGCCTTCCTTTCCTTCCGTTACTCTTTACTTGCCTTGCCGTGCATTGCCTAGCCTTGCATTGTCGTGCCTTATCCTTGCCTCACCTGACCGTGCCTTCCCCTGCGTTACCCTTTCCTTGCCTTGCCGTGCATTGCCTAGCCCTCCGTTGTCGTGCCTTAGCCTTCTTACCCCTTGCCGTGCCGTTCCTTCCGTTTCCCTTGCCTTCCCTTGCTTTCCCTTGACTTCCTTGCGTTCCGTTACTCTTTGCTTGCTTTCCGTGCATTGCCTAGCCTTGCGTTGTCATGCCTTAGCCTTGCCTCGCCTGACCGTGCTTTCCCATGCGTTACCCTTTCCTTGCCTTGCCGTGCATTGCCTAGCGTGCGTTGTCGTGTCTTAGCCTTGTTGCCCCTTGCCGTGCCGTTCCTTCCGTTACACTTGCCTTTCCTTGCTTTCCCTTGCCTTCCTTACCTTCCGTTACTCTTTGCTTGCCTTCCGTGCATTGCCTAGCCTTGAGTTGTCGTGCCTTAGCCTTGCCTCGCCTGACCGTGCTTTCCCATGCGTTACCCTTTCCTTGCCTTGCCGTTCATTGCCTAGCGTTCGGTGTCGTGCCTTACACTTCTTCCCCCTTGCCGTGCCGTTCCTTCCGTTACCCTTGCCTTTCCTTGCTTTTCCTTGCCTTCCTTACCTTCCGTTACTCTTTGCTTGCCTTCCCTGAATTGCCTAGCCTTGCGTTGTCTTGCCTTTGCCTTATCTCGCCTGACCTTGCCTTCCTTTGCTTTAAGCTTTCCTTGCATTGTCGTGCATTGCCTAGCCTTGCGTTTTCGTGCATTAGCCTTGTCTAGCCTCACCGTGCATTGCCTTGCGTTACCCTTTGCTTGCCTTGCGGTGCATTGCCTAGCCGTGCGTTGTCGTGCCTTAGCCTTGTTTCCCCTTGCCGTGGCGTGCCTTTTGTTACACTTGCCTTTCCTGGCTTTGACTTGCCTTCCTTTCCTTCCGTTACTCTTTCCTTGCCTTGCCGTGCATTGCCTAGCCTTGCATTGTCGTGCCTTATCCTTGCCTCACCTGACCGTGCCTTCCCCTGCGTTACCCTTTCCTTGCCTTGCCGTGCATTGCCTAACCCTGCGTTGCCGTGCCTTAGACTTATTACCCCTTACCGTGCCGTTCCTTCCGTTACCCTTGCCTTCCCTTGCTTTCCCTTGCCTTCCTTGCGTTCCGTTACTCTTTGCTTGCCTTCCGTGCATTGCCAAGCCTTGCGTTGTCGTGCCTTAGCGTTGCCTCGCCTGACCGTGCTTTCAAATGCGTTACCCTTTCCTTGCCTTGCCGTTCATTGCCTAGCGTTCGGTGTCGTGCCTTAGACTTGTTTCCCCTTGCCGTGCCGTTCCTTCCGTTACCCTGGCCTTTCCTTCCTTTTCCTTGCCTTGCTTACCTTCCGTTACTCTTTGCTTGCCTTCCCTGAATTGCCTAGCCTTGCGTTGTCGTGCCTTAGCCTTATCTCGCCTGACCTTGCCTTCCTTTGCTTTGCTTTAAGCCTTTCCTTTAACCTTGCATTGTTGCCTTGCACCCTTTCCTTGCCTTGCCGTGCATTTCCTAGCCGTGTGTTGTCGTGCCTTAGCCTTGTTACGTGCATTAACCTTGCCTAGCCTCACCGTGCCTTGCCTTGCGTTACCCTTTCCTTGCCTTGCCGTGCATTTCCTAGCCGTGTGTTGTCGTGCCTTAGCCTTGTTACCCCTTGCCGTGCCGTTCCTTCCGTTACCCTTGCCTTCCCTTGCTTTCCCTTTCCTTCCTTGCATTCCGTTACTCCTTGCTTGCTTTCCGTGCATTGCCTAGCCTTGCGTTGGCTTTCCTTAGCCTTGCCTCGCCTGACCGTGCTTTCCCATGCGTTACCCTTTCCTTGCCTTGCCGTGCATTGCCTAGCGTGCGTTGTCGTGCCTTACCCTTGTTTCCCCTTGCCGTGCCGTTCCTTCCGTTACCCTTGCCTTCCCTTGCTTTCCCTTTCCTTCCTTGCATTCCGTTACTCCTTGCTTGCTTTCCGTGCATTGCCTAGCCTTGCGTTGGCTTTCCTTAGCCTTGCCTCGCCTGACCGTGCTTTCCCATGCGTTACCCTTTCCTTGCCTTGCCGTGCATTGCCTACCGTGCGTTGTCGTGCCTTAGCCTTGTTTCCCCTTGCCGTGCCGTTCCTTCCGTTACACTTGCCTTTCTTTGCTTTCCCTTGCGTTCCTTACCTTCCGTTACCCTTTGCTTGCCTTCCGTGCATTGCCTAGCCTTGCTTTGTCGTGCCTTAGCCTTATCTCGCCTGACCGTGCCTTCCTTTCCTTTAAGCTTTCCTTGCATTGTCGTGCCTTGCCTAGCCTTGCGTTGTCGTGCCTTAGCCTTGCCTAGCCTCACCGTGCCTTGCCTTGCGTTACCCTTTCCTTGCCTTGCCGTGCATTTCCTAGCCGTGTGTTGTCGTGCCTTAGCCTTCTTTCCCCTTGCCGTTGCGTGCCTTTTGTTACACTTGCCTTGCCTGGCTTTGCCTTGCCTTCCTTTCCTTCCGTTACTCTTTCCTTGCCTTGCCGTGCATTGCCTAGCCCTGCGTTGTCGTGCCTTAGCCTTGTTACCCCTTGCCGTGCCGTTCCTTCCGTTACCCTTGCCTTCCCTTGCTTTCCCTTGCCTTCCTTGCGTTCCGTTACTCTTTGCTTGCTTTCCGTGCATTGCCTAGCCTTGCGTTGTCATGCCTTAGGCTTGCCTCGCCTGACCGTGCTTTCCCATGCGTTACCCTTTCCTTGCCTTGCCGTGCATTGCCTAGCGTGCGTTGTCGTGCCTTAGCCTTGTTTCCCCTTGCCGTGCCGTTCCTTCCGTTACACTTGCCTTTCTTTGCTTTCCCTTGCCTTCCTTACCTTCCGTTACTCTTTGCTTGCCTTCCGTGCATTGCCTAGCCTTGCGTTGTCGCGCCTTAGCCTTATCTCGGCTGACCGTGCCTTCCTTTGCTTTAAGCTTTCCTTGCATTGTCGTGCATTGCCTAGCCTTGCGTTGTCGTGCATTAGCCTTGCCTAGCCTCACCGTGCCTTGCCTTGCGTTACCCTTTCCTTGCCTTACCGTGCATTGCCTAGCCGTGCGTTGTCGTGCCTTAGCCTTGTTTCCCCTTGCCGTGGCGTGCCTTTTCTTACACTTGCCTTTCCTGGCTTTGACTTGCCTTCCTTTCCTTCCGTTACTCTTTCCTTGCCTTGCCGTGCATTGCCTAGCCTTGCATTGTCGTGCCTTATCCTTGCCTCACCTGACCGTGCCTTCCCCTGCGTTACCCTTTCCTTGCCTTGCCGTGCATTGCCTAGCCCTGCGTTGCCGTGCCTTAGACTTGTTACCCCTTACCGTGCCGTTCCTTCCGTTACCCTTGCCTTCCCTTGCTTTCCCTTGCCTTCCTTGCGTTCCGTTACTCTTTGCTTGCTTTCCGTGCATTGCCTAGCCTTGCGTTGTCATGCCTTAACCTTGCATCGCCTGACCGTGCTTTCCCATGCGTTACCCTTTCCTTGCCTTTCCGTGCATTGCCTAGCCGTGCGTTGTCGTGCCTTAGCCTTGTTTCCCCTTGCCGTGCCGTTCCTTCCGTTACAGTTGCCTTTCCTTCCTTTCCCTTGCCTTCCTTACCTTCCGTTACTCTTTGCTTGCCTTCCGTGCATTGCCTAGCCTTGCGTTGTCGTGCCTTAGCGTTGCCTCGCCTGACCGTGCTTTCAAATGCGTTACACTTTCCTTGCCTTGCCGTTCATTGCCTAGCGTTCGGTGTCGTGCCTTAGACTTGTTTCCCCTTGCCGTGCCGTTCCTTCCGTTACCCTGGCCTTTCCTTCCTTTTCCTTGCCTTGCTTACCTTCCGTTACTCTTTGCTTGCCTTCCCTGAATTGCCTAGCCTTGCGTTCTCGTGCCTTAGCCTTATCTCGCCTGACCGTGCCTTCCTTTGCTTTAAGCTTTCCTTGCATTGTCTTGCATTGCCTAGCCTTGCGTTGTCGTGCATTAACCTTGCCTAGCCTCACCGTGCCTTGCCTTGCGTTACCCTTTCCTTGCCTTGCCGTGCATTTCCTAGCCGTGTGTTGTCGTGCCTTAGCCTTGTTACCCCTTGCCGTGCCGTTCCTTCCGTTACCCTTGCCTTCCCTTGCTTTCCCTTTCCTTCCTTGCATTCCGTTACTCCTTGCTTGCTTTCCGTGCATTGCCTAGCCTTGCGTTGGCTTTCCTTAGCCTTGCCTCGCCTGACCGTGCTTTCCCATGCGTTACCCTTTCCTTGCCTTGCCGTGCATTTCATAGCCGTGTGTTGTCGTGCCTTAGCCTTGTTTCCCCTTGCCGTTGCGTGCCTTTTGTTACACTTGCCTTGCCTGGCTTTGCCTTGCCTTCCTTTCCTTCCGTTACTCTTTCCTTGCCTTGCCGTACATTGCCTAGCCCTGCGTTGTCGTGCCTTAGCCTTGTTACCCCTTGCCGTGCCGTTCCTTCCGTTACCCTTGCCTTCCCTTGCTTTCCCTTGCCTTCCTTGCGTTCCGTTACTCTTTGCTTGCTTTCCGTGCATTGCCTAGCCTTGCGTTGTCATGCCTTAGGCTTGCCTCGCCTGACCGTGCTTTCCCATGCGTTACCCTTTCCTTGCCTTGCCGTTCATTGCCTAGCGTGCGTTGTCGTGCCTTAGCCTTGTTTCCCCTTGCCGTGCCGTTCCTTCCGTTACACTTGCCTTTCTTTGCTTTCCCTTGCCTTCCTTACCTTCCGTTACTCTTTGCTTGCCTTCCGTGCATTGCCTAGCCTTGCATTGTCGTGCCTTATCCTTGCCTCACCTGACCGTGCCTTCCCCTGCGTTACCCTTTCCTTGCCTTGCCGTGCATTGCCTAGCCCTGCGTTGTCATGCCTTAGCCTTCTTACCCCTTGCCGTGCCGTTCCTTCCGTTTCCCTTGCCTTCCCTTGCTTTCCCGTGCCTTCCTTGCGTTCCGTTACTCTTTGCTTGCTTTCCGTGCATTGCCTAGCCTTGCGTTGTCATGCCTTAGCCTTGCCTCGCCTGACCGTGCTTTCCCATGCGTTACCCTTTCCTTGCCTTGCCGTGCATTGCCTAGTGTGCGTTGTCGTGCCTTAGCCTTGTTGCCCCTTGCCGTGCCGTTCCTTCCGTTACACTTGCCTTTCCTTGCTTTCCCTTGCCTTCCTTACCTTCCGTTACTCTTTGCTTGCCTTCCGTGCATTGCCTAGCCTTGAGTTGTCGTGCCTTAGCCTTGCCTCGCCTGACCGTGCTTTCTCATGCGTTACCCTTTCTTTGCCTTGCCGTTCATTCCCTAGCGTTCGGTGTCGTGCCTTACACTTCTTCCCCCTTGTCGTGCCGTTCCTTCCGTTACCCTTGCCTTTCCTTGCTTTTCCTTGCCTTCCTTACCTTCCGTTACTCTTTGCTTGCCTTCCCTGAATTGCCTAGCCTTGCGTTGTCGTGCCTTTGCCTTATCTCGCCTGACCTTGCCTTCCTTTGCTTTAAGCTTTCCTTGCATTGTCGTGCATTGCCTAGCCTTGCGTTTTCGTGCATTAGCCTTGTCTAGCCTCACCGTTCATTGCCTTGCGTTACCCTTTGCTTGCCTTGCCGTGCATTGCCTAGCCGTGCGTTGTCGTGCCTTAGCCTTGTTTCCCCTTGCCGTGCAGTTCCTTCCGTTACACTTGCCTTTCTTTGCTTTCCCTTCCCTTCCTTAACTTCCGTTACTCTTTGCTTGCCTTCCGTGCATTGCCTAGCCTTGCATTGTCGTGCCTTAGCCTTGCCTCGCCTGAACGTGCTTTCCCATGCGTTACCCTTTCCTTGCCTTGCCGTGCATTGCCCAGCCTGCGTTGCCGTGCCTTAGCCTTGTTTCCCTTTGCCGTGCAATTCCTTCCGTTACCCTTGCCTTTCCTTGCTTTTCCTTGCCTTCCTTACCTTCCGTTACTCTTTGCTTCCCTTCCCTGCATTGCCTAGCCTTGCGTTGTCGTGCCTTAGCCTTATCTCGCCTGACCGTGCCTTCCTTTGCTTTAAGCTTTCCTTGCATTGTCGTGCATTGCCTAGCCTTGCGTTGTCGTGCATTAGCCTTGCCTAGCCTCACCGTGCCTTGTCTTGCGTTACCCTTTCCTTGCCTTGCCGTGCATTGCCTAGCCGTGCGTTGTCGTGCCTTAGCCTTGTTTCCGCTTGCCGTGGCGTGCCTTTTGTTACACTTGCCTTTCCTGGCTTTTACTTGCCTTCCTTTCCTTCCGTTACTCTTTCCTTGCCTTGCCGTGCATTGCCTAGCCTGGCATTGTCGTGCCTTATCCTTGCCTCCTTGCCTCACCTGACCGTGCCTTCCCCTGCGTTACCCTTTCCTTGCCTTGCCGTGCATTGCCTAACCCTGCGTTGCCGTGCCTTAGACTTGTTACCCCTAACCGTGCCGTTCCTTCCGTTACCCTTGCCTTCCCTTGCTTTCCCTTGCCTTCCTTGCGTTCCGTTACTCTTTGCTTGCCTTCCGTGCATTGCCTAGCCTTGCGTTGTCGTGCCTTAGCGTTGCCTCGCCTGACCGTGCTTTCAAATGCGTTACCCTTTCCTTGCCTTGCCGTTCATTGCCTAGCGTTCGGTGTCGTGCCTTAGACTTGTTTCCCCTTTCCGTGCCGTTCCTTCCGTTACCCTGAACTTTCCTTCCTTTTCCTTGCCTTGCTTACCTTCCGTTACTCTTTGCTTGCCTTCCCTGAATTGCCTAGCCTTGCGTTGTCGTGCCTTAGCCTTATCTCGCCTGACCTTGCCTTCCTTTGCTTTAAGCTTTCCTTGCATTGTCTTGCATTGCCTAGCCTTGCGTTGTCGTGCATTAACCTTGCCTAGCCTCACCGTGCCTTGCCTTGCGTTACCCTTTCCTTGCCTTGCCGTGCATTTCCTAGCCGTGTGTTGTCGTGCCTTAGCCTTGTTACCCCTTGCCGTGCCGTTCCTTCCGTTACCCTTGCCTTCCCTTGCTTTCCCTTTCCTTCCTTGCATTCCGTTACTCCTTGCTTGCTTTCCGTGCATTGCCTAGCCTTGCGTTGGCTTTCCTTAGCCTTGCCTCGCCTGACCGTGCTTTCCCATGCGTTACCCTTTCCTTGCCTTGCCGTGCATTGCCTAGCGTGCGTTGTCGTGCCTTAGCCTTGTTTCCCCTTGCCGTGCCGTTCCTTCCGTTACCCTTGCCTTCCCTTGCTTTCCCTTTCCTTCCTTGCATTCCGTTACTCCTTGCTTGCTTTCCGTGCATTGCCTAGCCTTGCGTTGGCTTTCCTTAGCCTTGCCTCGCCTGACCGTGCTTTCCCATGCGTTACCCTTTCCTTGCCTTGCCGTGCATTGCCTAGCGTGCGTTGTCGTGCCTTAGCCTTGTTTCCCCTTGCCGTGCCGTTCCTTCCGTTACACTTGCCTTTCTTTGCTTTCCCTTGCCTTCCTTACCTTCCGTTACTCTTTGCTTGCCTTCCCTGCATTGCCTAGCCTTGCGTTGTCGTGCCTTAGCCTTATCTCGCCTGACCGTGCCTTCCTTTGCTTTAAGCTTTCCTTGCATTGTCGTGCATTGCCTAGCCTTGCGTTGTCGTGCATTAGCCTTGCCTAGCCTCACCGTGCCTTGCATGGCGTTACCCTTTCCTTGCCTTGCCGTGCATTTCCTAGCCGTGTGTTGTCGTGCCTTAGCCTTTTTTCCCCTTGTCGTTGCGTGCCTTTTGTTACACTTGCCTTGCCTGGCTTTGCCTTGCCTTCCTTTCCTTCCGTTACTCTTTCCTTCCCTTGCCGTGCATTGCCTAGCCCTGCGTTGTCGTGCCTTAGCCTTGTTACCCCTTGCCGTGCCGTTCCTTCCGTTTCCCTTGCCTTCCCTTGCTTTCCCTTGCCTTCCTTGCGTTCCGTTACTCTTTGCTTGCTTTCCGTGCATTGCCTAGCCTTGCGTTGTCGTGCCTTAGCCTTGCCTCGCCTGACCGTGCCTTGCCTTGCGTTACCCTTTCCGTTGCCTTGCCGTGCATTGCCTAGCCGTGCGTTGTCGTGCATCAGCCTTGCCTTGCCTCACCGTGCCTTGCCTTGCGTTACCCTTTCCTTGCCTTGCCGTGCATTGCCTAGCCCTGCGTTGCCGTGCCTTAGCCTTGTTTCCCCTTACCGTGCCGTTCCTTCCGTTACCCTTGCCTTCCCTTGCTTTCCCTTGCCTTTCTTGCGTTCCGTTACTCTTTGCTTGCTTTCCGTGCATTGCCTAGCCTTGCGTTGTCATGCCTTAACCTTGCCTCGCCTGACCGTGCTTTCCCATGCGTTACCCTTTCCTTGCCTTGCCGTGCATTGCCTAGCCGTGCGTTGTCGTGCCTTAGCCTTGTTTCCCCTTGCCGTGCCGTTCCTTCCGTTACAGTTGCCTTTCCTTGCTTTCCCTTGCCTTCCTTACCTTCCGTTACTCTTTGCTTGCCTTCCGTGCATTGCCTAGCCTTGCGTTGTCGTGCCTTAGCCTTGCCTCGCCTGACCGTGCTTTCCATGCGTTACCCTTTCCTTGCCTTGCCGTGCATTGCCTAGCGTTCGTTGTCGTGCCTTAGCCTTGTTTCCCCTTGCCGTGCCGTTCCTTCCGTTACCCTGGCCTTTCCTTCCTTTTCCTTGCCTTGCTTACCTTCCGTTACTCTTTGCTTGCCTTCCCTGAATTGCCTAGCCTTGCGTTGTCGTGCCTTAGCCTTATCTCGCCTGACCGTGCCTTCCTTTGCTTTAAGCTTTCCTTGCATTGTCTTGCATTGCCTAGCCTTGCGTTGTCGTGCATTAACCTTGCCTAGCCTCACCGTGCCTTGCCTTGCGTTACCCTTTCCTTGCCTTGCCGTGCATTTCCTAGCCGTGTGTTGTCGTGCCTTAGCCTTGTTACCCCTTGCCGTGCCGTTCCTTCCGTTACCCTTGCCTTCCCTTGCTTTCCCTTTCCTTCCTTGCATTCCGTTACTCCTTGCTTGCTTTCCGTGCATTGCCTAGCCTTGCGTTGGCTTTCCTTAGCCTTGCCTCGCCTGACCGTGCTTTCCCATGCGTTACCCTTTCCTTGCCTTGCCGTGCATTGCCTAGCCGTGCGTTGTCGTGCCTTAGCCTTGTTTCCCCTTGCCGTGCAGTTCGTGCCTTTTGTTACACTTGCCTTTGCCTGGCTTTGCCTTGCCTTCCTTTCCTTCCGTTACTCTTTCCTTGCCTTGCCGTGCATTGCCTAGCCCTGCGTTGTCGTGCCTTAGCCTTGTTACCCCTTGCCGTGCCGTTCCTTCCGTTACCCTTGCCTTCCTTGCTTTTCTTGCCTTGCTTACCTTCCGTTACTCTTTGCCCCTTCCCTGCATTGCCTAGCCTTGCGTTGTCGTGCCTTAGCCTTATCTTGACCGTGCTTGCTTTAAGCTTTCCTTGTGCATTGCCTAGCCTTGCGTTGTCGTGCATTAGCCTTGCCTAGCCTCACCGTGCCTTGTCTTGCGTTACCCTTTCCTTGCCTTGCCGTGCATTGCCTAGCCGTGCGTTGTCGTGCCTTAGCCTTGTTTCCCCTTGCCGTGGCGTGCCTTTTGTTACACTTGCCTTTCCTGGCTTTGACTTGCCTTCCTTTCCTTCCGTTACTCTTTCCTTGCCTTGCCGTGCATTGCCTAGCCTTGCATTGTCGTGCCTTATCCTTGCCTCACCTGACCGTGCCTTCCCCTGCGTTACCCTTTCCTTGCCTTGCCGTGCATTGCCTAGCCCTGCGTTGTCGTGCCTTAGACTTGTTACCCCTTACCGTGCCGTTCCTTCCATTACACTTGCCTTCCCTTGCTTTCCCTTGCCTTCCTTGCGTTCCGTTACTCTTTGCTTGCTTTCCGTGCATTGCCTAGCCTTGCGTTGTCATGCCTTAGCCTTGCCTCGCCTGACCGTGCTTTCCCATGCGTTACCCTTTCCTTGCCTTTCCGTGCATTGCCTAGCCGTGCGTTGTCGTGCCTTAGCCTTGTTTCCCCTTGCCGTGCCGTTCCTTCCGTTACACTTGCCTTTCCTTCCTTTCCCTTGCCTTCCTTACCTTCCGTTACTCTTTGCTTGCCTTCCGTGTATTGCCTAGCCTTGCGTTGTCGTGCCTTAGCGTTGCCTCGCCTGACCGTGCTTTCAAATGCGTTACCCTTTCCTTGCCTTGCCGTTCATTGCCTAGCGTTCGGTGTCGTGCCTTAGACTTATTTCCCCTTGCCGTGCCGTTCCTTCCGTTACCCTGGCCTTTCCTTCCTTTTCCTTGCCTTGCTTACCTTCCGTTACTCTTTGCTTGCCTTCCCTGAATTGCCTAGCCTTGCGTTGTCGTGCCTTAGCCTTATCTCGCCTGACCATGCCTTCCTTTGCTTTAAGCTTTCCTTGCATTGTCTTGCATTGCCTAGCCTTGCGTTGTCGTGCATTAACCTTGCCTAGCCTCACCGTGCCTTGCCTTGCGTTACCCTTTCCTTGCCTTGCCGTGCATTTCCTAGCCGTGTGTTGTCGTGCCTTTTCCTTGTTACCCTTTGCCGTGCCGTTCCTTCCGTTACCCTTGCCTTCCCTTGCTTTCCCTTTCCTTCCTTGCATTCCGTTACTCCTTGCTTGCTTTCCGTGCATTGCCTAGCCTTGCGTTGGCTTTCCTTAGCCTTGCCTCGCCTGACCGTGCTTTCCCATGCGTTACCCTTTCCTTGCCTTGCCGTTCATTGCCTAGCGTTCGGTGTCGTGCCTTAGACTTGTTTCCCCTTGCCGTGCCGTTCCTTCCGTTACCCTGGCCTTTCCTTCCTTTTCCTTGCCTTGCTTACCTTCCGTTACTCTTTGCTTGCCTTCCGTGCATTGCCTAGCCTTGCGTTGTCGTGCCTTAGCCTTATCTCGCCTGACCGTGCCTTCCTTTGCTTTAAGCTTTACTTGCATTGTCGTGCATTGCCTAGCCTTGCGTTGTCGTGCATTAGCCTTGCCTAGCCTCACCGTGCCTTGCCTTGCGTTACCCTTTCCTTGCCTTTCCGTGCATTTCCTAGCCGTGTGTTGTCGGGCCTTAGCCTTGTTTCCCCTTGCCGTTGCGTGCCTTTTGTTACACTTGCCTTGCCTGGCTTTGCCTTTCCTTCCTTTCCTTCCGTTACTCTTTCCTTGCCTTGCCGTGCATTGCCTAGCCCTGCGTTGTCGTGCCTTAGCCTTGTTACCCCTTGCCGTGCCGTTCCTTCCGTTACCCTTGCCTTCCCTTGCTTTCCCTTGCCTTCCTTGCGTTCCGTTACTCTTTGCTTGCTTTCCGTGCATTGCCTAGCCTTGCGTTGTCATGCCTTAGGCTTGCCTCGCCTGACCGTGCTTTCCCATGCGTTACCCTTTCCTTGCCTTGCCGTTCATTGCCTAGCGTGCGTTGTCGTGCCTTAGCCTTGTTTCCCCTTGCCGTGCCGTTCCTTCCGTTACACTTGCCTTTCTTTGCTTTCCCTTGCCTTCCTTACCTTCCGTTACTCTTTGCTTGCCTTCCGTGCATTGCCTAGCCTTGCGTTGTCGTGCCTTAGCCTTATCTCGCCTGACCGTGCCTTCCTTTGCTTTAAGCTTTCCTTGCATTGTCGTGCATTGCCTAGCCTTGCGTTGTCGTGCATTAGCCTTGCCTAGCCTCACCGTGCCTTGCCTTGCGTTACCCTTTCCTTGCCTTGCCGTGCATTGCCTAGCCGTGCGTTGTCGTGCCTTAGCCTTGATTCCCCTTGCCGTAGCGTGCCTTTTGTTACACTTGCCTTGCCTGGCTTTGCCTTGCCTTCCTTTCCTTCCGTTACTCTTTACTTGCCTTGCCGTGCATTACCTAGCCTTGTCTTGTCGTGCCTTATCCTTGCCTCACCTGACCGTGCCTTCCCCTGCGTTACCCTTTCCTTGCCTTGCCGTGCATTGCCTAGCCCTGCGTTGTCGTGCCTTAGCCTTCTTACCCCTTGCCGTGCCGTTCCTTCCGTTTCCCTTGCCTTCCCTTGTTTTCCCTTGCCTTCCTTGCGTTCCGTTACTCTTTGCTTGCTTTCCGTGCATTGCCTAGCCTTGCGTTGTCATGCCTTAGCCTTGCCTCGCCTGACCGTGCTTTCCCATGCGTTACCCTTTCCTTGCCTTGCCGTGCATTGCCTAGCGTGCGTTGTCGTGCCTTAGCCTTGTTGCCCCTTGCCGTGCCGTTCCTTCCATTACACTTGCCTTTCCTTGCTTTCCCTTGCCTTCCTTACCTTCCGTTACTCTTTGCTTGCCTTCCGTGCATTGCCTAGCCTTGAGTTGTCGTGCCTTAGCCTTGCCTCGCCTGACCGTGCTTTCCCATCCGTTACCCTTTCCTTCCCTTGCCGTTCATTGCCTAGCGTTCGGTGACGTGCCTTACACTTCTTCCCCCTTGCCGTGCCGTTCCTTCCGTTACCCTTGCCTTTCCTTGCTTTTCCTTGCCTTCCTTACCTTCCGTTACTCTTTGCTTGCCTTCCCTGAATTGCCTACCCTTGCGTTGTCGTGCCTTTGCCTTATCTCGCCTGACCTTGCCTTCCTTTGCTTTAAGCTTTCCTTGCATTGTCGTGCATTGCCTAGCCTTGCGTTTTCGTGCATTAGCCTTGTCTAGCCTCACCGTGCATTGCCTTGCGTTACCCTTTGCTTGCCTTGCCGTGCATTGCCTAGCCGTGCGTTGTCGTGCCTTAGCCTTGTTTCCCCTTGCCGTGCAGTTCCTTCCGTTACACTTGCCTTTCTTTGCTTTCCCTTCCCTTCCTTAACTTCCGTTACTCTTTGCTTGCCTTCCGTGCATTGCCTAGCCTTGCGTTGTCGTGCTTTAGCCTTGCCTCGCCTGAACGTGCTTTCCCATGCGTTACCCTTTCCTTGCCTTGCTGTGCATTGCCCAGCCTGCGTTGCCGTGCCTTAGCCTTGTTTCCCCTTGCCGTGCAGTTCCTTCCGTTACCCTTGCCTTTCCTTGCTTTTCCTTGCCTTGCTTACCTTCCGTTACTCTTTGCTTCCCTTCCCTGCATTGCCTAGCCTTGCGTTGTCGTGCCTTAGCCTTGCCTCGCCTGAACGTGCTTTCCCATGCGTTACCCTTTCCTTGCCTTGCCGTGCATTGCCTAGCGTGCGTTGTCGTGCCTTAGCCTTCTTTCCCCTTGCCGTGCCGTTCCTTCCGTTACCCTTGAGTTACCCTTTCCTTGCCTTGCCGTGCATTTCCTAGCCGTGTGTTGTCGTGCCTTAGCCTTGTTTCCCCTTGCCGTTGCGTGCCTTTTGTTACACTTGCCTTACCTGGCTTTGCCTTGCCTTCCTTTCCTTCCGTTACTCTTTCCTTCCCTTGCCGTGCATTGCCTAGCCTTGCGTTGTCGTGCCTTAGCCTTGTTACCCCTTGCCGTGCCGTTCCTTCCGTTACCCTTGCCTTCCCTTGCTTTCCCTTGCCTTCCTTGCGTTCCGTTACTCTTTGCTTGCTTTCCGTGCATTGCCTAGCCTTGCGTTGTCATGCCTTAGACTTGTTTCCCCTTGCCGTGCCGTTCCTTCCGTTACCCTTGCCTTTCCTTGCTTTCCCTTGCCTTCCTTACCTTCCGTTACTCGTTGCTTGCCTTCCGTGCATTGCCTAGCCTTGCGTTGTCGTGCCTTAGCCTTGCCTCGCCTGAACGTGCTTTCCCATGCGTTACCCTTTCCTTGCCTTGCCGTGCATTGCCCAGCCTGCGTTGCCGTGCCTTAGCCTTGTTTCCCCTTGCCGTGCAATTCCTTCCGTTACCCTTGCCTTTCCTTGCTTTTCCTTGCCTTGCTTACCTTCCGTTACTCTTTGCTTCCCTTCCCTGCATTGCCTAGCCTTGCGTTGTCGTGCCTTAGCCTTATCTCGCCTGACCGTGCCTTCCTTTGCTTTAAGCTTTCCTTGCATTGTCGTGCATTGCCTAGCCTTGCGTTGTCGTGCATTAGCCTTGCCTAGCCTCACCGTGCCTTGTCTTCCGTTACCCTTTCCTTGCCTTGCCGTGCATTGCCTAGCCGTGCGTTGTCGTGCCTTAGCCTTGTTTCCCCTTGCCGTGGCGTGCCTTTTGTTACACTTGCCTTTCCTGGCTTTGACTTGCCTTCCTTTCCTTCCGTTACTCTTTCCTTGCCTTGCCGTGCATTGCCTAGCCTTGCATTGTCGTGCCTTATCCTTGCCTCACCTGACCGTGCCTTCCCCTGCGTTACCCTTTCCTTGCCTTGCCGTGCATTGCCTAGCCCTGCGTTGCCGTGCCTTAGACTTGTTACCCCTTACCGTGCCGTTCCTTCCGTTACCCTTGCCTTCCCTTGCTTTCCCTTGCCTTCCTTGCGTTCCGTTACTCTTTGCTTGCCTTCCGTGCATTGCCTAGCCTTGCGTTGTCGTGCCTTAGCCTTATCTCGCCTGACCTTGCCTTCCTTTGCTTTAAGCTTTCCTTTCATTGTCTTGCATTGCCTAGCCTTGCGTTGTCGTGCATTAACCTTGCCTAGCCTCACCGTGCCTTCCCTTGCGTTACCCTTTCCTTGCCTTGCCGTGCATTTCCTAGCCGTGTGTTGTCGTGCCTTAGCCTTGTTACCCCTTGCCGTGCCGTTCCTTCCGTTACCCTTGCCTTCCCTTGCTTTCCCTTTCCTTCCTTGCATTCCGTTACTCCTTGCTTGCTTTCCGTGCATTGCCTAGCCTTGCGTTGGCTTTCCTTAGCCTTGCCTCGCCTGACCGTGCTTTCCCATGCGTTACCCTTTCCTTGCCTTGCCGTGCATTGCCTAGCGTGCGTTGTCGTGCCTTAACCTTGTTTCCCCTTGCCGTGCCGTTCCTTCCGTTACCCTTGCCTTCCCTTGCTTTCCCTTTCCTTCCTTGCATTCCGTTACTCCTTGCTTGCTTTCCGTGCATTGCCTAGCCTTGCGTTGGCTTTCCTTAGCCTTGCCTCGCCTGACCGTGCTTTCCCATGCGTTACCCTTTCCTTGCCTTGCCGTGCATTGCCTAGCGTGCGTTGTCGTGCCTTAGCCTTGTTTCCCCTTGCCGTGCCGTTCCTTCCGTTACACTTGCCTTTCTTTGCTTTCCCTTGCCTTCCTTACCTTCCATTACTCTTTGCTTGCCTTCCGTGCATTGCCTAGCCTTGCGTTGTCGTGCCTTAGCCTTATCTCGCCTGACCGTGCCTTCCTTTGCTTTAAGCGTTACTTGCATTGTCGTGCATTGCCTAGCCTTGCGTTGTCGTGCATTAGCCTTGCCTAGCCTCACCGTGCCTTGCCTTGCGTTACCCTTTCCTTGCCTTGCCGTGCATTTCCTAGCCGTGTGTTGTCGTGCCTTAGCCTTGTTTCCCCTTGCCGTTGCGTGGCTTTTGTTACACTTGCCTTGCCTGGCTTTGCCTTGCCTTCCTTTCCTTCCGTTACTCTTTCCTTGCCTTGCCGTGCATTGCCTAGCCCTGCGTTGTCGTGCCTTAGCCTTGTTACCCCTTGCCGTGCCGTTCCTTCCGTTCCCCTTGCCTTCCCTTGCTTTCCCTTGCCTTCCTTGCGTTCCGTTACTCTTTGCTTGCTTTCCGTGCATTGCCTAGCCTTGCGTTGTCATGCCTTAGGCTTGCCTCGCCTGACCGTGCTTTCCCATGCGTTACCCTTTCCTTGCCTTGCCGTTCATTGCCTAGCCGTGCGTTGTCGTGCCTTAGCCTTGATTCCCCTTGCCGTGGCGTGCCTTTTGTTACACTTGCCTTGCATGGCTTTGCCTTGCCTTCCTTTCCTTCCGTTACTCTTTACTTGCCTTGCCGTGCATTGCCTAGCCTTGCATTGTCGTGCCTTATCCTTGCCTCACCTGACCGTGCCTTCCCCTGCGTTACCCTTTCCTTGCCTTGCCGTGCATTGCCTAGCCCTGCGTTGTCGTGCCTTAGCCTTCTTACCCCTTGCCGTGCCGTTCCTTCCGTTTCCCTTGCCTTCCCTTGCTTTCCCTTGCCTTCCTTGCGTTCCGTTACTCTTTGCTTGCTTTCCGTGCATTGCCTAGCCTTGCGTTGTCATGCCTTAGCCTTGCCTCGCCTGACCGTGATTTCCCATGCGTTAACCGTTCCTTGCCTTGCCGTGCATTGCCTAGCGTGCGTTGTCGTGCCTTAGCCTTGTTGCCCCTTGCCGTGCCGTTCCTTCCGTTACACTTGCCTTTCCTTGCTTTCCCTTGCCTTCCTTACCTTCCGTTACTCTTTGCTTGCCTTCCGTGCATTGCCTAGCCTTGCGTTGTCGTGCCTTAGCCTTGCCTCGCCTGACCGTGCTTTCCCATGCGTTACCCTTTCCTTGCCTTGCCGTTCATTGCCTAGCGTTCGGTGTCGTGCCTTACACTTCTTCCCCCTTGCCGTGCCGTTCCTTCCGTTACCCTTGCCTTTCCTTGCTTTTCCTTGCCTTCCTTACCTTCCGTTACTCTTTGCTTGCCTTCCCTGAATTGCCTAGCCTTGCGTTGTCGTGCCTTTGCCTTATCTCGCCTGACCTTGCCTTCCTTTGCCTTAAGCTTTCCTTGCATTGTCGTGCATTGCCTAGCCTTGCGTTTTCGTGCATTAGCTTTGTCTAGCCTCACCGTGCATTGCCTTGCGTTACCCTTTGCTTGCCTTGCCGTGCATTGCCTAGCCGTGCGTTGTCGTGCCTTAGCCTTGTTTCCCCTTGCCGTGCAGTTCCTTCCGTTACACTTGCCTTTCTTTGCTTTCCCTTGCCTTCCTTAACTTCCGTTACTCTTTGCTTGCCTTCCGTGCATTGCCTAGCCTTGCGTTGTCGTGCCTTAGCCTTGCCTCGCCTGAACGTGCTTTCCCATGCGTTACCCTTTCCTTGCCTTGCCGTGCATTGCCCAGCCTGCGTTGCCGTGCCTTAGCCTTGTTTCCCCTTGCCGTGCAATTCCTTCCGTTACCCTTGCCTTTCCTTGCTTTTCCTTGCCTTGCTTACCTTCCGTTACTCTTTGCTTCCCTTCCCTGCATTGCCTAGCCTTGCGTTGTCGTGCCTTAGCCTTATCTCGCCTGACCGTGCCTTCCTTTGCTTTAAGCTTTCCTTGCATTGTCGTGCATTGCCTAGCCATGCGTTGTCGTGCATTAGCCTTGCCTAGCCTCACCGTGCCTTGCCTTGCGTTACCCTTTCCTTGCCTTGCCGTGCATTGCCTAGCCGTGCGTTGTCGTGCCTTAGCCTTGTTTCCCCTTGCCGTGGCGTGCCTTTTGTTACACTTGCCTTTCCTGGCTTTGACTTGCCTTCCTTTCCTTCCGTTACGCTTTCCTTGCCTTGCCGTGCATTGCCTAGCCTTGCATTGTCGTGCCTTATCCTTGCCTCACCTGACCGTGCCTTCCCCTGCATTACCCTTTCCTTGCCTTGCCTTGCCGTGCATTGCCTAGCCCTGCGTTGTCGTGCCTTAGCCTTGTTACCCCTTGCCGTGCCGTTCCTTCCGTTACCCTTGCCTTCCCTTGCTTTCCCTTGCCTTCCTTGCGTTCCGTTACTCTTTGCTTGCTTTCCGTGCATTGCCTAGCCTTGCGTTGTCATGCCTTAGCCTTGCCTCGCCTGACCGTGCTTTCCCATGCGTTACCCTTTCCTTGCCTTGCCGTTCATTGCCTAGCGTTCGGTGTCGTGCCTTACACTTCTTCCCCCTTGCCGTGCCGTTCCTTCCGTTACCCTTGCCTTTCCTTGCTTTTCCTTGCCTTCCTTACCTTCCGTTACTCTTTGCTTGCCTTCCCTGAATTGCCTAGCCTTCCGTTGTCGTGCCTTTGCCTTATCTCGCCTGACCTTGCCTTCCTTTGCTTTAAGCTTTCCTTGCATTGTCGTGCATTGCCTAGCCTTGCGTTTTCGTGCATTAGCCTTGTCTAGCCTCACCGTGCATTGCCTTGCGTTACCCTTTGCTTGCCTTGCCGTGCATTTCCTAGCCGTGTGTTGTCGTGCCTTAGCCTTGTTACCCCTTGCCGTGCCGTTCCTTCCGTTACCCTTGCCTTCCCTTGCTTTCCCTTTCCTTCCTTGCATTCCGTTACTCCTTGCTTGCTTTCCGTGCATTGCCTAGCCTTGCCTTGGCTTTCCTTAGCCTTGCCTCGCCTGACCGTGCTTTCCCATGCGTTACCCTTGCCTTGCCTTGCCGTGCATTGCCTAGCGTGCGTTGTCGTGCCTTAGCCTTGTTTCCCCTTGCCGTGCCGTTCCTTCCGTTACACTTGGCTTTCTTTGCTTTCCCTTGCCTTCCTTACCTTCCGTTACTCTTTGCTTGCCTTCCGTGCATTGCCAAGCCTTGCGTTGTCGTGCCTTAGCCTTGCCTCCCCTGACCGTGCTTTCCCATGCGTTACCCTTTCCTTGCCTTGCCGTGCATTGCCTAGCGTGCGTTGTCGTGCCTTAGACTTGTTTCCCCTTGCCGTGCCGTTCCTTCCGTTACCATTGCCTTTCCTTGCTTTCCCTTGCCTTCCTTACCTTCCGTTACTCTTTGCTTGCCTTCCCTGCATTGCCTAGCCTTGCGTTGTCGTTCCTTAGCCTTATCTCGCCTGACCGTGCCTTCCTTTGCTTTAAGCTTTACTTGCATTGTCGTGCCTTGCCTAGCCTTGCGTTGTCGTGCATTAGCCTTGCCTAGCCTCACCGTGCCTTGCCGTGCGTTACCCTTTCCTTGCCTTGCCGTGCATTTCCTAGCCGTGTGTTGTCGTGCCTTAGCCTTGTTTCCCCTTGCCGTTGCGTGACTTTTGTTACACTTGCCTTGCCTGGCTTTGCCTTGCCTTCCTTTCCTTCCGTTACTCTTTCCTTGCCTTGCCGTGCATTGCCTAGCCCTGCGTTGTCGTGCCTTAGCCTTGTTACCCCTTGCCGTGCCGTTCCTTCCGTTACCCTTGCCTTCCCTTGCTTTCCCTTGCCTTCCTTGCGTTCCGTTACTCTTTGCTTGCTTTCCGTGCATTGCCTAGCCTTGCGTTGTCATGCCTTAGGCATGCCTCGCCTGACCGTGCTTTCCCATGCGTTACCCTTTCCTTGCCTTGCCGTGCATTGCCTAGCGTGCGTTGTCGTGCCTTAGCCTTGTTTCCCCTTGCCGTGCCGTTCCTTCCGTTACACTTGCCTTTCTTTGCTTTCCCTTGCCTTCCTTACCTTCCGTTACTCTTTGCTTGCCTTCCGTGCATTGTCTAGCCTTCCGTTGTCGTGCCTTAGCCTTATCTCGCCTGACCGTGCCTTCCTTTGCTTTAAGCTTTCCTTGCATTGTCGTGCATTGCCTAGCCTTGCGTTGTCGTGCATTAGCCTTGCCTAGCCTCACCGTGCCTTGCCTTGCGTTACCCTTTCCTTGCCTTGCCGTGCATTGCCTAGCCGTGCGTTGTCGTGCCTTAGCCTTGATTCCCCTTGCCGTGGCGTGCCTTTTGTTACACTTGTTTTGCCTGGCTTTGCCTTGCCTTCCTTTCCTTCCGTTACTCTTTACTTGCCTTGCCGTGCATTGCCTAGCCTTGCATTGTCGTGCCTTATCCTTGCCTCACCTGACCGTGCCTTCCCCTGCGTTACCCTTTCCTTGCCTTGCCGTGCATTGCCTAGCCCTGCGTTGCCGTGCCTTAGCCTTGTTACCCCTTGCCGTGCCGTTCCTTCCGTTACACTTGCCTTTCCTTCCTTTCCCTTGCCTTCCTTACCTTCCGTTACTCTTTGCTTGCCTTCCGTGCATTGCCTAGCCTTGCGTTGTTGTGCCTTAGCCTTGCCTCGCCTGAACGTGCTTTCCCATGCGTTACCCTTTCCTTGCTTTGCCGTGCATTGCCTAGCCTGCGTTGCCGTGCCTTAGCCTTGTTTCCCCTTGCCGTGCCGTTCCTTCCGTTACCCTGGCCTTTCCTTCCTTTTCCTTGCCTTGCTTACCTTCCGTTACTTTTTACTTGCCTTCCCTGAATTTCCTAGCCTTGCGTTGTCGTGCCTTAGCCTTATCTCGCCTGACCTTGCCTTCCTTTGCTTTAAGCTTTCCTTGCATTGTCGTGCATTGCCTAGCCTTGCGTTGTCGTGCATTAACCTTGCCTAGCCTCACCGTGCCTTGCCTTGCGTTACCCTTTCCTTGCCTTGCCGTGCATTTCCTAGCCGTGTGTTGTCGTGCCTTAGCCTTGTTACCCCTTGCCGTGCCGTTCCTTCCGTTACCCTTGCCTTCCCTTGCTTTCCCTTTCCTTCCTTGCATTCCGTTACTCCTTGCTTGCTTTCCGTGCATTGCCTAGCCTTGCCTTGGCTTTCCTTACCCTTGCCTCGCCTGACCGTGCTTTCCCATGCGTTACCCTTGCCTTGCCTTGCCGTGCATTGCCTAGCGTGCGTTGTCGTGCCTTAGCCTTGTTTCCCCTTGCCGTGCCGTTCCTTCCGTTACACTTGGCTTTCTTTGCTTTCCCTTGCCTTCCTTACCTTCCGTTACTCTTTGCTTGCCTTCCGTGCATTGCCAAGCCTTGCGTTGTCGTGCCTTAGCCTTGCCTCCGCTGACCGTGCTTTCCCATGCGTTACCCTTTCCTTGCCTTGCCGTGCATTGCCTAGCGTGCGTTGTCGTGCCTTAGACTTGTTTCCCCTTGCCGTGCCGTTCCTTCCGTTACCATTGCCTTTCCTTGCTTTCCCTTGCCTTCCTTACCTTCCGTTACTCTTTGCTTGCCTTCCCTGCATTGCCTAGCCTTGCGTTGTCGTTCCTTAGCCTTATCTCGCCTGACCGTGCCTTCCTTTGCTTTAAGCTTTACTTGCATTGTCGTGCCTTGCCTAGCCTTGCGTTGTCGTGCATTAGCCTTGCCTAGCCTCACCGTGCCTTGCCTTGCGTTACCCTTTCCTTGCCTTGCCGTGCATTTCCTAGCCGTGTGTTGTCGTGCCTTAGCCTTGTTTCCCCTTGCCGTTGCGTGCCTTTTGTTACACTTGCCTTGCCTGGCTTTGCCTTGCCTTCCTTTCCTTCCGTTACTCTTTGCCTTGCCTTGCCGTGCATTGCCTAGCCCTGCGTTGTCGTGCCTTAGCCTTGTTACCCCTTGCCGTGCCGTTCCTTCCGTTACCCTTGCCTTCCCTTGCTTTCCCTTGCCTTCCTTGCGTTCCGTTACTCTTTGCTTGCTTTCCGTGCATTGCCTAGCCTTGCGTTGTCATGCCTTAGGCTTGCCTCGCCTGACCGTGCTTTCCCATGCGTTACCCTTTCCTTGCCTTGCCGTGCATTGCCTAGCGTGCGTTGTCGTGCCTTAGCCTTGTTTCCCCTTGCCGTGCCGTTCCTTCCGTTACACTTGCCTTTCTTTGCTTTCCCTTGCCTTCCTTACCTTCCGTTACTCTTTGCTTGCCTTCCGTGCATTGTCTAGCCTTCCGTTGTCGTGCCTTAGCCTTATCTCGCCTGACCGTGCCTTCCTTTGCTTTAAGCTTTCCTTGCATTGTCGTGCATTGCCTAGCCTTGCGTTGTCGTGCATTAGCCTTGCCTAGCCTCACCGTGCCTTGCCTTGCGTTACCCTTTCCTTGCCTTGCCGTGCATTGCCTAGCCGTGCGTTGTCGTGCCTTAGCCTTGATTCCCCTTGCCGTGGCGTGCCTTTTGTTACACTTGTTTTGCCTGGCTTTGCCTTGCCTTCCTTTCCTTCCGTTACTCTTTACTTGCCTTGCCGTGCATTGCCTAGCCTTGCATTGTCGTGCCTTATCCTTGCCTCACCTGACCGTGCCTTCCCCTGCGTTACCCTTTCCTTGCCTTGCCGTGCTTTGCCTAACCCTGCGTTGCCGTGCCTTAGCCTTGTTACCCCTTGCCGTGACGTTCCTTCCGTTACCCTTGCCTTCCCTTGCTTTCCCTTGCCTTCCTTGCGTTCCGTTACTCTTTGCTTGCTTTCCGTGCATTGCCTAGCCTTGCGTTGACATGCCTTAGCCTTGCATCGCCTGACCGTGCTTTCCCGTGCGTTACCCTTTCCTTCCCTTGCCGTGCATTGCCTAGCCGTGCGTTGTCGTGCCTTAGCCTTGTTTCCCCTTGCCGTGCCGTTCCTTCCGTTACACTTGCCTTTCCTTCCTTTCCCTTGCCTTCCTTACCTTCCGTTACTCTTTGCTTGCCTTCCGTGCATTGCCTAGCCTTGCGTTGTTGTGCCTTAGCCTTGCCTCGCCTGAACGTGCTTTCCCATGCGTTACCCTTTCCTTGCTTTGCCGTGCATTGCCTAGCCTGCGTTGCCGTGCCTTAGCCTTGTTTCCCCTTGCCGTGCCGTTCCTTCCGTTACCCTGGCCTTTCCTTCCTTTTCCTTGCCTTGCTTACCTTCCGTTACTTTTTACTTGCCTTCCCTGAATTTCCTAGCCTTGCGTTGTCGTGCCTTAGCCTTATCTCGCCTGACCTTGCCTTCCTTTGCTTTAAGCTTTCCTTGCATTGTCGTGCATTGCCTAGCCTTGCGTTGTCGTGCATTAACCTTGCCTAGCCTCACCGTGCCTTGCCTTGCGTTACCCTTTCCTTGCCTTGCCGTGCATTTCCTAGCCGTGTGTTGTCGTGCCTTAGCCTTGTTACCCCTTGCCGTGCCGTTCCTTCCGTTACCCTTGCCTTCCCTTGCTTTCCCTTTCCTTCCTTGCATTCCGTTACTCCTTGCTTGCTTTCCGTGCATTGCCTAGCCTTGCGTTGGCTTTCCTTAGCCTTACCTCGCCTGACCGTGCTTTCCCATGCGTTACCCTTTCCTTGCCTTGCCGTGCATTGCCTAGCGTGCGTTGTCGTGCCTTAGCCTTGTTTCCCCTTGCCGTGCCGTTCCTTCCGTTACCCTTGCCTTCCCTTGCTTTCCCTTTCCTTCCTTGCATTCCGTTACTCCTTGCTTGCTTTCCGTGCATTGCCTAGCCTTGCGTTGGATTTCCTTAGCCTTGCCTCGCCTGACCGTGCTTTCCCATGCGTTACCCTTGCCTTGCCTTGCCGTGCATTGCCTAGCGTGCGTTGTCGTGCCATAGCCGTGTTTCCCCTTGCCTTGCCGTTCCTTCCGTTACACTTGCCTTTCTTTGCTTTCCCTTGCCTTCCTTACCTTCCGTTACTCTTTGCTTGCCTTCCGTGCATTGCCTTGCCTTGCGTTGTCGTGCATTAGCCTTGCCTAGCCTCACCGTGCCTTGCCTTGCGTTACCCTTTCCTTGCCTTGCCGTGCATTTCCTAGCCGTGTGTTGTCGTGCCTTAGCCTTGTTTCTCCTTGCTTTTGCGTGCCTTTTGTTACACTTGCCTTGCCTGGCTTTGCCTTGCCTTCCTTTCCTTCCGTTACTCTTTACTTGCCTTGCCGTGCATTGCCTAGCCTTGCATTGTCGTGTCTTATCCTTGCCTCACCTGACCGTGCCTTCCCCTGCGTTACCCTTTCCTTGCCTTGCCGTGCATTGCCTAGCCCTGCGTTGTCGTGCCTTAGCCTTCTTACCCCTTGCCGTGCCGTTCCTTCCGTTACCCTTGCCTTCCCTTGCTTTCCCTTGCCTTCCTTGCGTTCCGTTACTCTTTGCTTGCTTTCCGTGCATTGCCTAGCCTTGCGTTGTCATGCCTTAGCCTTGCCTCGCCTGACCGTGCTTTCCCATGCGTTACCCTTTCCTTGCCTTGCCGTTCATTGCCTAGCGTTCGGTGTCGTGCATTAGACTTGTTCCCCCTTGCCGTGCCGTTCCTTCCGTTACCCTTGCCTTTCCTTGCTTTTCCTTGCCTTCCTTACCTTCCGTTACTCTTTGCTTGCCTTCCCTGAATTGCCTAGCCTTGCGTTGTCGTGCCTTTGCCTTATCTCGCCTGACCTTGCCTTCCTTTGCTTTAAGCTTTCCTTGCATTGTCGTGCATTGCCTAGCCTTGCGTTTTCGTGCATTAGCCTTGTCTAGCCTCACCGTGCATTGCCTTGCGTTACCCTTTGCTTGCCTTGCCGTGCATTGCCTAGCCGTGCGTTGTCGTGCCTTAGCCTTGTTTCCCCTTGCCGTGCAGTTCCTTCCGTTACACTTGCCTTTCTTTGCTTTCCCTTGCCTTCCTTACCTTCCGATACTCTTTGCTTGCCTTCCGTGCATTGCCTAGCCTTGCGTTGTCGTGCCTTAGCCTTGCCTCGCCTGAACGTGCTTTCCCATGCGTTACCCTTTCCTTGCCTTGCCGTGCATTGCCCAGCCTGCGTTGCCGTGCCTTAGCCTTGTTTCCCCTTGCCGTGCAATTCCTTCCGTTACCCTTGCCTTTCCTTGCTTTTCCTTGCCTTGCTTACCTTCCGTTACTCTTTGCTTCCCTTCCCTGCATTGCCTAACCTTGCGTTGTCGTGCCTTAGGCTTATCTCGCCTGACCGTGCCTTCCTTTGCTTTAAGCTTTCCTTGCATTGTCGTGCATTGCCTAGCCTTGCGTTGTCGTGCATTAGCCTTGCCTAGCCTCACCGTGCCTTGCCTTGCGTTACCCTTTCCTTGCCTTGCCGTGCATTGCCTAGCCGTGCGTTGTCGTGCCTTAGCCTTGTTTCCCCTTGCCGTGGCGTGCCTTTTGTTACACTTGCCTTTCCTGGCTTTGACTTGCCTTCCTTTCCTTCCGTTACTCTTTCCTTGCCTTGCCGTGCATTGCCTAGCCTTGCGTTGTCGTGCATTAACCTTGCCTAGCCTCACCGTGCCTTGCCTTGCGTTACCCTTTCCTTGCCTTGCCGTGCATTTCCTAGCCGTGTGTTGTCGTGCCTTAGCCTTGTTACCCCTTGCCGTGCCGTTCCTTCCGTTACCCTTGCCTTCCCTTGCTTTCCCTTTCCTTCCTTGCATTCCGTTACTCCTTGCTTGCTTTCCGTGCATTGCCTAGCCTTGCGTTGGCTTTCCTTAGCCTTGCCTCGCCTGACCGTGCTTTCCCATGCGTTACCCTTTCCTTGCCTTGCCGTGCATTGCCTAGCGTGCGTTGTCGTGCCTTAGCCTTGTTTCCCCTTGCCGTGCCGTTCCTTCCGTTACCCTTGCCTTCCCTTGCTTTCCCTTTCCTTCCTTGCATTCCGTTACTCCTTGCTTGCTTTCCGTGCATTGCCTAGCCTTGCGTTGGCTTTCCTTAGCCTTGCCTCGCCTGACCGTGCTTTCCCATGCGTTACCCTTTCCTTGCCTTGCCGTGCATTGCCTAGCGTGCGTTGTCGTGCCTTAGCCTTGTTTCCCCTTGCCGTGCCGTTCCTTCCGTTACACTTGCCTTTCTTTGCTTTCCCTTGCCTTCCTTACCTTCCGTTACTCTTTGCTTGCCTTCCGTGCATTGCCTAGCCTTGCGTTGTCGTGCCTTAGCCTTATCTCGCCTGACCGTGCCTTCCTTTGCTTTAAGCTTTACTTGCATTATCGTGCATTGCCTAGCCTTGCGTTGTCGTGCATTAGCCTTGCCTAGCCTCACCGTGCCTTGCCTTGCGTTACCCTTTCCTTGCCTTGCCGTGCATTTCCTAGCCGTGTGTTGTCGTGCCTTAGCCTTGTTTCCCCTTGCCGTTGCGTGCCTTTTGTTACACTTGCCTTGCCTGGCTTTGCCTTGCCTTCCTTTCCTTCCGTTACTCTTTCCTTGCCTTGCCGTGCATTGCCTAGACCTGCGTTGTCGTGCCTTAGCCTTGTTACCCCTTGCCGTGCCGTTCCTTCCGTTACCCTTGCCTTCCCTTGCTTTCCCTTGCCTTCCTTGCGTTCCGTTACTCTTTGCTTGCTTTCCGTGCATTCCCTAGCCTTGCGTTGTCATGCCTTAGGCTTGCCTCGCCTGACCGTGCTTTCCCATGCGTTACCCTTTCCTTGCCTTGCCGTGCATTGCCTAGCGTGCGTTGTCGTGCCTTAGCCTTGTTTCCCCTTGCCGTGCCGTTCCTTCCGTTACACTTGCCTTTCTTTGCTTTCCCTTGCCTTCCTTACCTTCCGTTACTCTTTGCTTGCCTTCCGTGCATTGCCTAGCCTTGCGTTGTCGTGCCTTAGCCTTATCTCGCCTGACCGTGCCTTCCTTTGCTTTAAGCTTTCCTTGCATTGTCGTGCATTGCCTAGCCTTGCGTTGTCGTGCATTAGCCTTTTCTAGCCTCACCGTGCATTGCCTTGCGTTACCATTTGCTTGCCTTGCCGTGCATTGCCTAGCCGTGCGTTGTCGTGCCTTAGCCTTGTTTCCCCTTGCCGTGCAATTCCTTCCGTTACCCTTGCCTTTCCTTGCTTTTCCTTGCCTTGCTTACCTTCCGTTACTCTTTGCTTCCCTTCCCTGCATTGCCTAGCCTTGCGTTGTCGTGCCTTAGGCTTATCTCGCCTGACCGTGCCTTCCTTTGCTTTAAGCTTTCCTTGCATTGTCGTGCATTGCCTAGCCTTGCGTTGTCGTGCATTAGCCTTGCCTAGCCTCACCGTGCCTTGCCTTGCGTTACCCTTTCCTTGCCTTGCCGTGCATTGCCTAGCCGTGCGTTGTTGTGCCTTAGCCTTGTTTCCCCTTGCCGTGGCGTGCCTTTTGTTACACTTGCCTTTCCTGGCTTTGA
This sequence comes from Macrotis lagotis, assembly GCF_037893015.1. NCBI lineage: Eukaryota > Metazoa > Chordata > Mammalia > Peramelemorphia > Peramelidae > Macrotis > Macrotis lagotis. Next base: position 272,295 of record NW_027422059.1, on the reverse strand, counting down.
CTTGCCTTCCTTTCCTTCCGTTACTCTTTACTTGCCTTGCCGTGCATTGCCTAGCCTTGCATTGTCGTGCCTTATCCTTGCCTCACCTGACCGTGCCTTCCCCTGCGTTACCCTTTCCTTGCCTTGCCGTGCATTGCCTAGCCCTGCGTTGTCGTGCCTTAGCCTTCTTACCCCTTGCCGTGCCGTTCCTTCCGTTTCCCTTGCCTTCCCTTGCTTTCCCTTGCCTTCCTTGCGTTCCGTTACTCTTTGCTTGCTTTCCGTGCATTGCCTAGCCTTGCGTTGTCATACCTTAGCCTTGCCTCGCCTGACCGTGATTTCCCATGCGTTAACCGTTCCTTGCCTTGCCGTGCATTGCCTAGCGTGCGTTGTCGTGCCTTAGCCTTGTTGCCCCTTGCCGTGCCGTTCCTTCCGTTACACTTGCCTTTCCTTGCTTTCCCTTGCCTTCCTTACCTTCCGTTACTCTTTGCTTGCCTTCCGTGCATTGCCTAGCCTTGCGTTGTCGTGCCTTAGCCTTGCCTCGCCTGACCGTGCTTTCCCATGCGTTACCCTTTCCTTGCCTTGCCGTTCATTGCCTAGCGTTCGGTGTCGTGCCTTACACTTCTTCCCCCTTGCCGTGCCGTTCCTTCCGTTACCCTTGCCTTTCCTTGCTTTTCCTTGCCTTCCTTACCTTCCGTTACTCTTTGCTTGCCTTCCCTGAATTGCCTAGCCTTGCGTTGTCGTGCCTTTGCCTTATCTCGCCTGACCTTGCCTTCCTTTGCTTTAAGCTTTCCTTGCATTGTCGTGCATTGCCTAGCCTTGCGTTTTCGTGCATTAGCTTTGTCTAGCCTCACCGTGCATTGCCTTGCGTTACCCTTTGCTTGCCTTGCCGTGCATTGCCTAGCCGTGCGTTGTCGTGCCTTAGCCTTGTTTCCCCTTGCCGTGCAGTTCCTTCCGTTACACTTGCCTTTCTTTGCTTTCCCTTGCCTTCCTTAACTTCCGTTACTCTTTGCTTGCCTTCCGTGCATTGCCTAGACTTGCGTTGTCGTGCCTTAGCCTTGCCTCGCCTGAACGTGCTTTCCCATGCGTTACCCTTTCCTTGCCTTGCCGTGCATTGCCCAGCCTGCGTTGCCGTGCCTTAGCCTTGTTTCCCCTTGCCGTGCAATTCCTTCCGTTACCCTTGCCTTTCCTTGCTTTTCCTTGCCTTGCTTACCTTCCGTTACTCTTTGCTTCCCTTCCCTGCATTGCCTAGCCTTGCGTTGTCGTGCCTTAGCCTTATCTCGCCTGACCGTGCCTTCCTTTGCTTTAAGCTTTCCTTGCATTGTCGTGCATTGCCTAGCCATGCGTTGTCGTGCATTAGCCTTGCCTAGCCTCACCGTGCCTTGCCTTGCGTTACCCTTTCCTTGCCTTGCCGTGCATTGCCTAGCCGTGCGTTGTCGTGCCTTAGCCTTGTTTCCCCTTGCCGTGGCGTGCCTTTTGTTACACTTGCCTTTCCTGGCTTTGACTTGCCTTCCTTTCCTTCCGTTACGCTTTCCTTGCCTTGCCGTGCATTGCCTAGCCTTGCATTGTCGTGCCTTATCCTTGCCTCACCTGACCGTGCCTTCCCCTGCGTTACCCTTTCCTTGCCTTGCCTTGCCGTGCATTGCCTAGCCCTGCGTTGTCGTGCCTTAGCCTTGTTACCCCTTGCCGTGCCGTTCCTTCCGTTACCCTTGCCTTCCCTTGCTTTCCCTTGCCTTCCTTGCGTTCCGTTACTCTTTGCTTGCTTTCCGTGCATTGCCTAGCCTTGCGTTGTCATGCCTTAGCCCTGCCTCGCCTGACCGTGCTTTCCCATGCGTTACCCTTTCCTTGCCTTGCCGTGCATTGCCTAGCGTGCGTTGTCGTGCCTTAGCCTTGTTGCCCCTTGCCGTGCCGTTCCTTCCGTTACACTTGCCTTTCCTTGCTTTCCCTTGCCTTCCTTACCTTCCGTTACTCTTTCCTTGCCTTCCGTGCATTGCCTAGCCTTGCGTTGTCGTGCCTTAGCCTTGCCTCGCCTGACCGTGCTTTCCCATGCGTTACCCTTTCCTTGCCTTGCCGTTCATTGCCTAGCGTTCGGTGTCGTGCCTTACACTTCTTCCCCCTTGCCGTGCCGTTCCTTCCGTTACCCTTGCCTTTCCTTGCTTTTCCTTGCCTTCCTTACCTTCCGTTACTCTTTGCTTGCCTTCCCTGAATTGCCTAGCCTTCCGTTGTCGTGCCTTTGCCTTATCTCGCCTGACCTTGCCTTCCTTTGCTTTAAGCTTTCCTTGCATTGTCGTGCATTGCCTAGCCTTGCGTTTTCGTGCATTAGCCTTGTCTAGCCTCACCGTGCATTGCCTTGCGTTACCCTTTGCTTGCCTTGCCGTGCATTTCCTAGCCGTGTGTTGTCGTGCCTTAGCCTTGTTACCCCTTGCCGTGCCGTTCCTTCCGTTACCCTTGCCTTCCCTTGCTTTCCCTTTCCTTCCTTGCATTCCGTTACTCCTTGCTTGCTTTCCGTGCATTGCCTAGCCTTGCCTTGGCTTTCCTTAGCCTTGCCTCGCCTGACCGTGCTTTCCCATGCGTTACCCTTGCCTTGCCTTGCCGTGCATTGCCTAGCGTGCGTTGTCGTGCCTTAGCCTTGTTTCCCCTTGCCGTGCCGTTCCTTCCGTTACACTTGGCTTTCTTTGCTTTCCCTTGCCTTCCTTACCTTCCGTTACTCTTTGCTTGCCTTCCGTGCATTGCCAAGCCTTGCGTTGTCGTGCCTTAGCCTTGCCTCCCCTGACCGTGCTTTCCCATGCGTTACCCTTTCCTTGCCTTGCCGTGCATTGCCTAGCGTGCGTTGTCGTGCCTTAGACTTGTTTCCCCTTGCCGTGCCGTTCCTTCCGTTACCATTGCCTTTCCTTGCTTTCCCTTGCCGTCCTTACCTTCCGTTACTCTTTGCTTGCCTTCCCTGCATTGCCTAGCCTTGCGTTGTCGTTCCTTAGCCTTATCTCGCCTGACCGTGCCTTCCTTTGCTTTAAGCTTTACTTGCATTGTCGTGCCTTGCCTAGCCTTGCGTTGTCGTGCATTAGCCTTGCCTAGCCTCACCGTGCCTTGCCTTGCGTTACCCTTTCCTTGCCTTGCCGTGCATTTCCTAGCCGTGTGTTGTCGTGCCTTAGCCTTGTTTCCCCTTGCCGTTGCGTGCCTTTTGTTACACTTGCCTTGCCTGGCTTTGCCTTGCCTTCCTTTCCTTCCGTTACTCTTTCCTTGCCTTGCCGTGCATTGCCTAGCCCTGCGTTGTCGTGCCTTAGCCTTGTTACCCCTTGCCGTGCCGTTCCTTCCGTTACCCTTGCCTTCCCTTGCTTTCCCTTGCCTTCCTTGCGTTCCGTTACTCTTTGCTTGCTTTCCGTGCATTGCCTAGCCTTGCGTTGTCATGCCTTAGGCTTGCCTCGCCTGACCGTGCTTTCCCATGCGTTACCCTTTCCATGCCTTGCCGTGCATTGCCTAGCGTGCGTTGTCGTGCCTTAGCCTTGTTTCCCCTTGCCGTGCCGTTCCTTCCGTTACACTTGCCTTTCTTTGCTTTCCCTTGCCTTCCTTACCTTCCGTTACTCTTTGCTTGCCTTCCGTGCATTGTCTAGCCTTCCGTTGTCGTGCCTTAGCCTTATCTCGCCTGACCGTGCCTTCCTTTGCTTTAAGCTTTCCTTGCATTGTCGTGCATTGCCTAGCCTTGCGTTGTCGTGCATTAGCCTTGCCTAGCCTCACCGTGCCTTGCCTTGCGTTACCCTTTCCTTGCCTTGCCGTGCATTGCCTAGCCGTGCGTTGTCGTGCCTTAGCCTTGATTCCCCTTGCCGTGGCGTGCCTTTTGTTACACTTGTTTTGCCTGGCTTTGCCTTGCCTTCCTTTCCTTCCGTTACTCTTTACTTGCCTTGCCGTGCATTGCCTAGCCTTGCATTGTCGTGCCTTATCCTTGCCTCACCTGACCGTGCCTTCCCCTGCGTTACCCTTTCCTTGCCTTGCCGTGCTTTGCCTAACCCTGCGTTGCCGTGCCTTAGCCTTGTTACCCCTTGCCGTGACGTTCCTTCCGTTACCCTTGCCTTCCCTTGCTTTCCCTTGCCTTCCTTGCGTTCCGTTACTCTTTGCTTGCTTTCCGTGCATTGCCTAGCCTTGCGTTGACATGCCTTAGCCTTGCATCGCCTGACCGTGCTTTCCCGTGCGTTACCCTTTCCTTGCCTTGCCGTTCATTGCCTAGCGTTCGGTGTCGTGCCTTACACTTCTTCCCCCTTGCCGTGCCGTTCCTTCCGTTACACTTGCCTTTCCTTCCTTTCCCTTGCCTTCCTTACCTTCCGTTACTCTTTGCTTGCCTTCCGTGAATTGCCTAGCCTTGCGTTGTCGTGCCTTTGCCTTATCTCGCCTGACCTTGCCTTCCTTTGCTTTAAGCTTTCCTTGCATTGTCGTGCATTGCCTAGCCTTGCGTTTTCGTGCATTAGCCTTGTTTCCCCTTGCCGTGCCGTTCCTTCCGTTACCCTTTCCTTTCCTTCCTTTTCCTTGCCTTGCTTACCTTCCGTTACTTTTTACTTGCCTTCCCTGAATTTCCTAGCCTTGCGTTGTCGTGCCTTAGCCTTATCTCGCCTGACCTTGCCTTCCTTTGCTTTAAGCTTTCCTTGCATTGTCGTGCATTGCCTAGCCTTGCGTTGTCGTGCATTAACCTTGCCTAGCCTCACCGTGCCTTGCCTTGCGTTACCCTTTCCTTGCCTTGCCGTGCATTTCCTAGCCGTGTGTTGTCGTGCCTTAGCCTTGTTACACCTTGCCGTGCCGTTCCTTTCGTTACCCTTGCCTTCCCTTGCTTTCCCTTTCCTTCCTTGCATTCCGTTACTCCTTGCTTGCTTTCCGTGCATTGCCTAGCCTTGCGTTGGCTTTCCTTAGCCTTACCTCGCCTGACCGTGCTTTCCCATGCGTTACCCTTTCCTTGCCTTGCCGTGCATTGCCTAGCGTGCGTTGTCGTGCCTTAGCCTTGTTTCCCCTTGCCGTGCCGTTCCTTCCGTTACCCTTGCCTTCCCTTGCTTTCCCTTTCCTTCCTTGCATTCCGTTACTCCTTGCTTGCTTTCCGTGCATTGCCTAGCCTTGCGTTGGATTTCCTTAGCCTTGCCTCGCCTGACCGTGCTTTCCCATGCGTTACCCTTGCCTTGCCTTGCCGTGCATTGCCTAGCGTGCGTTGTCGTGCCATAGCCGTGTTTCCCCTTGCCTTGCCGTTCCTTCCGTTACACTTGCCTTTCTTTGCTTTCCCTTGCCTTCCTTACCTTCCGTTACTCTTTGCTTGCCTTCCGTGCATTGCCTTGCCTTGCGTTGTCGTGCATTAGCCTTGCCTAGCCTCACCGTGCCTTGCCTTGCGTTACCCTTTCCTTGCCTTGCCGTGCATTTCCTAGCCGTGTGTTGTCGTGCCTTAGCCTTGTTTCTCCTTGCTTTTGCGTGCCTTTTGTTACACTTGCCTTGCCTGGCTTTGCCTTGCCTTCCTTTCCTTCCGTTACTCTTTACTTGCCTTGCCGTGCATTGCCTAGCCTTGCATTGTCGTGTCTTATCCTTGCCTCACCTGACCGTGCCTTCCCCTGCGTTACCCTTTCCTTGCCTTGCCGTGCATAGCCTAGCCCTGCGTTGTCGTGCCTTAGCCTTCTTACCCCTTGCCGTGCCGTTCCTTCCGTTACCCTTGCCTTCCCTTGCTTTCCCTTGCCTTCCTTGCGTTCCGTTACTCTTTGCTTGCTTTCCGTGCATTGCCTAGCCTTGCGTTGTCATGCCTTAGCCTTGCCTCGCCTGACCGTGCTTTCCCATGCGTTACCCTTTCCTTGCCTTGCCGTTCATTGCCTAGCGTTCGGTGTCGTGCATTAGACTTGTTCCCCCTTGCCGTGCCGTTCCTTCCGTTACCCTTGCCTTTCCTTGCTTTTCCTTGCCTTCCTTACCTTCCGTTACTCTTTGCTTGCCTTCCCTGAATTGCCTAGCCTTGCGTTGTCGTGCCTTTGCCTTATCTCGCCTGACCTTGCCTTCCTTTGCTTTAAGCTTTCCTTGCATTGTCGTGCATTGCCTAGCCTTGCGTTTTCGTGCATTAGCCTTGTCTAGCCTCACCGTGCATTGCCTTGCGTTACCCTTTGCTTGCCTTGCCGTGCATTGCCTAGCCGTGCGTTGTCGTGCCTTAGCCTTGTTTCCCCTTGCCGTGCAGTTCCTTCCGTTACACTTGCCTTTCTTTGCTTTCCCTTGCCTTCCTTACCTTCCGATACTCTTTGCTTGCCTTCCGTGCATTGCCTAGCCTTGCGTTGTCGTGCCTTAGCCTTGCCTCGCCTGAACGTGCTTTCCCATGCGTTACCCTTTCCTTGCCTTGCCGTGCATTGCCCAGCCTGCGTTGCCGTGCCTTAGCCTTGTTTCCCCTTGCCGTGCAATTCCTTCCGTTACCCTTGCCTTTCCTTGCTTTTCCTTGCCTTGCTTACCTTCCGTTACTCTTTGCTTCCCTTCCCTGCATTGCCTAACCTTGCGTTGTCGTGCCTTAGGCTTATCTCGCCTGACCGTGCCTTCCTTTGCTTTAAGCTTTCCTTGCATTGTCGTGCATTGCCTAGCCTTGCGTTGTCGTGCATTAGCCTTGCCTAGCCTCACCGTGCCTTGCCTTGCGTTACCCTTTCCTTGCCTTGCCGTGCATTGCCTAGCCGTGCGTTGTCGTGCCTTAGCCTTGTTTCCCCTTGCCGTGGCGTGCCTTTTGTTACACTTGCCTTTCCTGGCTTTGACTTGCCTTCTTTCCTTCCGTTACTCTTTCCTTGCCTTGCCGTGCATTGCCTAGCCTTGCGTTGTCGTGCATTAACCTTGCCTAGCCTCACCGTGCCTTGCCTTGCGTTACCCTTTCCTTGCCTTGCCGTGCATTTCCTAGCCGTGTGTTGTCGTGCCTTAGCCTTGTTACCCCTTGCCGTGCCGTTCCTTCCGTTACCCTTGCCTTCCCTTGCTTTCCCTTTCCTTCCTTGCATTCCGTTACTCCTTGCTTGCTTTCCGTGCATTGCCTAGCCTTGCGTTGGCTTTCCTTAGCCTTGCCTCGCCTGACCGTGCTTTCCCATGCGTTACCCTTTCCTTGCCTTGCCGTGCATTGCCTAGCGTGCGTTGTCGTGCCTTAGCCTTGTTTCCCCTTGCCGTGCCGTTCCTTCCGTTACCCTTGCCTTCCCTTGCTTTCCCTTTCCTTCCTTGCATTCCGTTACTCCTTGCTTGCTTTCCGTGCATTGCCTAGCCTTGCGTTGGCTTTCCTTAGCCTTGCCTCGCCTGACCGTGCTTTCCCATGCGTTACCCTTTCCTTGCCTTGCCGTGCATTGCCTAGCGTGCGTTGTCGTTCCTTAGCCTTGTTTCCCCTTGCCGTGCCGTTCCTTCCGTTACACTTGCCTTTCTTTGCTTTCCCTTGCCTTCCTTACCTTCCGTTACTCTTTGCTTGCCTTCCGTGCATTGCCTAGCCTTGCGTTGTCGTGCCTTAGCCTTATCTCGCCTGACCGTGCCTTCCTTTGCTTTAAGCTTTACTTGCATTATCGTGCATTGCCTAGCCTTGCGTTGTCGTGCATTAGCCTTGCCTAGCCTCACCGTGCCTTGCCTTGCGTTACCCTTTCCTTGCCTTGCCGTGCATTTCCTAGCCGTGTGTTGTCGTGCCTTAGCCTTGTTTCCCCTTGCCGTTGCGTGCCTTTTGTTACACTTGCCTTGCCTGGCTTTGCCTTGCCTTCCTTTCCTTCCGTTACTCTTTCCTTGCCTTGCCGTGCATTGCCTAGACCTGCGTTGTCGTGCCTTAGCCTTGTTACCCCTTGCCGTGCCGTTCCTTCCGTTACCCTTGCCTTCCCTTGCTTTCCCTTGCCTTCCTTGCGTTCCGTTACTCTTTGCTTGCTTTCCGTGCATTCCCTAGCCTTGCGTTGTCATGCCTTAGGCTTGCCTCGCCTGACCGTGCTTTCCCATGCGTTACCCTTTCCTTGCCTTGCCGTGCATTGCCTAGCGTGCGTTGTCGTGCCTTAGCCTTGTTTCCCCTTGCCGTGCCGTTCCTTCCGTTACACTTGCCTTTCTTTGCTTTCCCTTGCCTTCCTTACCTTCCGTTACTCTTTGCTTGCCTTCCGTGCATTGCCTAGCCTTGCGTTGTCGTGCCTTAGCCTTATCTCGCCTGACCGTGCCTTCCTTTGCTTTAAGCTTTCCTTGCATTGTCGTGCATTGCCTAGCCTTGCGTTGTCGTGCATTAGCCTTTTCTAGCCTCACCGTGCATTGCCTTGCGTTACCATTTGCTTGCCTTGCCGTGCATTGCCTAGCCGTGCGTTGTCGTGCCTTAGCCTTGTTTCCCCTTGCCGTGCAATTCCTTCCGTTACCCTTGCCTTTCCTTGCTTTTCCTTGCCTTGCTTACCTTCCGTTACTCTTTGCTTCCCTTCCCTGCATTGCCTAGCCTTGCGTTGTCGTGCCTTAGGCTTATCTCGCCTGACCGTGCCTTCCTTTGCTTTAAGCTTTCCTTGCATTGTCGTGCATTGCCTAGCCTTGCGTTGTCGTGCATTAGCCTTGCCTAGCCTCACCGTGCCTTGCGTTACCTTTCTTGCCTTGCCGTGCACCCTTTCCTTGCCTTGCCGTGCATTGCCTAGCCGTGCGTTGTCGTGCCTTAGCCTTGTTTCCCCTTGCCGTGGCGTGCCTTTTGTTACACTTGCCTTTCCTGGCTTTGACTTGCCTTCCTTTCCTTCCGTTACTCTTTCCTTGCCTTGCCGTGCATTGCCTAGCCTTGCATTGTCGTGCCTTATCCTTGCCTCACCTGACGGTGCCTTACCCTGCGTTACCCTTTCCTTGCCTTGCCGTGCATTGCCTAGCCCTGCGTTGCCGTGCCTTAGCCTTGTTACCCCTTACAGTGCCGTTCCTTCCGTTACCCTTGCCTTCCCTTGCTTTCCCTTGCCTTCCTTGCGTTCCGTTACTCTTTGCTTGCTTTCCGTGCATTGCCTAGCCTTGCGTTGTCATGCCTTAGCCTTGCATCGCCTGACCGTGCTTTCCCATGCGTTACCCTTTCCTTGCTTTTCCGTGCATTGCCTAGCCGTGCGTTGTCGTGCGTTAGCCTTGTTTCCCCTTGCCGTGCCGTTCCTTCCGTTACACTAGCCTTTCCTTCCTTTCCCTTGCCTTCCTTACCTTCCGTTACTCTTTGCTTGCCTTCCGTGCATTGCCTAGCCTTGCGTTGTCGTGCCTTAGCCTTGCCTCGCCTGACCGTGCTTTCAAATGCGTTACCCTTTCCTTGCCTTGCCGTTCATTGCCTAGCGTTCGGTGTCGTGCCTTAGACTTGTTTCCCCTTGCCGTGCCGTTCCTTCCGTTACCCTGGCCTTTCCTTCCTTTTCCTTGCCTTGCTTACCTTCCGTTACTCTTTGCTTGCCTTCCCTGAATTGCCTAGCTTTGCGTTGTCGTGCCTTAGCCTTATCTCGCCTGACCGTGCCTTCCTTTGCTTTAAGCTTTCCTTGCATTGTCGTGCATTGCCTAGCCTTGCGTTGTCGTGCATTAACCTTGCCTAGCCTCACCGTGCCTTGCCTTGCGTTACCCTTTCCTTGCCTTGCCGTGCATTTCCTAGCCGTGTGTTGTCTTGCCTTAGCCTTGTTACCCCTTGCCGTGCCGTTCCTTCCGTTACCCTTGCCTTCCCTTGCTTTCCCTTTCCTTCCTTGCATTCCGTTACTCCTTGCTTGCTTTCCGTGCATTGTCTAGCCTTGCGTTGGCTTTCCTTAGCCTTGCCTCGCCTGACCGTGCTTTCCCATGCGTTACCCTTTCCTTGCCTTGCCGTGCATTGCCGAGCGTGCGTTGTCGTGCCTTAGCCTTGTTTCCCCTTGCCGTGCCGTTCCTTCCGTTACCCTTGCCTTCCCTTGCTTTCCCTTTCCTTCTTTGCATTCCGTTACTCCTTGCTTGCTTTCCGTGCATTGCCTAGCCTTGCGTTGGCTTTCCTTAGCCTTGCCTCGCCTGACCGTGCTTTCCCATGCGTTACCCTTTCCTTGCCTTGCCGTGCATTGCGTAGCGTGCGTTGTCGTGCCTTAGCCTTGTTTCCCCTTGCCGTGCCGTTCCTTCCGTTACACTTGCCTTTCTTTGCTTTCCCTTGCCTTCCTTACCTTCCGTTACTCTTTGCTTGCCTTCCGTGCATTGCCTAGCCTTGCGTTGTCGTGCCTTAGCCTTATCTCGCCTGACCGTGCCTTCCTTTGCTTTAAGCTTTACTTGCATTGTCGTGCATTGCCTAGCCTTGCGTTGTCGTGCATTAGCCTTGCCTAGCCTCGCCGTGCCTTGCCTTGCGTTACCCTTTCCTTGCCTTGCCGTGCATTTCCTAGCCGTGTGTTGTCGTGCCTTAGCCTTGTTTCCCCTTGCCGTTGCGTGCCTTTTGTTACACTTGCCTTGCCTGGCTTTGCCTTGCCTTCCTTTCCTTCCGTTACTCTTTCCTTGCCTTGCCGTGCATTGCCTAGCCCTGCGTTGTCGTGCCTTAGCCTTGTTACCCCTTGCCGTGTCGTTCCTTCCGTTACCCTTGCCTTCCCTTGCTTTCCCTTGCCTTCCTTGCGTTCCGTTACTCTTTGCTTGCTTTCCGTGCATTGCCTAGCCTTGCGTTGTCGTGCCTTAGCCTTATCTCGCCTGACCGTGCCTTCCTTTGCTTTAAGCTTTACGTGCATTGTCGTGCATTGCCTAGCCTTGCGTTGTCGTGCATTAGCCTTGCCTAGCCTCACCGTGCCTTGCCTTGCGTTACTCTTTCCTTGCCTTGCCGTGCATTGCCTAGCCTTGCATTGTCGTGCCTTATCCTTGCCTCACCTGACCGTGCCTTCCCCTGCGTTACCCTTTCCTTGCCTTGCCGTGCATTGCCTAACCCTGCGTTGCCGTGCCTTAGCCTAGTTACCCCTTGCCGTGACGTTCCTTCCGTTACCCTTGCCTTCCCTTGCTTTCCCTTGCCTTCCTTGCGTTCCGTTACTCTTTGCTTGCTTTCCGTGCATTGCCTAGCCTTGCGTTGTCATGCCTTAGCCTAGCATCTCCTGACCGTGCTTTCCCATGCGTTACCCTTTCCTTGCCTTGCCGTGCATTGCCTAGCCGTGCGTTGTCGTGCCTTAGCCTTGTTTCCCCTTGCCGTGCCGTTCCTTCCGTTACACTTGCCTTTCCTTCCTTTCCCTTGCCTTCGTTACCTTCCGTTACTCTTTGCTTGCCTTCCGTGCATTGCCTAGCCTTGCGTTGTTGTGCCTTAGCCTTGCCTCGCCTGAACGTGCTTTCCCATGCGTTACCCTTTCCTTGCCTTGCCGTGCATTGCCTAGCCTGCGTTGCCGTGCCTTAGCCTTGTTTCCCCTTGCCGTGCCGTTCCTTCCGTTACCCTGGCCTTTCCTTCCTTTTCCTTGCCTTGCTTACCTTCCGTTACTCTTTACTTGCCTTCCCTGAATTTCCTAGCCTTGCGTTGTCGTGCCTTAGCCTTATCTCGCCTGACCTTGACTTCCTTTGCTTTAAGCTTTCCTTGCATTGTCGTGCATCGCCTAGCCATGCGTTTTCGTGCATTAGCCTTGCCTAGCCTCACCGTGCCTTTCCTTGCGTTACCGTTTGCTTGCCTTGCCGTGCATTGCCTAGCCGTGCCTTGTCGTGCCTTAGCCTTGTTTCCCCTTGCCGTGCCGTTCCTTCCGTTACACTTGCCTTTCTTTGCTTTCCCTTACCTTCCTTACCTTCCGTTTCTCTTTGCTTGCCTTCCGTGCATTGCCTAGCCTTGGGTTGTCGTGCCTTAGCCTTGCCTCGCCTGACCGTGCTTTCCCATGCGTTACCCTTTCCTTGCCTTGCCGTGCATTGCCTAGCGTGCGTTGTCGTGCCTTAGCCTTGTTTCCCCTTGCCGTGCCGTTCCTTCCGTTACCATTGCCTTTCCTTGCTTTCCCTTGCCTTCCTTACCTTCCGTTACTCTTTGCTTGCCTTCCGTGCATTGCCTAGCCTTGCGTTGTCGTGCCTTAGCCTTATCTCGCCTGACCGTGCCTTCCTTTGCTTTAAGCTTTCCTTGCATTGTCGTGCATTGCCTAGCCTTGCGTTGTCGTGCATTAACCTTGCCTAGCCTCACCGTGCCTTGCCTTGCGTTACCCTTTCCTTGCCTTGCCGTGCATTTCCTAGCCGTGTGTTGTCGTGCCTTAGCCTTGTTACCCCTTGCCGTGCCGTTCCTTCCGTTACCCTTGCCTTCCCTTGCTTTCCCTTTCCTTCCTTGCATTCCGTTACTCCTTGCTTGCTTTCCGTGCATTGCCTAGCCTTGCGTTGGCTTTCCTTAGCCTTACCTCGCCTGACCGTGCTTTCCCATGCGTTACCCTTTCCTTGCCTTGCCGTGCATTGCCTAGCGTGCGTTGTCGTGCCTTAGCCTTGTTTCCCCTTGCCGTGCCGTTCCTTCCGTTACCCTTGCCTTCCCTTGCTTTCCCTTTCCTTCCTTGCATTCCGTTACTCCTTGCTTGCTTTCCGTGCATTGCCTAGCCTTGCGTTGGCTTTCCTTAGCCTTGCCTCGCCTGACCGTGCTTTCCCATGCGTTACCCTTGCCTTGCCTTGCCGTGCATTGCCTAGCGTGCGTTGCCGTGCCATAGCCGTGTTTCCCCTTGCCGTGCCGTTCCTTCCGTTACACTTGCCTTTCTTTGCTTTCCCTTGCCTTCCTTACCTTGCGTTTCTCTTTGCTTGCCTTCCGTGCATTGCCTAGCCTTGCGTTGTCGTGCATTAGCCTTGCCTAGCCTCACCGTGCCTTGCCTTGCGTTACCCTTTCCTTGCCTTGCCGTGCATTTCCTAGCCGTGTGTTGTCGTGCCTTAGCCTTGTTTCTCCTTGCCGTTGAGTGCCTTTTGTTACACTTGCTTTGCCTGGCTTTGCCTTGCCTTCCTTTCCTTCCGTTACTCTTTCCTTGCCTTGCCGTGCATTGCCTAGCCCTGCGTTGTCGTGCCATAGCCTTGTTTCCCCTTGCCGTGCCGTTCCTTCCGTTACACTTGCCTTTCTTTTCTTTCCCTTGCCTTCCTTACCTTCCGTTACTCTTTGCTTGCCTTCCGTGCATTGCCTAGCCTTGCGTTGTCGTGCCTTAGCCTTATCTCGCCTGACCGTGCCTTCCTTTGCTTTAAGCTTTCCTTGCATTGTCGTGCATTGCCTAGCCTTGCGTTGTCGTGCATTAGCCTTGCCTAGCCTCACCGTGCCTTGCCTTGCGTTACACTTTCCTTGCCTTGCCGTGTATTGCCTAGCCGTGCGTTGTCGTGCCTTAGCCTTGATTCCCCTTGCCGTGGCGTGCCTTATGTTACACTTGCCTCGCCTGGCTTTGCCTTGCCTTCCTTTCCTTCCGGTACTCTTTCCTTGCCTTGCCGTGCATTGCCTAGCCTTGCATTGTCGTGCCGTATCCTTGCCTCACCTGACCGTGCCTTCCCCTGCGTTACCCTTTCCTTGCCTTGCCGTGCATTGCCTAGCCCTGCGTTGTCGTGCCTTAGCCTTCTTACCCCTTGCCGTGCCGTTCCTTCCGTTACCCTTGCCTTCCCTTGCTTTCCCTTGCCTTCCTTGCGTTCCGTTACTCTTTGCTTGCTTTCCGTGCATTGCCTAGCCTTGCGTTGTCATGCCTTAGCCTAGCATCTCCTGACCGTGCTTTCCCATGCGTTACCCTTTCCTTGCCTTGCCGTGCATTGCCTAGCCGTGCGTTGTCGTGCCTTAGCCTTGTTTCCCCTTGCCGTGCCGTTCCTTCCGTTACACTTGCCTTTCCTTCCTTTCCCTTGCCTTCCTTACCTTCCGTTACTCTTTGCTTGCCTTCCGTGCATTGCCTAGCCTTGCGTTGTTGTGCCTTAGCCTTGCCTCGCCTGAACGTGCTTTCCCATGCGTTACCCTTTCCTTGCCTTGCCGTGCATTGCCTAGCCTGCGTTGCCGTGCCTTAGCCTTGTTTCCCCTTGCCGTGCCGTTCCTTCCGTTACCCTGGCCTTTCCTTCCTTTTCCTTGCCTTGCTTACCTTCCGTTACTCTTTACTTGCCTTCCCTGAATTTCCTAGCCTTGTGTTGTCGTGCCTTAGCCTTATCTCGCCTGACCTTGCCTTCCTTTGCTTTAAGCTTTCCTTGCATTGTCGTGCATCGCCTAGCCATGCGTTTTCGTGCATTAGCCTTGCCTAGCCTCACCGTGCCTTTCCTTGCGTTACCGTTTGCTTGCCTTGCCGTGCATTGCCTAGCCGTGCCTTGTCGTGCCTTAGCCTTGTTTCCCCTTGCCGTGCCGTTCCTTCCGTTACACTTGCCTTTCTTTGCTTTCCCTTTCCTTCCTTACCTTCCGTTTCTCTTTGCTTGCCTTCCGTGCATTGCCTAGCCTTGGGTTGTCGTGCCTTAGCCTTGCCTCGCCTGACCGTGCTTTCCCATGCGTTACCCTTTCCTTGCCTTGCCGTGCATTGCCTAGCGTGCGTTGTCGTGCCTTAGCCTTGTTTCCCCTTGCCGTGCCGTTCCTTCCGTTACCATTGCCTTTCCTTGCTTTCCCTTGCCTTCCTTACCTTCCGTTACTCTTTGCTTGCCTTCCGTGCATTGCCTAGCCTTGCGTTGTCGTGCCTTAGCCTTATCTCGCCTGACCGTGCCTTCCTTTGCTTTAAGCTTTCCTTGCATTGTCGTGCATTGCCTAGCCTTGCGTTGTCGTGCATTAACCTTGCCTAGCCTCACCGTGCCTTGACTTGCGTTACCCTTTCCTTGCCTTGCCGTGCATTTCCTAGCCGTGTGTTGTCGTGCCTTAGCCTTGTTACCCCTTGCCGTGCCGTTCCTTCCGTTACCCTTGCCTTCCCTTGCTTTCCCTTTCCTTCCTTGCATTCCGTTTCTCCTTGCTTGCTTTCCGTGCATTGCCTAGCCTTGCGTTGGCTTTCCTTAGCCTTACCTCGCCTGACCGTGCTTTCCCATGCGTTACCCTTTCCTTGCCTTGCCGTGCATTGCCTAGCGTGCGTTGTCGTGCCTTAGCCTTGTTTCCCCTTGCCGTGCCGTTCCTTCCGTTACCCTTGCCTTCCCTTGTTTTCCCTTTCCTTCCTTGCATTCCGTTACTCCTTGCTTGCTTTCCGTGCATTGCCTAGCCTTGCGTTGGCTTTCCTTAGCCTTGCCTAGCCTCACCGTGCCTTGCCTTGCGTTACCCTTTCCTTGCCTTGCCGTGCATTTCCTAGCCGTGTGTTGTCGTGCCTTAGCCTTGTTTCTCCTTGCCGTTGCGTGCCTTTTGTTACACTTGCCTTGCCTGGCTTTGCCTTGCCTTCCTTTCCTTCCGTTACTCTTTCCTTGCCTTGCCGTGCATTGCCTAGCCCTGCGTTGTCGTGCCTTAGCCTTGTTACCCCTTGCCGTGCCGTTCCTTCCGTTACCCTTGCCTTCCCTTGCTTTCCCTTGCCTTCCTTGCGTTCCGTTACTCTTTGCTTGCTTTCCGTGCATTGCCTAGCCTTGCGTTGTCATGCCTTAGGCTTGCCTCGCCTGACCGTGCTTTCCCATGCGTGACCCTTTCCTTGCCTTGCCGTGCATTGCCCAGCCTGCGTTGCCGTGCCTTAGCCTTGTTTCCCCTTGCCGTGCAATTCCTTCCGTTACCCTTGCCTTTCCTTGCTTTTCCTTGCCTTGCTTACCTTCCGTTACTCTTTGCTTCCCTTCCCTGCATTGCCTAGCCTTGCGTTGTCGTGCCTTAGGCTTATCTCGCCTGACCGTGCCTTCCTTTGCTTTAAGCTTTCCTTGCATTGTCGTGCATTGCCTAGCCTTGCGTTGTCGTGCATTAGCCTTGCGTAGCCTCACCGTGCCTTGCCTTGCGTTACCCTTTCCTTGCCTTGCCGTGCATTGCCTAGCCGTGCGTTGTCGTGCCTTAGCCTTGATTCCCCTTGCCGTGGCGTGCCTTTTGTTACACTTGCCTTGCCTGGCTTTGCCTTGCCTTCCTTTCCTTCCGTTACTCTTTACTTGCCTTGCCGTGCATTGCCTAGCCTTGCATTGTCGTGCCTTATCCTTGCCTCACCTGACCGTGCCTTCCCCTGCGTTACCCTTTCCTTGCCTTGCCGTGCATTGCCTAGCCCTGCGTTGTCGTGCCTTAGCCTTCTTACCCCTTGCCGTGCCGTTCCTTCCGTTACCCTTGCCTTCCCTTGCTTTCCCTTGCCTTCCTTGCGTTCCGTTACTCTTTGCTTGCTTTCCGTGCATTGCCTAGCCTTGCGTTGTCATGCCTTAGCCTTGCCTCGCCTGACCGTGCTTTCCCATGCGTTACCCTTTCCTTGCCTTGCCGTTCATTGCCTAGCGTTCGGTGTCGTGCATTAGACTTGTTCCCCCTTGCCGTGCCGTTCCTTCCGTTACCCTTGCCTTTCCTTGCTTTTCCTTGCCTTCCTTACCTTCCGTTACTCTTTGCTTGCCTTCCCTGAATTGCCTAGCCTTGCGTTGTCGTGCCTTTGCCTTATCTCGCCTGACCTTGCCTTCCTTTGCTTTAAGCTTTCCTTGAATTGTCGTGCATTGTCTAGCCTTGCGTTTTCGTGCATTAGCCTTGTCTAGCCTCACCGTGCATTGCCTTGCGTTACCCTTTGCTTGCCTTGCCGTGCATTGCCTAGCCGGGCGTTGTCGTGCCTTAGCCTTGTTTCCCCTTGCCGTGCAGTTCCTTCCGTTACACTTGCCTTTCTTTGCTTTCCCTTGCCTTCCTTACCTTCCGTTACTCTTTGCTTGCCTTCCGTGCATTGCCTAGCCTTGCGTTGTCGTGCCTTAGCCTTGCCTCGCCTGAACGTGCTTTCCCATGCGTTACCCTTTCCTTGCCTTGCCGTGCATTGCCCAGCCTGCGTTGCCGTGCCTTAGCCTTGTTTCCCCTTGCCGTGCAATTCCTTCCGTTACCCTTGCCTTTCCTTGCTTTTCCTTGCCTTCCTTACCTTCCGTTACTCTTTGCTTCCCTTCCCTGCATTGCCTAGCCTTGCGTTGTCGTGCCTTAGGCTTATCTCGCCTGACCGTGCCTTCCTTTGCTTTAAGCTTTCCTTGCATTGTCGTGCATTGCCTAGCCTTGCGTTGTCGTGCATTAGCCTTGCCTAGCCTCACCGTGCCTTGCCTTGCGTTACCCTTTCCTTGCCTTGCCGTGCATTGCCTAGCCGTGCGTTGTCGTGCCTTAGCCTTGTTTCCCCTTGCCGTGGCGTGCCTTTTGTTACACTTGCCTTTCCTGGCTTTGACTTGCCTTCCTTTCCTTCCGTTACTCTTTCCTTGCCTTGCCGTGCATTGCCTAGCCTTGCGTTGTCGTGCATTAACCTTGCCTAGCCTCACCGTGCCTTGCCTTGCGTTACCCTTTCCTTGCCTTGCCGTGCATTTCCTAGCCGTGTGTTGTCGTGCCTTAGCCTTGTTACCCCTTGCCGTGCCGTTCCTTCCGTTACCCTTGCCTTCCCTTGCTTTCCCTTTCCTTCCTTGCATTCCGTTACTCCTTGCTTGCTTTCCGTGCATTGCCTAGCCTTGCGTTGGCTTTCCTTAGCCTTGCCTCGCCTGACCGTGCTTTCCCATGCGTTACCCTTTCCTTGCCTTGCCGTGCATTGCCTAGCGTGCGTTGTCGTGCCTTAGCCTTGTTTCCCCTTGCCGTGCCGTTCCTTCCGTTACCCTTGCCTTCCCTTGCTTTCCCTTTCCTTCCTTGCATTCCGTTACTCCTTGCTTGCTTTCCGTGCATTGCCTAGCCTTGCGTTGGCTTTCCTTAGCCTTACCTCGCCTGACCGTGCTTTCCCATGCGTTACCCTTCCCTTGCCTTGCCGTGCATTGCCTAGCGTGCGTTGTCGTGCCTTAGCCTTGTTTCCCCTTGCCGTGCCGTTCCTTCCGTTACACTTGCCTTTCTTTGCTTTCCCTTGCCTTCCTTACCTTCCGTTACTCTTTGCTTGCCTTCCGTGCATTGCCTAGCCTTGCGTTGTCGTGCCTTAGCCTTATCTCGCCTGACCGTGCCTTCCTTTGCTTTAAGCTTTACTTGCATTGTCGTGCATTGCCTAGCCTTGCGTTGTCGTGCATTAGCCTTGCCTAGCCTCACCGTGCCTTGCCTTGCGTTACCCTTTCCTTGCCTTGCCGTGCATTTCCTAGCCGTGTGTTGTCGTGCCTTAGCCTTGTTTCCCCTTGCCGTTGCGTGCCTTTTGTTACACTTGCCTTGTCTGGCTTTGCCTTGCCTTCCTTTCCTTCCGTTACTCTTTCCTTGCCTTGCCGTGCATTGCCTAGCCCTGCGTTGTCGTGCCTTAGCCTTGTTACCCCTTGCCGTGCCGTTCCTTCCGTTGACCTTGCCTTCCCTTGCTTTCCCTTGCCTTCCTTGCGTTCCGTTACTCTTTGCTTGCTTTCCGTGCATTGCCTAGCCTTGCGTTGTCATGCCTTAGGCTTGCCTCGCCTGACCGTGCTTTCCCATGCGTTACCCTTTCCTTGCCTTGCCGTGCATTGCCTAGCGTGCGTTGTCGTGCCTTAGCCTTGTTTCCCCTTGCCGTGCCGTTCCTTCCGTTACACTTGCCTTTCTTTGCTTTCCCTTGCCTTCCTTACCTTCCGTTACTCTTTGCTTGCCTTCCGTGCATTGCCTAGCCTTGCGTTGTCGTGCCTTAGCCTTATCTCGCCTGACCGTGCCTTCCTTTGCTTTAAGCTTTCCTTGCATTGTCGTGCATTGCCTAGCCTTGCGTTGTCGTGCATTAGCCTTTTCTAGCCTCACCGTGCATTGCCTTGCGTTACCCTTTGCTTGCCTTGCCGTGCATTGCCTAGCCGTGCGTTGTCGTGCCTTAGCCTTGTTTCCCCTTGCCGTGCACTTCCTTCCGTTACACTTGCCTTTCTTTGCTTTCCCTTGCCTTCCTTAACTTCCGTTACTCTTTGCTTGCCTTCCGTGCATTGCCTAGCCTAGCGTTGTCGTGCCTTAGCCTTGCCTCGCCTGAACGTGCTTTCCCATGCGTTACCCTTTCCTTGCCTTGCCGTGCATTGCCCAGCCTGCGTTGCCGTGCCTTAGCCTTGTTTCCCCTTGCCGTGCAATTCCTTCCGTTACCCTTGCCTTTCCTTGCTTTTCCTTGCCTTGCTTACCTTCCGTTACTCTTTGCTTCCCTTCCCTGCATTGCCTAGCCTTGCGTTGTCGTGCCTTAGCCTTATCTCGCCTGACCGTGCCTTCCTTTGCTTTAAGCTTTCCTTGCATTGTCGTGCATTGCCTAGCCTTGCGTTGTCGTGCATTAGCCTTGTCTAGCCTCACCGTGCCTTGCCTTGCGTTACCCTTTCCTTGCCTTGCCGTGCATTGCCTAGCCGTGCGTTGTCGTGCCTTAGCCTTGTTTCCCCTTGCCGTGGCGTGCCTTTTGTTACACTTGCCTTTCCTGGCTTTGACTTGCCTTCCATTCCTTCCGTTACTCTTTCCTTGCCTTGCCGTGCATTGCCTAGCCTTGCATTGTCGTGCCTTATCCTTGCCTCACCTGACCGTGCCTTCCCCTGCGTTACACTTTCCTTGCCTTGCCGTGCATTGCCTAGCCCTGCGTTGCCGTGCCTTAGCCTTGTTACCCCTTACAGTGCCGTTCCTTCCGTTACCCTTGCCTTCCCTTGCTTTCCCTTGCCTTCCTTGCGTTCCGTTACTCTTTGCTTGCTTTCCGTGCATTGCCTAGCCTTGCGTTGTCATGCCTTAGCCTTGCATCGCCTGACCGTGCTTTCCCATACGTTACCCTTTCCTTGCTTTTCCGTGCATTGCCTAGCCGTGCGTTGTCGTGCGTTAGCCTTGTTTCCCCTTGCCGTGCCGTTCCTTCCGTTACACTTGCCTTTCCTTCCTTTCCCTTGCCTTCCTTACCTTCCGTTACTCTTTGCTTGCCTTCCGTGCATTGCCTAGCCTTGCGTTGTCGTGACTTAGCGTTGCCTCGCCTGACCGTGCTTTCAAATGCGTTACCCTTTCCTTGCCTTGCCGTTCATTGCCTAGCCGTGCGTTGTCGTGCGTTAGCCTTGTTTCCCCTTGCCGTGCCGTTCCTTCCGTTACCCTGGCCTTTCCTTCCTTTTCCTTGCCTTGCTCACCTTCCGTTACTCTTTGCTTGCCTTCCCTGAATTGCCTAGCTTTGCGTTCTCGTGCCTTAGCCTTATCTCGCCTGACCGTGCCTTCCTTTGCTTTAAGCTTTCCTTGCATTGTCGTGCATTGCCTAGCCTTGCGTTGTCGTGCATTAACCGTGCCTAGCCTCACCGTGCCTTGCCTTGCGTTACCCTTTCCTTGCCTTGCCGTGCATTTCCTAGCCGTGTGTTGTCTTGCCTTAGCCTTGTTACCCCTTGCCGTGCCGTTCCTTCCGTTACCCTTGCCTTCCCTTGCTTTCCCTTTACTTCCTTGCATTCCGTTAATCCTTGCTTGCTTTCCGTGCATTGCCTAGCCTTGCGTTGGCTTTCCTTAGCCTTGCCTCGCCTGACCGTGCTTTCCCATGCGTTACCCTTTCCTTGCCTTGCCGTGCATTGCCTAGCGTGCGTTGTCGTGCCTTAGCCTTGTTTCCCCTTGCCGTGCCGTTCCTTCCGTTACACTTGCCTTTCTTTGCTTTCCCTTGCCTTCCTTACCTTCCGTTACTCTTTGCTTGCCTTCCGTGCATTGCCAAGCCTTGCGTTGTCGTGCCTTAGCCTTGCCTCCCCTGACCGTGCTTTCCCATGCGTTACCCTTTCCTTGCCTTGCCGTGCATTGCCTAGCGTGCGTTGTCGTGCCTTAGCCTTGTTTCCCCTTGCCGTGCCGTTCCTTCCGTTACCATTGCCTTTCCTTGCTTTCCCTTGCCTTCCTTACCTTCCTTTACTCTTTGCTTGCCTTCCCTGCATTGCCTAGCCTTGCGTTGTCGTGCCTTAGCCTTATCTCGCCTGACCGTGCCTTCCTTTGCTTTAAGCTTTCCTTGCATTGTCGTGCATTGCCTAGCCTTGCGTTGTCGTGCATTAGCCTTGCCTAGCCTCACCGTGCCTTGCCTTGCGTTACCCTTTCCTTGCCTTGCCGTGTATTGCCTAGCCGTGCGTTGTCGTGCCTTAGCCTTGATTCCCCTTGCCGTGGCGTGCCTTTTGTTACACTTGCCTTGCCTGGCTTTGCCTTGCCTTCCTTTCCTTCCGGTACTCTTTCCTTGCCTTGCCGTGCATTGCCTAGCCTTGCATTGTCGTGCCGTATCCTTGCCTCACCTGACCGTGCCTTCCCCTGCGTTACCCTTTCCTTGCCTTGCCGTGCATTGCCTAGCCCTGCGTTGTCGTGCCTTAGCCTTCTTACCCCTTGCCGTGCCGTTCCTTCCGTTACCCTTGCCTTCCCTTGCTTTCCCTTGCCTTCCTTGCGTTCCGTAACTCTTTGCTTGCTTTCCGTGCATTGCCTAGCCTTGCGTTGTCATGCCTTAGCCTAGCATCGCCTGACCGTGCTTTCCCATGCGTTACCCTTTCCTTGCCTTGCCGTGCATTGCCTAGCCGTGCGTTGTCGTGCCTTAGCCTTGTTTCCCCTTGCCGTGTCGTTCCTTCCGTTACACTTGCCTTTCCTTCCTTTCCCTTGCCTTCCTTACCTTCCGTTACACTTTGCTTGCCTTCCGTGCATTGCCTAGCCTTGCGTTGTTGTGCCTTAGCCTTGCCTCGCCTGAACGTGCTTTCCCATGCGTTACCCTTTCCTTGCCTTGCCGTGCATTGCCTAGCCTGCGTTGCCGTGCCTTAGCCTTGTTTCCCCTTGCCGTGCCGTTCCTTCCGTTACCCTGGCCTTTCCTTCCTTTTCCTTGCCTTGCTTACCTTCCGTTACTCTTTACTTGCCTTCCCTGAATTTCCTAGCCTTGCGTTGTCGTGCCTTAGCCTTATCTCGCCTGACCTTGCCTTCCTTTGCTTTAAGCTTTCCTTGCATTGTCGTGCATCGCCTAGCCATGCGTTTTCGTGCATTAGCCTTGCCTAGCCTCACCGTGCCTTTCCTTGCGTTACCGTTTGCTTGCCTCGCCGTGCATTGCCTAGCCGTGCCTTGTCGTGCCTTAGCCTTGTTTCCCCTTACCGTGCCGTTCCTTCCGTTACACTTGCCTTTCTTTGCTTTCCCTTTCCTTCCGTACCTTCCGTTTCTCTTTGCTTGCCTTCCGTGCATTGCCTAGCCTTGGGTTGTCGTGCCTTAGCCTTGCCTCGCCTGACCGTGCTTTCCCATGCGTTACCCTTTCCTTGCCTTGCCGTGCATTGCCTAGCGTGCGTTGTCGTGCCTTAGCCTTGTTTCCCCTTGCCGTGCCGTTCCTTCCGTTACCATTGCCTTTCCTTGCTTTCCCTTGCCTTCCTTACCTTCCGTTACTCTTAGCTTGCCTTCCGTGCATTGCCTAGCCTTGCGTTGTCGTGCCTTAGCCTTATCTCGCCTGACCGTGCCTTCCTTTGCTTTAAGCTTTCCTTGCATTGTCGTGCATTGCCTAGCCTTGCGTTGTCGTGCATTAACCTTGCCTAGCCTCACCGTGCCTTGCCTTGCGTTACCCTTTCCTTGCCTTGCCGTGCATTTCCTAGCCGTGTGTTGTCGTGCCTTAGCCTTGTTACCCCTTGCCGTGCCGTTCCTTCCGTTACCCTTGCCTTCCCTTGCTTTCCCTTTCCTTCCTTGCATTCCGTTACTCCTTGCTTGCTTTCCGTGCATTGCCTAGCCTTGCGTTGGCTTTCCTTATCCTTACCTCGCCTGACCGTGCTTTCCCATGCGTTACCCTTTCCTTGCCTTGCCGTGCATTGCCTAGCGTGCGTTGTCGTGCCTTAGCCTTGTTTCCCCTTGCCGTGCCGTTCCTTCCGTTACCCTTGCCTTCCCTTGCTTTCCCTTTCCTTCCTTGCATTCCGTTACTCCTTGCTTGCTTTCCGTGCATTGCCTAGCCTTGCGTTGGCTTTCCTTAGCCTTGCCTCGCCTGACCGTGCTTTCCCATGCGTTACCCTTGCCTTGCCTTGCCGTGCATTGCCTAGCGTGCGTTGTCGTGCCATAGCCGTGTTTCCCCTTGCCTTGCCGTTCCTTCCGTTACACTTGCCTTTCTTTGCTTTCCCTTGCCTTCCTTACCTTCCGTTACTCTTTGCTTGCCTTCCGTGCATTGCCTAGCCTTGCGTTGTCGTGCCTTAGCCTTATCTCGCCTGACCGTGCCTTCCTTTGCTTTAAGCTTTCCTTGCATTGTCGTGCATTGCCTAGCCTTGCGTTGTCGTGCATTAGCCTTGCCTAGCCTCACCGTGCCTTGCCTTGCGTTACCCTTTCCTTGCCTTGCCGTGCATTGCCTAGCCGTGCGTTGTCGTGCCTTAGCCTTGATTCCCCTTGCCGTGGCGTGCCTTTTGTTACACTTGCCTTGCCTGGCTTTGCCTTGCCTTCCTTTCCTTCCGTTACTCTTTACTTGCCTTGCCGTGCATTGCCTAGCCTTGCATTGTCGTGCCTTATCCTTGCCTCACCTGACCGTGCCTTCCCCTGCGTTACCCTTTCCTTGCCTTGCCGTGCATTGCCTAGCCCTGCGTTGTCGTGCCTTAGCCTTCTTACCCCTTGCCGTGCCGTTCCTTCCGTTACCCTTGCCTTCCCTTGCTTTCCCTTGCCTTCCTTGCGTTCCGTTACTCTTTGCTTGCTTTCCGTGCATTGCCTAGCCTTGCGTTGTCATGCCTTAGCCTTGCCTCGCCTGACCGTGCTTTCCCATGCGTTACCCTTTCCTTGCCTTGCCGTTCATTGCCTAGCGTTCGGTGTCGTGCATTAGACTTGTTCCCCCTTGCCGTGCCGTTCCTTCCGTTACCCTTGCCTTTCCTTGCTTTTCCTTGCCTTCCTTACCTTCCGTTACTCTTTGCTTGCCTTCCCTGAATTGCCTAGCCTTGCGTTGTCGTGCCTTTGCCTTATCTCGCCTGACCTTGCCTTCCTTTGCTTTAAGCTTTCCTTGCATTGTCGTGCATTGCCTAGCCTTGCGTTTTCGTGCATTAGCCTTGTCTAGCCTCACCGTGCATTGCCTTGCGTTACCCTTTGCTTGCCTTGCCGTGCATTGCCTAGCCGTGCGTTGTCGTGCCTTAGCCTTGTTTCCCCTTGCCGTGCAGTTCCTTCCGTTACACTTGCCTTTCTTTGCTTTCCCTTGCCTTCCTTACCTTCCGTTACTCTTTGCTTGCCTTCCGTGCATTGCCTAGCCTTGCGTTGTCGTGCCTTAGCCTTGCCTCGCCTGAACGTGCTTTCCCATGCGTTACCCTTTCCTTGCCTTGCCGTGCATTGCCCAGCCTGCGTTGCCGTGCCTTAGCCTTGTTTCCCCTTGCCGTGCAATTCCTTCCGTTACCCTTGCCTTTCCTTGCTTTTCCTTGCCTTGCTTACCTTCCGTTACTCTTTGCTTCCCTTCCCTGCATTGCCTAGCCTTGCGTTGTCGTGCCTTAGGCTTATCTCGCCTGACCGTGCCTTCCTTTGCTTTAAGCTTTCCTTGCATTGTCGTGCATTGCCTAGCCTTGCGTTGTCGTGCATTAGCCTTGCCTAGCCTCACCGTGCCTTGCCTTGCGTTACCCTTTCCTTGCCTTGCCGTGCATTGCCTAGCCGTGTGTTGTCGTGCCTTAGCCTTGTTTCCCCTTGCCGTGGCGTGCCTTTTGTTACACTTGCCTTTCCTGGCTTTGACTTGCCTTCCTTTCCTTCCGTTACTCTTTCCTTGAATTGCCGTGCATTGCCTAGCCTTGCGTAGTCGTGCATTAACCTTGCCTAGCCTCACCGTGCCTTGCCTTGCGTTACCCTTTCCTTGCCTTGCCGTGCATTTCCTAGCCGTGTGTTGTCGTGCCTTAGCCTTGTTACCCCTTGCCGTGCCGTTCCTTCCGTTACCCTTGCCTTCCCTTGCTTTCCCTTTCCTTCCTTGCATTCCGTTACTCCTTGCTTGCTTTCCGTGCATTGCCTAGCCTTGCGTTGGCTTTCCTTAGCCTTGCCTCGCCTGACCGTGCTTTCCCATGCGTTACCCTTTCCTTGCCTTGCCGTGCATTGCCTAGCGTGCGTTGTCGTGCCTTAGCCTTGTTTCCCCTTGCCGTGCCGTTCCTTCCGTTACCCTTGCCTTCCCTTGCTTTCCCTTTCCTTCCTTGCATTCCGTTACTCCTTGCTTGCTTTCCGTGCATTGCCCAGCCTTGCGTTGGCTTTCCTTAGCCTTGCCTCGCCTGACCGTGCTTTCCCATGCGTTACCCTTTCCTTGCCTTGCCGTGCATTGCCTAGCGTGCGTTGTCGTGCCTTAGCCTTGTTTCCCCTTGCCGTGCCGTTCCTTCCGTTACACTTGCCTTTCTTTGCTTTCCCTTGCCTTCCTTACCTTCCGTTACTCTTTGCTTGCCTTCCGTGCATTGCCTAGCCATGCGTTGTCGTGCCTTAGCCTTATCTCGCCTGACCGTGCCTTCCTTTGCTTTAAGCTTTACTTGCATTGTCGTGCATTGCCTAGCCTTGCGTTGTCGTGCATTAGCCTTGCCTAGCCTCACCGTGCCTTGCCTTGCGTTACCCTTTCCTTGCCTTGCCGTGCATTTCCTAGCCGTGTGTTGTCGTGCCTTAGCCTTGTTTCCCCTTGCCGTTGCGTGCCTTTTGTTACACTTGCCTTGCCTGGCTTTGCCTTGCCTTCCTTTCCTTCCGTTACTCTTTCCTTGCCTTGCCGTGCATTGCCTAGCCCTGCGTTGTCGTGCCTTAGCCTTGTTACCCCTTGCCGTGCCGTTCCTTCCGTTACCCTTGCCTTCCCTTGCTTTCCCTTGCCTTCCTTGCGTTCCGCTACTCTTTGCTTGCTTTCCGTGCATTCCCTAGCCTTGCGTTGTCATGCCTTAGGCTTGCCTCGCCTGACCGTGCTTTCCCATGCGTTACCCTTTCCTTGCCTTGCCGTGCATTGCCTAGCGTGCGTTGTCGTGCCTTAGCCTTGTTTCCCCTTGCCGTGCCGTTCCTTCCGTTACACTTGCCTTTCTTTGCTTTCCCTTGCCTTCCTTACCTTCCGTTACTCTTTGCTTGCCTTCTGTGCATTGCCTAGCCTTGCGTTGTCGTGCCTTAGCCTTATCTCGCCTGACCGTGCCTTCCTTTGCTTTAAGCTTTCCTTGCATTGTCGTGCATTGCCTAGCCTTGCGTTGTCGTGCATTAGCCTTTTCTAGCCTCACCGTGCATTGCCTTGCGTTACCCTTTGCTTGCCTTGCCGTGCATTGCCTAGCCGTGCGTTGTCGTGCCTTAGCCTTGTTTCCCCTTGCCGTGCAGTTCCTTCCGTTACACTTGCCTTTCTTTGCTTTCCCTTGCCTTCCTTAACTTCCGTTACTCTTTGCTTGCCTTCCGTGCATTGCCTAGCCTTGCGTTGTCTTGCCTTAGCCTTGCCTCGCCTGAACGTGCTTTCCCATGCGTTACCCTTTCCTTGCCTTGCCGTGCATTGCCCAGCCTGCGTTGCCGTGCCTTAGCCTTGTTTCCCCTTGCCGTGCAATTCCTTCCGTTACCCTTGCCTTTCCTTGCTTTTCCTTGCCTTGCTTACCTTCCGTTACTCTTTGCTTCCCTTCCCTTCATTGCCTAGCCTTGCGTTGTCGTGCCTTAGGCTTATCTCGCCTGACCGTGCCTTCCTTTGCTTTAAGCTTTCCTTGCATTGTCGTGCATTGCCTAGCCTTGCGTTGTCGTGCATTAGCCTTGCCTAGCCTCACCGTGCCTTGCCTTGCGTTACCCTTTCCTTGCCTTGCCGTGCATTGCCTAGCCGTGCGTTGTCGTGCCTTAGCCTTGTTTCCCCTTGCCGTGGCGTGCCTTTTGTTACACTTGCCTTTCCTGGCTTTGACTTGCCCTTTTTCCTTCCGCCTTGCCTTGTGCATTGCCTAGCCTTGCATTGTCGTGCCTTATCCTTGCCTCACCTGACCGTGCCTTCCCCTGCGTTACCCTTTCCTTGCCTTGCCGTGCATTGCCTAGCCCTGCGTTGCCGTGCCTTATTGCCTAGCCTTGCATTGTCGTGCCTTATCCTTGCCTCACCTGACCGTGCCTTCCCCTGCGTTACCCTTTCCTTGCCTTGCCGTGCATTGCCTAGCCCTGCGTTGCCGTGCCTTAGCCTTGTTACCCCTTACAGTGCCGTTCCTTCCGTTACCCTTGCCTTCCCTTGCTTTCCCTTGCCTTCCTTGCGTTCCGTTACTCTTTGCTTGCTTTCCGTGCATTGCCTAGCCTTGCGTTGTCATGCCTTAGCCTTGCATCGCCTGACCGTGCTTTCCCACGCGTTACCCTTTCCTTGCTTTTCCGTGCATTGCCTAGCCGTGCGTTGTCGTGCGTTAGCCTTGTTTCCCCTTGCCGTGCCGTTCCTTCCGTTACACTTGCCTTTCCTTCCTTTCCCTTGCCTTCCTTACCTTCCGTTACTCTTTGCTTGCCTTCCGTGCATTGCCTAGCCTTGCGTTGTCGTGACTTAGCGTTGCCTCGCCTGACCGTGCTTTCAAATGCGTTACCCTTTCCTTGCCTTGCCGTTCATTGCCTAGCGTTCGGTGTCGTTCCTTAGACTTGTTTCCCCTTGCCGTGCCGTTCCTTCCGTTACCCTGGCCTTTCCTTCCTTTTCCTTGCCTTGCTTACCTTCCGTTACTCTTTGCTTGCCTTCCCTGAATTGCCTAGCCTTGCGTTGTCGTGCCTTAGCCTTATCTCGCCTGACCGTGCCTTCCTTTGCTTTAAGCTTTCCTTGCATTGTCGTGCATTGCCTACCCTTGCGTTGTCGTGCATTAACCGTGCCTAGCCTCACCGTGCCTTGCCTTGCGTTACCCTTTCCTTGCCTTGCCGTGCATTTCCTAGCCGTGTGTTGTCTTGCCTTAGCCTTGTTACCCCTTGCCGTGCCGTTCCTTCCGTTACCCTTGCCTTCCCTTGCTTTCCCTTTCCTTCCTTGCATTCCGTTACTCCTTGCTTGCTTTCCGTGCATTGCCTAGCCTTGCGTTGGCTTTCCTTAGCCTTGCCTCGCCTGACCGTGCTTTCCCATGCGTTACCCTTTCCTTGCCTTGCCGTGCATTGCCTAGCGTGCGTTGTCGTGCCTTAGCCTTGTTTCCCCTTGCCGTGCCGTTCCTTCCGTTACCCTTGCCTTCCCTTCCTTTCCCTTTCCTTCTTTGCATTCCGTTACTCCTTGCTTGCTTTCCGTGCATTGCCTAGCCTTGCGTTGGCTTTTCTTAGCCTTGCCTCGCCTGACCGTGCTTTCCCATGCGTTACCCTTTCCTTGCCTTGCCGTGCATTGCCTAGCGTGCGTTGTCGTGCCTTAGCCTTGTTTCCCCTTGCCGTGCCGTTCCTTCCGTTACACTTGCCTTTCTTTGCTTTCCCTTGCCTTCCTTACCTTCCGTTACTCTTTGCTTGCCTTCCGTGCATTGCCTAGCCTTGCGTTGTCGTGCCTTAGCCTTATCTCGCCTGACCGTGCCTTCCTTTGCATTAAGCTTTCCTTGCATTGTCGTGCATTGCCTAGCCTTGCGTTGTCGTGCATTAGCCTTGCCTAGCCTCACCGTGCCTTGCCTTGCGTTACCCTTTCCTTGCCTTGCCGTGCATTTCCTAGCCGTGTGTTGTCGTGCCTTAGCCTTGTTTCCCCTTGCCGTTGCGTGCCTTTTGTTACACTTGCCTTGCCTGGCTTTGCCTTGCCTTCCTTTCGTTCCGTTACTCTTTCCTTGCCTTGCCGTGCATTGCCTAGCCCTGCGTTGTCGTGCCTTAGCCATGTTACCCCTTGCCGTGTCGTTCCTTCCGTTACCCTTGCCTTCCCTTGCTTTCCCTTGCCTTCCTTGCGTTCCGTTACTCTTTGCTTGCGTTCCGTGCATTGCCTAGCCTTGCGTTGTCGTGCCTTAGCCTTATCTCGCCTGACCGTGCCTTCCTTTGCTTTAAGCTTTACTTGCATTGTCGTGCATTGCCTAGCCTTGCGTTGTCGTGCATTAGCCTTGCCTAGCCTCACCGTGCCTTGCCTTGCGTTACTCTTGCCGTCCTTGCCTTGCCGTGCATTGCCTAGCCTTGCATTGTCGTGCCTTATCCTTGCCTCACCTGACCGTGCCTTCCCCTGCGTTACCCTTTCCTTGCCTTGCCGTGCATTGCCTAACCCTGCGTTGCCGTGCCTTAGCCTTGTTACCCCTTGCCGTGACGTTCCTTCCGTTACCCTTGCCTTCCCTTGCTTTCCCTTGCCTTCCTTGCGTTCCGTTACTCTTTGCTTGCTTTCCGTGCATTGCCTAGCCTTGCGTTGTCATGCCTTAGCCTTGCATCGCCTGACCGTGCTTTCCCATGCGTTACCCTTTCCTTGCCTTGCCGTGCATTGCCTAGCCGTGCGTTGTCGTGCCTTAGCCTTGTTTCCCCTTGCCGTGCCGTTCCTTCCGTTACACTTGCCTTTCCTTCCTTTCCCTTGCCTTCGTTACCTTCCGTTACTCTTTGCTTGCCTTCCGTGAATTGCCTAGCCTTGCGTTGTTGTGCCTTAGCCTTGCCTCGCCTGAACGTGCTTTCCCATGCGTTACCCTTTCCTTGCCTTGCCGTGCATTGCCTAGCCTGCGTTGCCGTGCCTTAGCCTTGTTTCCCCTTGCCGTGCCGTTCCTTCCGTTACCCTGGCCTTTCCTTCCTTTTCGTTGCCTTGCTTACCTTCCGTTACTCTTTACTTGCCTTCCCTGAATTTCCTAGCCTTGCGTTGTCTTGGCTTAGCCTTATCTCGCCTGACCTTGCCTTCCTTTGCTTTAAGCTTTCCTTGCATTGTCGTGCATCGCCTAGCCATGCGTTTTCGTGCATTAGCCTTGCCTAGCCTCACCGTGCCTTTCCTTGCGTTACCGTTTGCTTGCCTCGCCGTGCATTGCCTAGCCGTGCCTTGTCGTGCCTTAGCCTTGTTTCCCCTTACCGTGCCGTTCCTTCCGTTACACTTGCCTTTCTTTGCTTTCCCTTTCCTTCCGTACCTTCCGTTTCTCTTTGCTTGCCTTCCGTGCATTGCCTAGCCTTGGGTTGTCGTGCCTTAGCCTTGCCTCGCCTGACCGTGCTTTCCCATGCGTTACCCTTTCCTTGCCTTGCCGTGCATTGCCTAGCGTGCGTTGTCGTGCCTTAGTCTTGTTTCCCCTTGCCGTGCCGTTCCTTCCGTTACCCTTGCCTTTCCTTGCTTTTCCTTGCCTTCCTTACCTTCCGTTACTCTTTGCTTGCCTTCCCTGAATTGCCTAGCCTTGCGTTGTCGTGCCTTTGCCTTATCTCGCCTGACCTTGCCTTCCTTTGCTTTAAGCTTTCCTTGAATTGTCGTGCATTGTCTAGCCTTGCGTTTTCGTGCATTAGCCTTGTCTAGCCTCACCGTGCATTGCCTTGCGTTACCCTTTGCTTGCCTTGCCGTGCATTGCCTAGCCGGGCGTTGTCGTGCCTTAGCCTTGTTTCCCCTTGCCGTGCAGTTCCTTCCGTTACACTTGCCTTTCTTTGCTTTCCCTTGCCTTCCTTACCTTCCGTTACTCTTTGCTTGCCTTCCGTGCATTGCCTAGCCTTGCGTTGTCGTGCCTTAGCCTTGCCTCGCCTGAACGTGCTTTCCCATGCGTTACCCTTTCCTTGCCTTGCCGTGCATTGCCCAGCCTGCGTTGCCGTGCCTTAGCCTTGTTTCCCCTTGCCGTGCAATTCCTTCCGTTACCCTTGCCTTTCCTTGCTTTTCCTTGCCTTCCTTACCTTCCGTTACTCTTTGCTTCCCTTCCCTGCATTGCCTAGCCTTGCGTTGTCGTGCCTTAGGCTTATCTCGCCTGACCGTGCCTTCCTTTGCTTTAAGCTTTCCTTGCATTGTCGTGCATTGCCTAGCCTTGCGTTGTCGTGCATTAGCCTTGCCTAGCCTCACCGTGCCTTGCCTTGCGTTACCCTTTCCTTGCCTTGCCGTGCATTGCCTAGCGTGCGTTGTCGTGCCTTAGCCTTGTTTCCCCTTGCCGTGCCGTTCCTTCCGTTACCCTTGCCTTCCCTTGCTTTCCCTTTCCTTCCTTGCATTCCGTTACTCCTTGCTTGCTTTCCGTGCATTGCCTAGCCTTGCGTTGGCTTTCCTTAGCCTTGCCTCGCCTGACCGTGCTTTCCCATGCGTTACCCTTCCCTTGCCTTGCCGTGCATTGCCTAGCGTGCGTTGTCGTGCCTTAGCCTTGTTTCCCCTTGCCGTGCCGTTCCTTCCGTTACACTTGCCTTTCTTTGCTTTCCCTTGCCTTCCTTACCTTCCGTTACTCTTTGCTTGCCTTCCGTGCATTGCCTAGCCTTGCGTTGTCGTGCCTTAGCCTTATCTCGCCTGACCGTGCCTTCCTTTGCTTTAAGCTTTACTTGCATTGTCGTGCATTGCCTAGCCTTGCGTTGTCGTGCATTAGCCTTGCCTAGCCTCACCGTGCCTTGCCTTGCGTTACCCTTTCCTTGCCTTGCCGTGCATTTCCTAGCCGTGTGTTGTCGTGCCTTAGCCTTGTTTCCCCTTGCCGTTGCGTGCCTTTTGTTACACTTGCCTTGTCTGGCTTTGCCTTGCCTTCCTTTCCTTCCGTTACTCTTTCCTTGCCTTGCCGTGCATTGCCTAGCCCTGCGTTGTCGTGCCTTAGCCTTGTTACCCCTTGCCGTGCCGTTCCTTCCGTTGCCCTTGCCTTCCCTTGCTTTCCCTTGCCTTCCTTGCGTTCCGTTACTCTTTGCTTGCTTTCCGTGCATTGCCTAGCCTTGCGTTGTCATGCCTTAGGCTTGCCTCGCCTGACCGTGCTTTCCCATGCGTTACCCTTTCCTTGCCTTGCCGTGCATTGCCTAGCGTGCGTTGTCGTGCCTTAGCCTTGTTTCCCCTTGCCGTGCCGTTCCTTCCGTTACACTTGCCTTTCTTTGCTTTCCCTTGCCTTCCTTACCTTCCGTTACTCTTTGCTTGCCTTCCGTGCATTGCCTAGCCTTGCGTTGTCGTGCCTTAGCCTTATCTCGCCTGACCGTGCCTTCCTTTGCTTTAAGCTTTCCTTGCATTGTCGTGCATTGCCTAGCCTTGCGTTGTCGTGCATTAGCCTTTTCTAGCCTCACCGTGCATTGCCTTGCGTTACCCTTTGCTTGCCTTGCCGTGCATTGCCTAGCCGTGCGTTGTCGTGCCTTAGCCTTGTTTCCCCTTGCCGTGCAGTTCCTTCCGTTACACTTGCCTTTCTTTGCTTTCCCTTGCCTTCCTTAACTTCCGTTACTCTTTGCTTGCCTTCCGTGCATTGCCTAGCCTAGCGTTGTCGTGCCTTAGCCTTGCCTCGCCTGAACGTGCTTTCCCATGCGTTACCCTTTCCTTGCCTTGCCGTGCATTGCCCAGCCTGCGTTGCCGTGCCTTAGCCTTGTTTCCCCTTGCCGTGCAATTCCTTCCGTTACCCTTGCCTTTCCTTGCTTTTCCTTGCCTTGCTTACCTTCCGTTACTCTTTGCTTCCCTTCCCTGCATTGCCTAGCCTTGCGTTGTCGTGCCTTAGCCTTATCTCGCCTGACCGTGCCTTCCTTTGCTTTAAGCTTTCCTTGCATTGTCGTGCATTGCCTAGCCTTGCGTTGTCGTGCATTAGCCTTGTCTAGCCTCACCGTGCCTTGCCTTGCGTTACCCTTTCCTTGCCTTGCCGTGCATTGCCTAGCCGTGCGTTGTCGTGCCTTAGCCTTGTTTCCCCTTGCCGTGGCGTGCCTTTTGTTACACTTGCCTTTCCTGGCTTTGACTTGCCTTCCTTTCCTTCCGTTACTCTTTCCTTGCCTTGCCGTGCATTGCCTAGCCTTGCATTGTCGTGCCTTATCCTTGCCTCACCTGACCGTGCCTTCCCCTGCGTTACACTTTCCTTGCCTTGCCGTGCATTGCCTAGCCCTGCGTTGCCGTGCCTTAGCCTTCTTACCCCTTACAGTGCCGTTCCTTCCGTTACCCTTGCCTTCCCTTGCTTTCCCTTGCCTTCCTTGCGTTCCGTTACTCTTTGCTTGCTTTCCGTGCATTGCCTAGCCTTGCGTTGTCATGCCTTAGCCTTGCATCGCCTGACCGTGCTTTCCCATACGTTACCCTTTCCTTGCTTTTCCGTGCATTGCCTAGCCGTGCGTTGTCGTGCGTTAGCCTTGTTTCCCCTTGCCGTGCCGTTCCTTCCGTTACACTTGCCTTTCCTTCCTTTCCCTTGCCTTCCTTACCTTCCGTTACTCTTTGCTTGCCTTCCGTGCATTGCCTAGCCTTGCGTTGTCGTGACTTAGCGTTGCCTCGCCTGACCGTGCTTTCAAATGCGTTACCCTTTCCTTGCCTTGCTGTTCATTGCCTAGCCGTGCGTTGTCGTGCGTTAGCCTTGTTTCCCCTTGCCGTGCCGTTCCTTCCGTTACCCTGGCCTTTCCTTCCTTTTCCTTGCCTTGCTCACCTTCCGTTACTCTTTGCTTGCCTTCCCTGAATTGCCTAGCTTTGCGTTCTCGTGCCTTAGCCTTATCTCGCCTGACCGTGCCTTCCTTTGCTTTAAGCTTTCCTTGCATTGTCGTGCATTGCCTAGCCTTGCGTTGTCGTGCATTAACCGTGCCTAGCCTCACCGTGCCTTGCCTTGCGTTACCCTTTCCTTGCCTTGCCGTGCATTTCCTAGCCGTGTGTTGTCTTGCCTTAGCCTTGTTACCCCTTGCCGTGCCGTTCCTTCCGTTACCCTTGCCTTCCCTTGCTTTCCCTTTCCTTCCTTGCATTCCGTTAATCCTTGCTTGCTTTCCGTGCATTGCCTAGCCTTGCGTTGGCTTTCCTTAGCCTTGCCTCGCCTGACCGTGCTTTCCCATGCGTTACCCTTTCCTTGCCTTGCCGTGCATTGCCTAGCGTGCGTTGTCGTGCCTTAGCCTTGTTTCCCCTTGCCGTGCCGTTCCTTCCGTTACACTTGCCTTTCTTTGCTTTCCCTTGCCTTCCTTACCTTCCGTTACTCTTTGCTTGCCTTCCGTGCATTGCCAAGCCTTGCGTTGTCGTGCCTTAGCCTTGCCTCCCCTGACCGTGCTTTCCCATGCGTTACCCTTTCCTTGCCTTGCCGTGCATTGCCTAGCGTGCGTTGTCGTGCCTTAGCCTTGTTTCCCCTTGCCGTGCCGTTCCTTCCGTTACCATTGCCTTTCCTTGCTTTCCCTTGCC
Source organism: Macrotis lagotis (assembly GCF_037893015.1). Taxonomy (NCBI): domain Eukaryota; kingdom Metazoa; phylum Chordata; class Mammalia; order Peramelemorphia; family Peramelidae; genus Macrotis; species Macrotis lagotis. The sequence continues at coordinate 238,588 of NW_027422059.1, read as the reverse complement.
TTCCTTACCTTCCTTTACTCTTTGCTTGCCTTCCCTGCATTGCCTAGCCTTGCGTTGTCGTTCCTTAGCCTTATCTCGCCTGACCGTGCCTTCCTTTGCTTTAAGCTTTACTTGCATTGTCGTGCCTTGCCTAGGCTTGCGTTGTCGTGCATTAGCCTTGCCTAGCCTCACCGTGCCTTGCCTTGCGTTACCCTTTCCTTGCCTTGCCGTGCATTTCCTAGCCGTGTGTTGTCGTGCCTTAGCCTTGTTTCCCCTTGCCGTTGCGTGCCTTTTGTTACACTTGCCTTGCCTGGCTTTGCCTTGCCTTCCTTTCCTTCCGTTACTCTTTCCTTGCCTTGCGGTGCATTGCCTAGCACTGCGTTGTCGTGCCTTGGCCTTGTTACCCCTTGCCGTGCCGTTCCTTCCGTTACCCTTGCCTTCCCTTGCTTTCCCTTACCTTCCTTGCGTTCCGTTACTCTTTGCTTGCTTTCCGTGCATTGCCTAGCCTTGCGTTGTCATGCCTTAGGCTTGCCTCGCCTGACCGTGCTTTCCCATGCGTTACCCTTTCCTTGCCTTGCCGTGCATTGCCTAGCGTGCGTTGTCGTGCCTTAGCCTTGTTTCCCCTTGCCGTGCCGTTCCTTCCGTTACACTTGCCTTTCTTTGCTTTCCCTTGCCTTCCTTACCTTCCGTTACTCTTTGCTTGCCTTCCGTGCATTGCCTAGCCTTGCGTTGTCGTGCCTTAGCCTTATCTCGCCTGACCGTGCCTTCCTTTGCTTTAAGCTTTCCTTGCATTGTCGTGCATTGCCTAGCCTTGCGTTGTCGTGCATTAGCCTTGCCTAGCCTCACCGTGCCTTGCCTTGCGTTACCCTTTCCTTGCCTTGCCGTGTATTGCCTAGCCGTGCGTTGTCGTGCCTTAGCCTTGATTCCCCTTGCCGTGGCGTGCCTTTTGTTACACTTGCCTTGCCTGGCTTTGCCTTGCCTTCCTTTCCTTCCGGTACTCTTTCCTTGCCTTGCCGTGCATTGCCTAGCCTTGCATTGTCGTGCCGTATCCTTGCCTCACCTGACCGTGCCTTCCCCTGCGTTACCCTTTCCTTGCCTTGCCGTGCATTGCCTAGCCCTGCGTTGTCGTGCCTTAGCCTTCTTACCCCTTGCCGTGCCGTTCCTTCCGTTACCCTTGCCTTCCCTTGCTTTCCCTTGCCTTCCTTGCGTTCCGTAACTCTTTGCTTGCTTTCCGTGCATTGCCTAGCCTTGCGTTGTCATGCCTTAGCCTAGCATCGCCTGACCGTGCTTTCCCATGCGTTACCCTTTCCTTGCCTTGCCGTGCATTGCCTAGCCGTGCGTTGTCGTGCCTTAGCCTTGTTTCCCCTTGCCGTGCCGTTCCTTCCGTTACACTTGCCTTTCCTTCCTTTCCCTTGCCTTCCTTACCTTCCGTTACACTTTGCTTGCCTTCCGTGCATTGCCTAGCCTTGCGTTGTTGTGCCTTAGCCTTGCCTCGCCTGAACGTGCTTTCCCATGCGTTACCCTTTCCTTGCCTTGCCGTGCATTGCCTAGCCTGCGTTGCCGTGCCTTAGCCTTGTTTCCCCTTGCCGTGCCGTTCCTTCCGTTACCCTGGCCTTTCCTTCCTTTTCCTTGCCTTGCTTACCTTCCGTTACTCTTTACTTGCCTTCCCTGAATTTCCTAGCCTTGCGTTGTCGTGCCTTAGCCTTATCTCGCCTAACCTTGCCTTCCTTTGCTTTAAGCTTTCCTTGCATTGTCGTGCATCGCCTAGCCATGCGTTTTCGTGCATTAGCCTTGCCTAGCCTCACCGTGCCTTTCCTTGCGTTACCGTTTGCTTGCCTCGCCGTGCATTGCCTAGCCGTGCCTTGTCGTGCCTTAGCCTTGTTTCCCCTTACCGTGCCGTTCCTTCCGTTACCCTTGCCTTCCCTTGCTTTCCCTTTCCTTCCTTGCATTCCGTTACTCCTTGCTTGCTTTCCGTGCATTGCCTAGCCTTGCGTTGGCTTTCCTTAGCCTTGCCTCGCCTGACCGTGCTTTCCCATGCGTTACCCTTGCCTTGCCTTGCCGTGCATTGCCTAGCGTGCGTTGTCGTGCCATAGCCGTGTTTCCCCTTGCCTTGCCGTTCCTTCCGTTACACTTGCCTTTCTTTGCTTTCCCTTGCCTTCCTTACCTTCCGTTACTCTTTGCTTGCCTTCCGTGCATTGCCTAGCCTTGCGTTGTCGTGCCTTAGCCTTATCTCGCCTGACCGTGCCTTCCTTTGCTTTAAGCTTTCCTTGCATTGTCGTGCATTGCCTAGCCTTGCGTTGTCGTGCATTAGCCTTGCCTAGCCTCACCGTGCCTTGCCTTGCGTTACCCTTTCCTTGCCTTGCCGTGCATTGCCTAGCCGTGCGTTGTCGTGCCTTAGCCTTGATTCCCCTTGCCGTGGCGTGCCTTTTGTTACACTTGCCTTGCCTGGCTTTGCCTTGCCTTCCTTTCCTTCCGTTACTCTTTACTTGCCTTGCCGTGCATTGCCTAGCCTTGCATTGTCGTGCCTTATCCTTGCCTCACCTGACCGTGCCTTCCCCTGCGTTACCCTTTCCTTGCCTTGCCGTGCATTGCCTAGCCCTGCGTTGTCGTGCCTTAGCCTTCTTACCCCTTGCCGTGCCGTTCCTTCCGTTACCCTTGCCTTCCCTTGCTTTCCCTTGCCTTCCTTGCGTTCCGTTACTCTTTGCTTGCTTTCCGTGCATTGCCTAGCCTTGCGTTGTCATGCCTTAGCCTTGCCTCGCCTGACCGTGCTTTCCCATGCGTTACCCTTTCCTTGCCTTGCCGTTCATTGCCTAGCGTTCGGTGTCGTGCATTAGACTTGTTCCCCCTTGCCGTGCCGTTCCTTCCGTTACCCTTGCCTTTCCTTGCTTTTCCTTGCCTTCCTTACCTTCCGTTACTCTTTGCTTGCCTTCCCTGAATTGCCTAGCCTTGCGTTGTCGTGCCTTTGCCTTATCTCGCCTGACCTTGCCTTCCTTTGCTTTAAGCTTTCCTTGCATTGTCGTGCATTGCCTAGCCTTGCGTTTTCGTGCATTAGCCTTGTCTAGCCTCACCGTGCATTGCCTTGCGTTACCCTTTGCTTGCCTTGCCGTGCATTGCCTAGCCGTGCGTTGTCGTGCCTTAGCCTTGTTTCCCCTTGCCGTGCAGTTCCTTCCGTTACACTTGCCTTTCTTTGCTTTCCCTTGCCTTCCTTACCTTCCGTTACTCTTTGCTTGCCTTCCGTGCATTGCCTAGCCTTGCGTTGTCGTGCCTTAGCCTTGCCTCGCCTGAACGTGCTTTCCCATGCGTTACCCTTTCCTTGCCTTGCCGTGCATTGCCCAGCCTGCGTTGCCGTGCCTTAGCCTTGTTTCCCCTTGCCGTGCAATTCCTTCCGTTACCCTTGCCTTTCCTTGCTTTTCCTTGCCTTGCTTACCTTCCGTTACTCTTTGCTTCCCTTCCCTGCATTGCCTAGCCTTGCGTTGTCGTGCCTTAGGCTTATCTCGCCTGACCGTGCCTTCCTTTGCTTTAAGCTTTCCTTGCATTGTCGTGCATTGCCTAGCCTTGCGTTGTCGTGCATTAGCCTTGCCTAGCCTCACCGTGCCTTGCCTTGCGTTACCCTTTCCTTGCCTTGCCGTGCATTGCCTAGCCGTGTGTTGTCGTGCCTTAGCCTTGTTTCCCCTTGCCGTGGCGTGCCTTTTGTTACACTTGCCTTTCCTGGCTTTGACTTGCCTTCCTTTCCTTCCGTTACTCTTTCCTTGAATTGCCGTGCATTGCCTAGCCTTGCGTAGTCGTGCATTAACCTTGCCTAGCCTCACCGTGCCTTGCCTTGCGTTACCCTTTCCTTGCCTTGCCGTGCATTTCCTAGCCGTGTGTTGTCGTGCCTTAGCCTTGTTACCCCTTGCCGTGCCGTTCCTTCCGTTACCCTTGCCTTCCCTTGCTTTCCCTTTCCTTCCTTGCATTCCGTTACTCCTTGCTTGCTTTCCGTGCATTGCCTAGCCTTGCGTTGGCTTTCCTTAGCCTTGCCTCGCCTGACCGTGCTTTCCCATGCGTTACCCTTTCCTTGCCTTGCCGTGCATTGCCTAGCGTGCGTTGTCGTGCCTTAGCCTTGTTTCCCCTTGCCGTGCCGTTCCTTCCGTTACCCTTGCCTTCCCTTGCTTTCCCTTTCCTTCCTTGCATTCCGTTACTCCTTGCTTGCTTTCCGTGCATTGCCCAGCCTTGCGTTGGCTTTCCTTAGCCTTGCCTCGCCTGACCGTGCTTTCCCATGCGTTACCCTTTCCTTGCCTTGCCGTGCATTGCCTAGCGTGCGTTGTCGTGCCTTAGCCTTGTTTCCCCTTGCCGTGCCGTTCCTTCCGTTACACTTGCCTTTCTTTGCTTTCCCTTGCCTTCCTTACCTTCCGTTACTCTTTGCTTGCCTTCCGTGCATTGCCTAGCCATGCGTTGTCGTGCCTTAGCCTTATCTCGCCTGACCGTGCCTTCCTTTGCTTTAAGCTTTACTTGCATTGTCGTGCATTGCCTAGCCTTGCGTTGTCGTGCATTAGCCTTGCCTAGCCTCACCGTGCCTTGCCTTGCGTTACCCTTTCCTTGCCTTGCCGTGCATTTCCTAGCCGTGTGTTGTCGTGCCTTAGCCTTGTTTCCCCTTGCCGTTGCGTGCCTTTTGTTACACTTGCCTTGCCTGGCTTTGCCTTGCCTTCCTTTCCTTCCGTTACTCTTTCCTTGCCTTGCCGTGCATTGCCTAGCCCTGCGTTGTCGTGCCTTAGCCTTGTTACCCCTTGCCGTGCCGTTCCTTCCGTTACCCTTGCCTTCCCTTGCTTTCCCTTGCCTTCCTTGCGTTCCGCTACTCTTTGCTTGCTTTCCGTGCATTCCCTAGCCTTGCGTTGTCATGCCTTAGGCTTGCCTCGCCTGACCGTGCTTTCCCATGCGTTACCCTTTCCTTGCCTTGCCGTGCATTGCCTAGCGTGCGTTGTCGTGCCTTAGCCTTGTTTCCCCTTGCCGTGCCGTTCCTTCCGTTACACTTGCCTTTCTTTGCTTTCCCTTGCCTTCCTTACCTTCCGTTACTCTTTGCTTGCCTTCTGTGCATTGCCTAGCCTTGCGTTGTCGTGCCTTAGCCTTATCTCGCCTGACCGTGCCTTCCTTTGCTTTAAGCTTTCCTTGCATTGTCGTGCATTGCCTAGCCTTGCGTTGTCGTGCATTAGCCTTTTCTAGCCTCACCGTGCATTGCCTTGCGTTACCCTTTGCTTGCCTTGCCGTGCATTGCCTAGCCGTGCGTTGTCGTGCCTTAGCCTTGTTTCCCCTTGCCGTGCAGTTCCTTCCGTTACACTTGCCTTTCTTTGCTTTCCCTTGCCTTCCTTAACTTCCGTTACTCTTTGCTTGCCTTCCGTGCATTGCCTAGCCTTGCGTTGTCTTGCCTTAGCCTTGCCTCGCCTGAACGTGCTTTCCCATGCGTTACCCTTTCCTTGCCTTGCCGTGCATTGCCCAGCCTGCGTTGCCGTGCCTTAGCCTTGTTTCCCCTTGCCGTGCAATTCCTTCCGTTACCCTTGCCTTTCCTTGCTTTTCCTTGCCTTGCTTACCTTCCGTTACTCTTTGCTTCCCTTCCCTTCATTGCCTAGCCTTGCGTTGTCGTGCCTTAGGCTTATCTCGCCTGACCGTGCCTTCCTTTGCTTTAAGCTTTCCTTGCATTGTCGTGCATTGCCTAGCCTTGCGTTGTCGTGCATTAGCCTTGCCTAGCCTCACCGTGCCTTGCCTTGCGTTACCCTTTCCTTGCCTTGCCGTGCATTGCCTAGCCGTGCGTTGTCGTGCCTTAGCCTTGTTTCCCCTTGCCGTGGCGTGCCTTTTGTTACACTTGCCTTTCCTGGCTTTGACTTGCCTTCCTTTCCTTCCGTTACTCTTTCTTTGCCTTGCCGTGCATTGCCTAGCCTTGCATTGTCGTGCCTTATCCTTGCCTCACCTGACCGTGCCTTCCCCTGCGTTACCCTTTCCTTGCCTTGCCGTGCATTGCCTAGCCCTGCGTTGCCGTGCCTTAGCCTTGTTACCCCTTACAGTGCCGTTCCTTCCGTTACCCTTGCCTTCCCTTGCTTTCCCTTGCCTTCCTTGCGTTCCGTTACTCTTTGCTTGCTTTCCGTGCATTGCCTAGCCTTGCGTTGTCATGCCTTAGCCTTGCATCGCCTGACCGTGCTTTCCCACGCGTTACCCTTTCCTTGCTTTTCCGTGCATTGCCTAGCCGTGCGTTGTCGTGCGTTAGCCTTGTTTCCCCTTGCCGTGCCGTTCCTTCCGTTACACTTGCCTTTCCTTCCTTTCCCTTGCCTTCCTTACCTTCCGTTACTCTTTGCTTGCCTTCCGTGCATTGCCTAGCCTTGCGTTGTCGTGACTTAGCGTTGCCTCGCCTGACCGTGCTTTCAAATGCGTTACCCTTTCCTTGCCTTGCCGTTCATTGCCTAGCGTTCGGTGTCGTTCCTTAGACTTGTTTCCCCTTGCCGTGCCGTTCCTTCCGTTACCCTGGCCTTTCCTTCCTTTTCCTTGCCTTGCTTACCTTCCGTTACTCTTTGCTTGCCTTCCCTGAATTGCCTAGCCTTGCGTTGTCGTGCCTTAGCCTTATCTCGCCTGACCGTGCCTTCCTTTGCTTTAAGCTTTCCTTGCATTGTCGTGCATTGCCTACCCTTGCGTTGTCGTGCATTAACCGTGCCTAGCCTCACCGTGCCTTGCCTTGCGTTACCCTTTCCTTGCCTTGCCGTGCATTTCCTAGCCGTGTGTTGTCTTGCCTTAGCCTTGTTACCCCTTGCCGTGCCGTTCCTTCCGTTACCCTTGCCTTCCCTTGCTTTCCCTTTCCTTCCTTGCATTCCGTTACTCCTTGCTTGCTTTCCGTGCATTGCCTAGCCTTGCGTTGGCTTTCCTTAGCCTTGCCTCGCCTGACCGTGCTTTCCCATGCGTTACCCTTTCCTTGCCTTGCCGTGCATTGCCTAGCGTGCGTTGTCGTGCCTTAGCCTTGTTTCCCCTTGCCGTGCCGTTCCTTCCGTTACCCTTGCCTTCCCTTCCTTTCCCTTTCCTTCTTTGCATTCCGTTACTCCTTGCTTGCTTTCCGTGCATTGCCTAGCCTTGCGTTGGCTTTTCTTAGCCTTGCCTCGCCTGACCGTGCTTTCCCATGCGTTACCCTTTCCTTGCCTTGCCGTGCATTGCCTAGCGTGCGTTGTCGTGCCTTAGCCTTGTTTCCCCTTGCCGTGCCGTTCCTTCCGTTACACTTGCCTTTCTTTGCTTTCCCTTGCCTTCCTTACCTTCCGTTACTCTTTGCTTGCCTTCCGTGCATTGCCTAGCCTTGCGTTGTCGTGCCTTAGCCTTATCTCGCCTGACCGTGCCTTCCTTTGCATTAAGCTTTCCTTGCATTGTCGTGCATTGCCTAGCCTTGCGTTGTCGTGCATTAGCCTTGCCTAGCCTCACCGTGCCTTGCCTTGCGTTACCCTTTCCTTGCCTTGCCGTGCATTTCCTAGCCGTGTGTTGTCGTGCCTTAGCCTTGTTTCCCCTTGCCGTTGCGTGCCTTTTGTTACACTTGCCTTGCCTGGCTTTGCCTTGCCTTCCTTTCCTTCCGTTACTCTTTCCTTGCCTTGCCGTGCATTGCCTAGCCCTGCGTTGTCGTGCCTTAGCCATGTTACCCCTTGCCGTGTCGTTCCTTCCGTTACCCTTGCCTTCCCTTGCTTTCCCTTGCCTTCCTTGCGTTCCGTTACTCTTTGCTTGCGTTCCGTGCATTGCCTAGCCTTGCGTTGTCGTGCCTTAGCCTTATCTCGCCTGACCGTGCCTTCCTTTGCTTTAAGCTTTACTTGCATTGTCGTGCATTGCCTAGCCTTGCGTTGTCGTGCATTAGCCTTGCCTAGCCTCACCGTGCCTTGCCTTGCGTTACTCTTTCCTTGCCTTGCCGTGCATTGCCTAGCCTTGCATTGTCGTGCCTTATCCTTGCCTCACCTGACCGTGCCTTCCCCTGCGTTACCCTTTCCTTGCCTTGCCGTGCATTGCCTAACCCTGCGTTGCCGTGCCTTAGCCTTGTTACCCCTTGCCGTGACGTTCCTTCCGTTACCCTTGCCTTCCCTTGCTTTCCCTTGCCTTCCTTGCGTTCCGTTACTCTTTGCTTGCTTTCCGTGCATTGCCTAGCCTTGCGTTGTCATGCCTTAGCCTTGCATCGCCTGACCGTGCTTTCCCATGCGTTACCCTTTCCTTGCCTTGCCGTGCATTGCCTAGCCGTGCGTTGTCGTGCCTTAGCCTTGTTTCCCCTTGCCGTGCCGTTCCTTCCGTTACACTTGCCTTTCCTTCCTTTCCCTTGCCTTCGTTACCTTCCGTTACTCTTTGCTTGCCTTCCGTGCATTGCCTAGCCTTGCGTTGTTGTGCCTTAGCCTTGCCTCGCCTGAACGTGCTTTCCCATGCGTTACCCTTTCCTTGCCTTGCCGTGCATTGCCTAGCCTGCGTTGCCGTGCCTTAGCCTTGTTTCCCCTTGCCGTGCCGTTCCTTCCGTTACCCTGGCCTTTCCTTCCTTTTCGTTGCCTTGCTTACCTTCCGTTACTCTTTACTTGCCTTCCCTGAATTTCCTAGCCTTGCGTTGTCTTGCCTTAGCCTTATCTCGCCTGACCTTGCCTTCCTTTGCTTTAAGCTTTCCTTGCATTGTCGTGCATCGCCTAGCCATGCGTTTTCGTGCATTAGCCTTGCCTAGCCTCACCGTGCCTTTCCTTGCGTTACCGTTTGCTTGCCTCGCCGTGCATTGCCTAGCCGTGCCTTGTCGTGCCTTAGCCTTGTTTCCCCTTACCGTGCCGTTCCTTCCGTTACACTTGCCTTTCTTTGCTTTCCCTTTCCTTCCGTACCTTCCGTTTCTCTTTGCTTGCCTTCCGTGCATTGCCTAGCCTTGGGTTGTCGTGCCTTAGCCTTGCCTCGCCTGACCGTGCTTTCCCATGCGTTACCCTTTCCTTGCCTTGCCGTGCATTGCCTAGCGTGCGTTGTCGTGCCTTAGTCTTGTTTCCCCTTGCCGTGCCGTTCCTTCCGTTACCATTGCCTTTCCTTGCTTTCCCTTGCCTTCCTTACCTTCCGTTACTCTTTGCTTGCCTTCCGTGCATTGCCTAGCCTTGCGTTGTCGTGCCTTAGCCTTATCTCGCCTGACCGTGCCTTCCTTTGCTTTAAGCTTTCCTTGCATTGTCGTGCATTGCCTAGCCTTGCGTTGTCGTGCATTAACCTTGCCTAGCCTCACCGTGCCTTGCCTTGCGTTACCCTTTCCTTGCCTTGCCGTGCATTTCCTAGCCGTGTGTTGTCGTGCCTTAGCCTTGTTACCCCTTGCCGTGCCGTTCCTTCCGTTACCCTTGCCTTCCCTTGCTTTCCCTTTCCTTCCTTGCATTCCGTTACTCCTTGCTTGCTTTCCGTGCATTGCCTAGCCTTGCGTTGGCTTTCCTTAGCCTTACCTCGCCTGACCGTGGTTTCCCATGCGTTACCCTTTCCTTGCCTTGCCGTGCATTGCCTAGCGTGCGTTGTCGTGCCTTAGCCTTGTTTCCCCTTGCCGTGCCGTTCCTTCCGTTACCCTTGCCTTCCCTTGCTTTCCCTTTCCTTCCTTGCATTCCGTTACTCCTTGCTTGCTTTCCGTGCATTGCCTAGCCTTGCGTTGGCTTTCCTTAGCCTTGCCTCGCCTGACCGTGCTTTCCCATGCGTTACCCTTGCCTTGCCTTGCCGTGCATTGCCTAGCGTGCGTTGTCGTGCCATAGCCGTGTTTCCCCTTGCCTTGCCGTTCCTTCCGTTACACTTGCCTTTCTTTGCTTTCCCTTGCCTTCCTTACCTTCCGTTACTCTTTGCTTGCCTTCCGTGCATTGCCTAGCCTTGCGTTGTCGTGCCTTAGCCTTATCTCGCCTGACCGTGCCTTCCTTTGCTTTAAGCTTTCCTTGCATTGTCGTGCATTGCCTAGCCTTGCGTTGTCGTGCATTAGCCTTGCCTAGCCTCACCGTGCCTTGCCTTGCGTTACCCTTTCCTTGCCTTGCCGTGCATTGCCTAGCCGTGCGTTGTCGTGCCTTAGCCTTGATTCCCCTTGCCGTGGCGTGCCTTTTGTTACACTTGCCTTGCCTGGCTTTGCCTTGCCTTCCTTTCCTTCCGTTACTCTTTACTTGCCTTGCCGTGCATTGCCTAGCCTTGCATTGTCGTGCCTTATCCTTGCCTCACCTGACCGTGCCTTCCCCTGCGTTACCCTTTCCTTGCCTTGCCGTGCATTGCCTAGCCCTGCGTTGTCGTGCCTTAGCCTTCTTACCCCTTGCCGTGCCGTTCCTTCCGTTACCCTTGCCTTCCCTTGCTTTCCCTTGCCTTCCTTGCGTTCCGTTACTCTTTGCTTGCTTTCCGTGCATTGCCTAGCCTTGCGTTGTCATGCCTTAGCCTTGCCTCGCCTGACCGTGCTTTCCCATGCGTTACCCTTTCCTTGCCTTGCCGTTCATTGCCTAGCGTTCGGTGTCGTGCATTAGACTTGTTCCCCCTTGCCGTGCCGTTCCTTCCGTTACCCTTGCCTTTCCTTGCTTTTTCTTGCCTTCCTTACCTTCCGTTACTCTTTGCTTGCCTTCCCTGAATTGCCTAGCCTTGCGTTGTCGTGCCTTTGCCTTATCTCGCCTGACCTTGCCTTCCTTTGCTTTAAGCTTTCCTTGCATTGTCGTGCATTGCCTAGCCTTGCGTTTTCGTGCATTAGCCTTGTCTAGCCTCACCGTGCATTGCCTTGCGTTACCCTTTGCTTGCCTTGCCGTGCATTGCCTAGCCGTGCGTTGTCGTGCCTTAGCCTTGTTTCCCCTTGCCGTGCAGTTCCTTCCGTTACACTTGCCTTTCCTTGCTTTTCCTTGCCTTGCTTACCTTCCGTTACTCTTTGCTTCCCTTCCCTGCATTGCCTAGCCTTGCGTTGTCGTGCCTTAGGCTTATCTCGCCTGACCGTGCCTTCCTTTGCTTTAAGCTTTCCTTGCATTGTCGTGCATTGCCTAGCCTTGCGTTGTCGTGCATTAGCCTTGCCTAGCCTCACCGTGCCTTGCCTTGCGTTACCCTTTCCTTGCCTTGCCGTGCATTGCCTAGCCGTGCGTTGTCGTGCCTTAGCCTTGTTTCCCCTTGCCGTGGCGTGCCTTTTGTTACACTTGCCTTTCCTGGCTTTGACTTGCCTTCCTTTCCTTCCGTTACTCTTTCCTTGAATTGCCGTGCATTGCCTAGCCTTGCGTTGTCGTGCATTAACCTTGCCTAGCCTCACCGTGCCTTGCCTTGCGTTACCCTTTCCTTGCCTTGCCGTGCATTTCCTAGCCGTGTGTTGTCGTGCCTTAGCCTTGTTACCCCTTGCCGTGCCGTTCCTTCCGTTACCCTTGCCTTCCCTTGCTTTCCCTTTCCTTCCTTGCATTCCGTTACTCCTTGCTTGCTTTCCGTGCATTGCCTAGCCTTGCGTTGGCTTTCCTTAGCCTTGCCTCGCCTGACCGTGCTTTCCCATGCGTTACCCTTTCCTTGCCTTGCCGTGCATTGCCTAGCGTGCGTTGTCGTGCCTTAGCCTTGTTTCCCCTTGCCGTGCCGTTCCTTCCGTTACCCTTGCCTTCCCTTGCTTTCCCTTTCCTTCCTTGCATTCCGTTACTCCTTGCTTGCTTTCCGTGCATTGCCTAGCCTTGCGTTGGCTTTCCTTAGCCTTGCCTCGCCTGACCGTGCTTTCCCATGCGTTACCCTTTCCTTGCCTTGCCGTGCATTGCCTAGCCTTGCGTTGTCGTGCCTTAGGCTTATCTCGCCTGACCGTGCCTTCCTTTGCTTTAAGCTTTCCTTGCATTGTCGTGCATTGCCTAGCCTTGCGTTGTCGTGCATTAGCCTTGCCTAGCCTCACCGTGCCTTGCCTTGCGTTACCCTTTCCTTGCCTTGCCGTGCATTGCCTAGCCGTGTGTTGTCGTGCCTTAGCCTTGTTTCCCCTTGCCGTGGCGTGCCTTTTGTTACACTTGCCTTTCCTGGCTTTGACTTGCCTTCCTTTCCTTCCGTTACTCTTTCCTTGAATTGCCGTGCATTGCCTAGCCTTGCGTAGTCGTGCATTAACCTTGCCTAGCCTCACCGTGCCTTGCCTTGCGTTACCCTTTCCTTGCCTTGCCGTGCATTTCCTAGCCGTGTGTTGTCGTGCCTTAGCCTTGTTACCCCTTGCCGTGCCGTTCCTTCCGTTACCCTTGCCTTCCCTTGCTTTCCCTTTCCTTCCTTGCATTCCGTTACTCCTTGCTTGCTTTCCGTGCATTGCCTATTCTTGCGTTGGCTTTCCTTAGCCTTGCCTCGCCTGACCGTGCTTTCCCATGCGTTACCCTTTCCTTGCCTTGCCGTGCATTGCCTAGCGTGCGTTGTCGTGCCTTAGCCTTGTTTCCCCTTGCCGTGCCGTTCCTTCCGTTACCCTTGCCTTCCCTTGCTTTCCCTTTCCTTCCTTGCATTCCGTTACTCCTTGCTTGCTTTCCGTGCATTGCCCAGCCTTGCGTTGGCTTTCCTTAGCCTTGCCTCGCCTGACCGTGCTTTCCCATGCGTTACCCTTTCCTTGCCTTGCCGTGCATTGCCTAGCGTGCGTTGTCGTGCCTTAGCCTTGTTTCCCCTTGCCGTGCCGTTCCTTCCGTTACACTTGCCTTTCTTTGCTTTCCCTTGCCTTCCTTACCTTCCGTTACTCTTTGCTTGCCTTCCGTGCATTGCCTAGCCATGCGTTGTCGTGCCTTAGCCTTATCTCGCCTGACCGTGCCTTCCTTTGCTTTAAGCTTTACTTGCATTGTCGTGCATTGCCTAGCCTTGCGTTGTCGTGCATTAGCCTTGCCTAGCCTCACCGTGCCTTGCCTTGCGTTACCCTTTCCTTGCCTTGCCGTGCATTTCCTAGCCGTGTGTTGTCGTGCCTTAGCCTTGTTTCCCCTTGCCGTTGCGTGCCTTTTGTTACACTTGCCTTGCCTGGCTTTGCCTTGCCTTCCTTTCCTTCCGTTACTCTTTCCTTGCCTTGCCGTGCATTGCCTAGCCCTGCGTTGTCGTGCCTTAGCCTTGTTACCCCTTGCCGTGCCGTTCCTTCCGTTACCCTTGCCTTCCCTTGCTTTCCCTTGCCTTCCTTGCGTTCCGCTACTCTTTGCTTGCTTTCCGTGCATTCCCTAGCCTTGCGTTGTCATGCCTTAGGCTTGCCTCGCCTGACCGTGCTTTCCCATGCGTTACCCTTTCCTTGCCTTGCCGTGCATTGCCTAGCGTGCGTTGTCGTGCCTTAGCCTTGTTTCCCCTTGCCGTGCCGTTCCTTCCGTTACACTTGCCTTTCTTTGCTTTCCCTTGCCTTCCTTACCTTCCGTTACTCTTTGCTTGCCTTCTGTGCATTGCCTAGCCTTGCGTTGTCGTGCCTTAGCCTTATCTCGCCTGACCGTGCCTTCCTTTGCTTTAAGCTTTCCTTGCATTGTCGTGCATTGCCTAGCCTTGCGTTGTCGTGCATTAGCCTTTTCTAGCCTCACCGTGCATTGCCTTGCGTTACCCTTTGCTTGCCTTGCCGTGCATTGCCTAGCCGTGCGTTGTCGTGCCTTAGCCTTGTTTCCCCTTGCCGTGCAGTTCCTTCCGTTACACTTGCCTTTCTTTGCTTTCCCTTGCCTTCCTTAACTTCCGTTACTCTTTGCTTGCCTTCCGTGCATTGCCTAGCCTTGCGTTGTCTTGCCTTAGCCTTGCCTCGCCTGAACGTGCTTTCCCATGCGTTACCCTTTCCTTGCCTTGCCGTGCATTGCCCAGCCTGCGTTGCCGTGCCTTAGCCTTGTTTCCCCTTGCCGTGCAATTCCTTCCGTTACCCTTGCCTTTCCTTGCTTTTCCTTGCCTTGCTTACCTTCCGTTACTCTTTGCTTCCCTTCCCTGCATTGCCTAGCCTTGCGTTGTCGTGCCTTAGGCTTATCTCGCCTGACCGTGCCTTCCTTTGCTTTAAGCTTTCCTTGCATTGTCGTGCATTGCCTAGCCTTGCGTTGTCGTGCATTAGCCTTGCCTAGCCTCACCGTGCCTTGCCTTGCGTTACCCTTTCCTTGCCTTGCCGTGCATTGCCTAGCCGTGCGTTGTCGTGCCTTAGCCTTGTTTCCCCTTGCCGTGGCGTGCCTTTTGTTACACTTGCCTTTCCTGGCTTTGACTTGCCTTCCTTTCCTTCCGTTACTCTTTCTTTGCCTTGCCGTGCATTGCCTAGCCTTGCATTGTCGTGCCTTATCCTTGCCTCACCTGACCGTGCCTTCCCCTGCGTTACCCTTTCCTTGCCTTGCCGTGCATTGCCTAGCCCTGCGTTGCCGTGCCTTAGCCTTGTTACCCCTTACAGTGCCGTTCCTTCCGTTACCCTTGCCTTCCCTTGCTTTCCCTTGCCTTCCTTGCGTTCCGTTACTCTTTGCTTGCTTTCCGTGCATTGCCTAGCCTTGCGTTGTCATGCCTTAGCCTTGCATCGCCTGACCGTGCTTTCCCACGCGTTACCCTTTCCTTGCTTTTCCGTGCATTGCCTAGCCGTGCGTTGTCGTGCGTTAGCCTTGTTTCCCCTTGCCGTGCCGTTCCTTCCGTTACACTTGCCTTTCCTTCCTTTCCCTTGCCTTCCTTACCTTCCGTTACTCTTTGCTTGCCTTCCGTGCATTGCCTAGCCTTGCGTTGTCGTGACTTAGCGTTGCCTCGCCTGACCGTGCTTTCAAATGCGTTACCCTTTCCTTGCCTTGCCGTTCATTGCCTAGCGTTCGGTGTCGTTCCTTAGACTTGTTTCCCCTTGCCGTGCCGTTCCTTCCGTTACCCTGGCCTTTCCTTCCTTTTCCTTGCCTTGCTTACCTTCCGTTACTCTTTGCTTGCCTTCCCTGCATTGCCTAGCCTTGCGTTGTCGTGCCTTAGCCTTATCTCGCCTGACCGTGCCTTCCTTTGCTTTAAGGTTACCCTTTCCTTGCCTTGCCGTGCATTTCCTAGCCGTGTGTTGTCGTGCCTTAGCCTTGTTTCCCCCTTGCCGTTGCGTGCCTTTTGTTACACTTGCCTTGCCTGGCTTTGCCTTGCCTTCCTTTCCTTCCGTTACTCTTTCCTTGCCTTGCCGTGCATTGCCTAGCCCTGCGTTGTCGTGCCTTAGCCTTGTTACCCCTTGCCGTGCCGTTCCTTCCGTTACCCTTGCCTTCCCTTGCTTTCCCTTGCCTTCCTTGCGTTCCGTTACTCTTTGCTTGCTTTCCGTGCATTGCCTAGCCTTGCGTTGTCATGCCTTAGGCTTGCCTCGCCTGACCGTGCTTTCCCATGCGTTACCCTTTCCTTGCCTTGCCGTGCATTGCCTAGCGTGCGTTGTCGTGCCTTAGCCTTGTTTCCCCTTGCCGTGCCGTTCCTTCCGTTACACTTGCCTTTCTTTGCTTTCCCTTGCCTTCCTTACCTTCCGTTACTCTTTGCTTGCCTTCCTGCATTGCCTAGCCTTGCGTTGTCGTGCCTTAGCCTTAGCTTGCCTTCCTTGCAAGCTTTCCTTGCATTGTCGTGCATTGCCTACCCTTGCGTTGTCGTGCATTAACCGTGCCTAGCCTCACCGTGCCTTGCCTTGCGTTACCCTTTCCTTGCCTTGCCGTGCATTTCCTAGCCGTGTGTTGTCTTGCCTTAGCCTTGTTACCCCTTGCCGTGCCGTTCCTTCCGTTACCCTTGCCTTCCCTTGCTTTCCCTTTCCTTCCTTGCATTCCGTTACTCCTTGCTTGCTTTCCGTGCATTGCCTAGCCTTGCGTTGGCTTTCCTTAGCCTTGCCTCGCCTGACCGTGCTTTCCCATGCGTTACCCTTTCCTTGCCTTGCCGTGCATTGCCTAGCGTGCGTTGTCGTGCCTTAGCCTTGTTTCCCCTTGCCGTGCCGTTCCTTCCGTTACCCTTGCCTTCCCTTCCTTTCCCTTTCCTTCTTTGCATTCCGTTACTCCTTGCTTGCTTTCCGTGCATTGCCTAGCCTTGCGTTGGCTTTTCTTAGCCTTGCCTCGCCTGACCGTGCTTTCCCATGCGTTACCCTTTCCTTGCCTTGCCGTGCATTGCCTAGCGTGCGTTGTCGTGCCTTAGCCTTGTTTCCCCTTGCCGTGCCGTTCCTTCCGTTACACTTGCCTTTCTTTGCTTTCCCTTGCCTTCCTTACCTTCCGTTACTCTTTGCTTGCCTTCCGTGCATTGCCTAGCCTTGCGTTGTCGTGCCTTAGCCTTATCTCGCCTGACCGTGCCTTCCTTTGCATTAAGCTTTCCTTGCATTGTCGTGCATTGCCTAGCCTTGCGTTGTCGTGCATTAGCCTTGCCTAGCCTCACCGTGCCTTGCCTTGCGTTACCCTTTCCTTGCCTTGCCGTGCATTTCCTAGCCGTGTGTTGTCGTGCCTTAGCCTTGTTTCCCCTTGCCGTTGCGTGCCTTTTGTTACACTTGCCTTGCCTGGCTTTGCCTTGCCTTCCTTTCCTTCCGTTACTCTTTCCTTGCCTTGCCGTGCATTGCCTAGCCCTGCGTTGTCGTGCCTTAGCCATGTTACCCCTTGCCGTGTCGTTCCTTCCGTTACCCTTGCCTTCCCTTGCTTTCCCTTGCCTTCCTTGCGTTCCGTTACTCTTTGCTTGCGTTCCGTGCATTGCCTAGCCTTGCGTTGTCGTGCCTTAGCCTTATCTCGCCTGACCGTGCCTTCCTTTGCTTTAAGCTTTACTTGCATTGTCGTGCATTGCCTAGCCTTGCGTTGTCGTGCATTAGCCTTGCCTAGCCTCACCGTGCCTTGCCTTGCGTTACTCTTTCCTTGCCTTGCCGTGCATTGCCTAGCCTTGCATTGTCGTGCCTTATCCTTGCCTCACCTGACCGTGCCTTCCCCTGCGTTACCCTTTCCTTGCCTTGCCGTGCATTGCCTAACCCTGCGTTGCCGTGCCTTAGCCTTGTTACCCCTTGCCGTGACGTTCCTTCCGTTACCCTTGCCTTCCCTTGCTTTCCCTTGCCTTCCTTGCGTTCCGTTACTCTTTGCTTGCTTTCCGTGCATTGCCTAGCCTTGCGTTGTCATGCCTTAGCCTTGCATCGCCTGACCGTGCTTTCCCATGCGTTACCCTTTCCTTGCCTTGCCGTGCATTGCCTAGCCGTGCGTTGTCGTGCCTTAGCCTTGTTTCCCCTTGCCGTGCCGTTCCTTCCGTTACACTTGCCTTTCCTTCCTTTCCCTTGCCTTCGTTACCTTCCGTTACTCTTTGCTTGCCTTCCGTGCATTGCCTAGCCTTGCGTTGTTGTGCCTTAGCCTTGCCTCGCCTGAACGTGCTTTCCCATGCGTTACCCTTTCCTTGCCTTGCCGTGCATTGCCTAGCCTGCGTTGCCGTGCCTTAGCCTTGTTTCCCCTTGCCGTGCCGTTCCTTCCGTTACCCTGGCCTTTCCTTCCTTTTCGTTGCCTTGCTTACCTTCCGTTACTCTTTACTTGCCTTCCCTGAATTTCCTAGCCTTGCGTTGTCTTGCCTTAGCCTTATCTCGCCTGACCTTGCCTTCCTTTGCTTTAAGCTTTCCTTGCATTGTCGTGCATCGCCTAGCCATGCGTTTTCGTGCATTAGCCTTGCCTAGCCTCACCGTGCCTTTCCTTGCGTTACCGTTTGCTTGCCTCGCCGTGCATTGCCTAGCCGTGCCTTGTCGTGCCTTAGCCTTGTTTCCCCTTACCGTGCCGTTCCTTCCGTTACACTTGCCTTTCTTTGCTTTCCCTTTCCTTCCGTACCTTCCGTTTCTCTTTGCTTGCCTTCCGTGCATTGCCTAGCCTTGGGTTGTCGTGCCTTAGCCTTGCCTCGCCTGACCGTGCTTTCCCATGCGTTACCCTTTCCTTGCCTTGCCGTGCATTGCCTAGCGTGCGTTGTCGTGCCTTAGTCTTGTTTCCCCTTGCCGTGCCGTTCCTTCCGTTACCATTGCCTTTCCTTGCTTTCCCTTGCCTTCCTTACCTTCCGTTACTCTTTGCTTGCCTTCCGTGCATTGCCTAGCCTTGCGTTGTCGTGCCTTAGCCTTATCTCGCCTGACCGTGCCTTCCTTTGCTTTAAGCTTTCCTTGCATTGTCGTGCATTGCCTAGCCTTGCGTTGTCGTGCATTAACCTTGCCTAGCCTCACCGTGCCTTGCCTTGCGTTACCCTTTCCTTGCCTTGCCGTGCATTTCCTAGCCGTGTGTTGTCGTGCCTTAGCCTTGTTACCCCTTGCCGTGCCGTTCCTTCCGTTACCCTTGCCTTCCCTTGCTTTCCCTTTCCTTCCTTGCATTCCGTTACTCCTTGCTTGCTTTCCGTGCATTGCCTAGCCTTGCGTTGGCTTTCCTTAGCCTTACCTCGCCTGACCGTGGTTTCCCATGCGTTACCCTTTCCTTGCCTTGCCGTGCATTGCCTAGCGTGCGTTGTCGTGCCTTAGCCTTGTTTCCCCTTGCCGTGCCGTTCCTTCCGTTACCCTTGCCTTCCCTTGCTTTCCCTTTCCTTCCTTGCATTCCGTTACTCCTTGCTTGCTTTCCGTGCATTGCCTAGCCTTGCGTTGGCTTTCCTTAGCCTTGCCTCGCCTGACCGTGCTTTCCCATGCGTTACCCTTGCCTTGCCTTGCCGTGCATTGCCTAGCGTGCGTTGTCGTGCCATAGCCGTGTTTCCCCTTGCCTTGCCGTTCCTTCCGTTACACTTGCCTTTCTTTGCTTTCCCTTGCCTTCCTTACCTTCCGTTACTCTTTGCTTGCCTTCCGTGCATTGCCTAGCCTTGCGTTGTCGTGCCTTAGCCTTATCTCGCCTGACCGTGCCTTCCTTTGCTTTAAGCTTTCCTTGCATTGTCGTGCATTGCCTAGCCTTGCGTTGTCGTGCATTAGCCTTGCCTAGCCTCACCGTGCCTTGCCTTGCGTTACCCTTTCCTTGCCTTGCCGTGCATTGCCTAGCCGTGCGTTGTCGTGCCTTAGCCTTGATTCCCCTTGCCGTGGCGTGCCTTTTGTTACACTTGCCTTGCCTGGCTTTGCCTTGCCTTCCTTTCCTTCCGTTACTCTTTACTTGCCTTGCCGTGCATTGCCTAGCCTTGCATTGTCGTGCCTTATCCTTGCCTCACCTGACCGTGCCTTCCCCTGCGTTACCCTTTCCTTGCCTTGCCGTGCATTGCCTAGCCCTGCGTTGTCGTGCCTTAGCCTTCTTACCCCTTGCCGTGCCGTTCCTTCCGTTACCCTTGCCTTCCCTTGCTTTCCCTTGCCTTCCTTGCGTTCCGTTACTCTTTGCTTGCTTTCCGTGCATTGCCTAGCCTTGCGTTGTCATGCCTTAGCCTTGCCTCGCCTGACCGTGCTTTCCCATGCGTTACCCTTTCCTTGCCTTGCCGTTCATTGCCTAGCGTTCGGTGTCGTGCATTAGACTTGTTCCCCCTTGCCGTGCCGTTCCTTCCGTTACCCTTGCCTTTCCTTGCTTTTTCTTGCCTTCCTTACCTTCCGTTACTCTTTGCTTGCCTTCCCTGAATTGCCTAGCCTTGCGTTGTCGTGCCTTTGCCTTATCTCGCCTGACCTTGCCTTCCTTTGCTTTAAGCTTTCCTTGCATTGTCGTGCATTGCCTAGCCTTGCGTTTTCGTGCATTAGCCTTGTCTAGCCTCACCGTGCATTGCCTTGCGTTACCCTTTGCTTGCCTTGCCGTGCATTGCCTAGCCGTGCGTTGTCGTGCCTTAGCCTTGTTTCCCCTTGCCGTGCAGTTCCTTCCGTTACACTTGCCTTTCCTTGCTTTTCCTTGCCTTGCTTACCTTCCGTTACTCTTTGCTTCCCTTCCCTGCATTGCCTAGCCTTGCGTTGTCGTGCCTTAGGCTTATCTCGCCTGACCGTGCCTTCCTTTGCTTTAAGCTTTCCTTGCATTGTCGTGCATTGCCTAGCCTTGCGTTGTCGTGCATTAGCCTTGCCTAGCCTCACCGTGCCTTGCCTTGCGTTACCCTTTCCTTGCCTTGCCGTGCATTGCCTAGCCGTGCGTTGTCGTGCCTTAGCCTTGTTTCCCCTTGCCGTGGCGTGCCTTTTGTTACACTTGCCTTTCCTGGCTTTGACTTGCCTTCCTTTCCTTCCGTTACTCTTTCCTTGAATTGCCGTGCATTGCCTAGCCTTGCGTTGTCGTGCATTAACCTTGCCTAGCCTCACCGTGCCTTGCCTTGCGTTACCCTTTCCTTGCCTTGCCGTGCATTTCCTAGCCGTGTGTTGTCGTGCCTTAGCCTTGTTACCCCTTGCCGTGCCGTTCCTTCCGTTACCCTTGCCTTCCCTTGCTTTCCCTTTCCTTCCTTGCATTCCGTTACTCCTTGCTTGCTTTCCGTGCATTGCCTAGCCTTGCGTTGGCTTTCCTTAGCCTTGCCTCGCCTGACCGTGCTTTCCCATGCGTTACCCTTTCCTTGCCTTGCCGTGCATTGCCTAGCGTGCGTTGTCGTGCCTTAGCCTTGTTTCCCCTTGCCGTGCCGTTCCTTCCGTTACCCTTGCCTTCCCTTGCTTTCCCTTTCCTTCCTTGCATTCCGTTACTCCTTGCTTGCTTTCCGTGCATTGCCTAGCCTTGCGTTGGCTTTCCTTAGCCTTGCCTCGCCTGACCGTGCTTTCCCATGCGTTACCCTTTCCTTGCCTTGCCGTGCATTGCCTAGCCTTGCGTTGTCGTGCCTTAGGCTTATCTCGCCTGACCGTGCCTTCCTTTGCTTTAAGCTTTCCTTGCATTGTCGTGCATTGCCTAGCCTTGCGTTGTCGTGCATTAGCCTTGCCTAGCCTCACCGTGCCTTGCCTTGCGTTACCCTTTCCTTGCCTTGCCGTGCATTGCCTAGCCGTGTGTTGTCGTGCCTTAGCCTTGTTTCCCCTTGCCGTGGCGTGCCTTTTGTTACACTTGCCTTTCCTGGCTTTGACTTGCCTTCCTTTCCTTCCGTTACTCTTTCCTTGAATTGCCGTGCATTGCCTAGCCTTGCGTAGTCGTGCATTAACCTTGCCTAGCCTCACCGTGCCTTGCCTTGCGTTACCCTTTCCTTGCCTTGCCGTGCATTTCCTAGCCGTGTGTTGTCGTGCCTTAGCCTTGTTACCCCTTGCCGTGCCGTTCCTTCCGTTACCCTTGCCTTCCCTTGCTTTCCCTTTCCTTCCTTGCATTCCGTTACTCCTTGCTTGCTTTCCGTGCATTGCCTAGCCTTGCGTTGGCTTTCCTTAGCCTTGCCTCGCCTGACCGTGCTTTCCCATGCGTTACCCTTTCCTTGCCTTGCCGTGCATTGCCTAGCGTGCGTTGTCGTGCCTTAGCCTTGTTTCCCCTTGCCGTGCCGTTCCTTCCGTTACCCTTGCCTTCCCTTGCTTTCCCTTTCCTTCCTTGCATTCCGTTACTCCTTGCTTGCTTTCCGTGCATTGCCCAGCCTTGCGTTGGCTTTCCTTAGCCTTGCCTCGCCTGACCGTGCTTTCCCATGCGTTACCCTTTCCTTGCCTTGCCGTGCATTGCCTAGCGTGCGTTGTCGTGCCTTAGCCTTGTTTCCCCTTGCCGTGCCGTTCCTTCCGTTACACTTGCCTTTCTTTGCTTTCCCTTGCCTTCCTTACCTTCCGTTACTCTTTGCTTGCCTTCCGTGCATTGCCTAGCCATGCGTTGTCGTGCCTTAGCCTTATCTCGCCTGACCGTGCCTTCCTTTGCTTTAAGCTTTACTTGCATTGTCGTGCATTGCCTAGCCTTGCGTTGTCGTGCATTAGCCTTGCCTAGCCTCACCGTGCCTTGCCTTGCGTTACCCTTTCCTTGCCTTGCCGTGCATTTCCTAGCCGTGTGTTGTCGTGCCTTAGCCTTGTTTCCCCTTGCCGTTGCGTGCCTTTTGTTACACTTGCCTTGCCTGGCTTTGCCTTGCCTTCCTTTCCTTCCGTTACTCTTTCCTTGCCTTGCCGTGCATTGCCTAGCCCTGCGTTGTCGTGCCTTAGCCTTGTTACCCCTTGCCGTGCCGTTCCTTCCGTTACCCTTGCCTTCCCTTGCTTTCCCTTGCCTTCCTTGCGTTCCGCTACTCTTTGCTTGCTTTCCGTGCATTCCCTAGCCTTGCGTTGTCATGCCTTAGGCTTGCCTCGCCTGACCGTGCTTTCCCATGCGTTACCCTTTCCTTGCCTTGCCGTGCATTGCCTAGCGTGCGTTGTCGTGCCTTAGCCTTGTTTCCCCTTGCCGTGCCGTTCCTTCCGTTACACTTGCCTTTCTTTGCTTTCCCTTGCCTTCCTTACCTTCCGTTACTCTTTGCTTGCCTTCTGTGCATTGCCTAGCCTTGCGTTGTCGTGCCTTAGCCTTATCTCGCCTGACCGTGCCTTCCTTTGCTTTAAGCTTTCCTTGCATTGTCGTGCATTGCCTAGCCTTGCGTTGTCGTGCATTAGCCTTTTCTAGCCTCACCGTGCATTGCCTTGCGTTACCCTTTGCTTGCCTTGCCGTGCATTGCCTAGCCGTGCGTTGTCGTGCCTTAGCCTTGTTTCCCCTTGCCGTGCAGTTCCTTCCGTTACACTTGCCTTTCTTTGCTTTCCCTTGCCTTCCTTAACTTCCGTTACTCTTTGCTTGCCTTCCGTGCATTGCCTAGCCTTGCGTTGTCTTGCCTTAGCCTTGCCTCGCCTGAACGTGCTTTCCCATGCGTTACCCTTTCCTTGCCTTGCCGTGCATTGCCCAGCCTGCGTTGCCGTGCCTTAGCCTTGTTTCCCCTTGCCGTGCAATTCCTTCCGTTACCCTTGCCTTTCCTTGCTTTTCCTTGCCTTGCTTACCTTCCGTTACTCTTTGCTTCCCTTCCCTGCATTGCCTAGCCTTGCGTTGTCGTGCCTTAGGCTTATCTCGCCTGACCGTGCCTTCCTTTGCTTTAAGCTTTCCTTGCATTGTCGTGCATTGCCTAGCCTTGCGTTGTCGTGCATTAGCCTTGCCTAGCCTCACCGTGCCTTGCCTTGCGTTACCCTTTCCTTGCCTTGCCGTGCATTGCCTAGCCGTGCGTTGTCGTGCCTTAGCCTTGTTTCCCCTTGCCGTGGCGTGCCTTTTGTTACACTTGCCTTTCCTGGCTTTGACTTGCCTTCCTTTCCTTCCGTTACTCTTTCTTTGCCTTGCCGTGCATTGCCTAGCCTTGCATTGTCGTGCCTTATCCTTGCCTCACCTGACCGTGCCTTCCCCTGCGTTACCCTTTCCTTGCCTTGCCGTGCATTGCCTAGCCCTGCGTTGCCGTGCCTTAGCCTTGTTACCCCTTACAGTGCCGTTCCTTCCGTTACCCTTGCCTTCCCTTGCTTTCCCTTGCCTTCCTTGCGTTCCGTTACTCTTTGCTTGCTTTCCGTGCATTGCCTAGCCTTGCGTTGTCATGCCTTAGCCTTGCATCGCCTGACCGTGCTTTCCCACGCGTTACCCTTTCCTTGCTTTTCCGTGCATTGCCTAGCCGTGCGTTGTCGTGCGTTAGCCTTGTTTCCCCTTGCCGTGCCGTTCCTTCCGTTACACTTGCCTTTCCTTCCTTTCCCTTGCCTTCCTTACCTTCCGTTACTCTTTGCTTGCCTTCCGTGCATTGCCTAGCCTTGCGTTGTCGTGACTTAGCGTTGCCTCGCCTGACCGTGCTTTCAAATGCGTTACCCTTTCCTTGCCTTGCCGTTCATTGCCTAGCGTTCGGTGTCGTTCCTTAGACTTGTTTCCCCTTGCCGTGCCGTTCCTTCCGTTACCCTGGCCTTTCCTTCCTTTTCCTTGCCTTGCTTACCTTCCGTTACTCTTTGCTTGCCTTCCCTGAATTGCCTAGCCTTGCGTTGTCGTGCCTTAGCCTTATCTCGCCTGACCGTGCCTTCCTTTGCTTTAAGCTTTCCTTGCATTGTCGTGCATTGCCTACCCTTGCGTTGTCGTGCATTAACCGTGCCTAGCCTCACCGTGCCTTGCCTTGCGTTACCCTTTCCTTGCCTTGCCGTGCATTTCCTAGCCGTGTGTTGTCTTGCCTTAGCCTTGTTACCCCTTGCCGTGCCGTTCCTTCCGTTACCCTTGCCTTCCCTTGCTTTCCCTTTCCTTCCTTGCATTCCGTTACTCCTTGCTTGCTTTCCGTGCATTGCCTAGCCTTGCGTTGGCTTTCCTTAGCCTTGCCTCGCCTGACCGTGCTTTCCCATGCGTTACCCTTTCCTTGCCTTGCCGTGCATTGCCTAGCGTGCGTTGTCGTGCCTTAGCCTTGTTTCCCCTTGCCGTGCCGTTCCTTCCGTTACCCTTGCCTTCCCTTCCTTTCCCTTTCCTTCTTTGCATTCCGTTACTCCTTGCTTGCTTTCCGTGCATTGCCTAGCCTTGCGTTGGCTTTTCTTAGCCTTGCCTCGCCTGACCGTGCTTTCCCATGCGTTACCCTTTCCTTGCCTTGCCGTGCATTGCCTAGCGTGCGTTGTCGTGCCTTAGCCTTGTTTCCCCTTGCCGTGCCGTTCCTTCCGTTACACTTGCCTTTCTTTGCTTTCCCTTGCCTTCCTTACCTTCCGTTACTCTTTGCTTGCCTTCCGTGCATTGCCTAGCCTTGCGTTGTCGTGCCTTAGCCTTATCTCGCCTGACCGTGCCTTCCTTTGCATTAAGCTTTCCTTGCATTGTCGTGCATTGCCTAGCCTTGCGTTGTCGTGCATTAGCCTTGCCTAGCCTCACCGTGCCTTGCCTTGCGTTACCCTTTCCTTGCCTTGCCGTGCATTTCCTAGCCGTGTGTTGTCGTGCCTTAGCCTTGTTTCCCCTTGCCGTTGCGTGCCTTTTGTTACACTTGCCTTGCCTGGCTTTGCCTTGCCTTCCTTTCCTTCCGTTACTCTTTCCTTGCCTTGCCGTGCATTGCCTAGCCCTGCGTTGTCGTGCCTTAGCCATGTTACCCCTTGCCGTGTCGTTCCTTCCGTTACCCTTGCCTTCCCTTGCTTTCCCTTGCCTTCCTTGCGTTCCGTTACTCTTTGCTTGCTTTCCGTGCATTGCCTAGCCTTGCGTTGTCGTGCCTTAGCCTTATCTCGCCTGACCGTGCCTTACTTTGCTTTAAGCTTTACTTGCATTGTCGTGCATTGCCTAGCCTTGCGTTGTCGTGCATTAGCCTTGCCTAGCCTCACCGTGCCTTGCCTTGCGTTACTCTTTCCTTGCCTTGCCGTGCATTGCCTAGCCTTGCATTGTCGTGCCTTATCCTTGCCTCACCTGACCGTGCCTTCCCCTGCGTTACCCTTTCCTTGCCTTGCCGTGCATTGCCTAACCCTGCGTTGCCGTGCCTTAGCCTTGTTACCCCTTGCCGTGACGTTCCTTCCGTTACCCTTGCCTTCCCTTGCTTTCCCTTGCCTTCCTTGCGTTCCGTTACTCTTTGCTTGCTTTCCGTGCATTGCCTAGCCTTGCGTTGTCATGCCTTAGCCTTGCATCGCCTGACCGTGCTTTCCCATGCGTTACCCTTTCCTTGCCTTGCCGTGCATTGCCTAGCCGTGCGTTGTCGTGCCTTAGCCTTGTTTCCCCTTGCCGTGCCGTTCCTTCCGTTACACTTGCCTTTCCTTCCTTTCCCTTGCCTTCGTTACCTTCCGTTACTCTTTGCTTGCCTTCCGTGCATTGCCTAGCCTTGCGTTGTTGTGCCTTAGCCTTGCCTCGCCTGAACGTGCTTTCCCATGCGTTACCCTTTCCTTGCCTTGCCGTGCATTGCCTAGCCTGCGTTGCCGTGCCTTAGCCTTGTTTCCCCTTGCCGTGCCGTTCCTTCCGTTACCCTGGCCTTTCCTTCCTTTTCGTTGCCTTGCTTACCTTCCGTTACTCTTTACTTGCCTTCCCTGAATTTCCTAGCCTTGCGTTGTCTTGCCTTAGCCTTATCTCGCCTGACCTTGCCTTCCTTTGCTTTAAGCTTTCCTTGCATTGTCGTGCATCGCCTAGCCATGCGTTTTCGTGCATTAGCCTTGCCTAGCCTCACCGTGCCTTTCCTTGCGTTACCGTTTGCTTGCCTCGCCGTGCATTGCCTAGCCGTGCCTTGTCGTGCCTTAGCCTTGTTTCCCCTTACCGTGCCGTTCCTTCCGTTACACTTGCCTTTCTTTGCTTTCCCTTTCCTTCCGTACCTTCCGTTTCTCTTTGCTTGCCTTCCGTGCATTGCCTAGCCTTGGGTTGTCGTGCCTTAGCCTTGCCTCGCCTGACCGTGCTTTCCCATGCGTTACCCTTTCCTTGCCTTGCCGTGCATTGCCTAGCGTGCGTTGTCGTGCCTTAGTCTTGTTTCCCCTTGCCGTGCCGTTCCTTCCGTTACCATTGCCTTTCCTTGCTTTCCCTTGCCTTCCTTACCTTCCGTTACTCTTTGCTTGCCTTCCGTGCATTGCCTAGCCTTGCGTTGTCGTGCCTTAGCCTTATCTCGCCTGACCGTGCCTTCCTTTGCTTTAAGCTTTCCTTGCATTGTCGTGCATTGCCTAGCCTTGCGTTGTCGTGCATTAACCTTGCCTAGCCTCACCGTGCCTTGCCTTGCGTTACCCTTTCCTTGCCTTGCCGTGCATTTCCTAGCCGTGTGTTGTCGTGCCTTAGCCTTGTTACCCCTTGCCGTGCCGTTCCTTCCGTTACCCTTGCCTTCCCTTGCTTTCCCTTTCCTTCCTTGCATTCCGTTACTCCTTGCTTGCTTTCCGTGCATTGCCTAGCCTTGCGTTGGCTTTCCTTAGCCTTACCTCGCCTGACCGTGGTTTCCCATGCGTTACCCTTTCCTTGCCTTGCCGTGCATTGCCTAGCGTGCGTTGTCGTGCCTTAGCCTTGTTTCCCCTTGCCGTGCCGTTCCTTCCGTTACCCTTGCCTTCCCTTGCTTTCCCTTTCCTTCCTTGCATTCCGTTACTCCTTGCTTGCTTTCCGTGCATTGCCTAGCCTTGCGTTGGCTTTCCTTAGCCTTGCCTCGCCTGACCGTGCTTTCCCATGCGTTACCCTTGCCTTGCCTTGCCGTGCATTGCCTAGCGTGCGTTGTCGTGCCATAGCCGTGTTTCCCCTTGCCTTGCCGTTCCTTCCGTTACACTTGCCTTTCTTTGCTTTCCCTTGCCTTCCTTACCTTCCGTTACTCTTTGCTTGCCTTCCGTGCATTGCCTAGCCTTGCGTTGTCGTGCCTTAGCCTTATCTCGCCTGACCGTGCCTTCCTTTGCTTTAAGCTTTCCTTGCATTGTCGTGCATTGCCTAGCCTTGCGTTGTCGTGCATTAGCCTTGCCTAGCCTCACCGTGCCTTGCCTTGCGTTACCCTTTCCTTGCCTTGCCGTGCATTGCCTAGCCGTGCGTTGTCGTGCCTTAGCCTTGATTCCCCTTGCCGTGGCGTGCCTTTTGTTACACTTGCCTTGCCTGGCTTTGCCTTGCCTTCCTTTCCTTCCGTTACTCTTTACTTGCCTTGCCGTGCATTGCCTAGCCTTGCATTGTCGTGCCTTATCCTTGCCTCACCTGACCGTGCCTTCCCCTGCGTTACCCTTTCCTTGCCTTGCCGTGCATTGCCTAGCCCTGCGTTGTCGTGCCTTAGCCTTCTTACCCCTTGCCGTGCCGTTCCTTCCGTTACCCTTGCCTTCCCTTGCTTTCCCTTGCCTTCCTTGCGTTCCGTTACTCTTTGCTTGCTTTCCGTGCATTGCCTAGCCTTGCGTTGTCATGCCTTAGCCTTGCCTCGCCTGACCGTGCTTTCCCATGCGTTACCCTTTCCTTGCCTTGCCGTTCATTGCCTAGCGTTCGGTGTCGTGCATTAGACTTGTTCCCCCTTGCCGTGCCGTTCCTTCCGTTACCCTTGCCTTTCCTTGCTTTTTCTTGCCTTCCTTACCTTCCGTTACTCTTTGCTTGCCTTCCCTGAATTGCCTAGCCTTGCGTTGTCGTGCCTTTGCCTTATCTCGCCTGACCTTGCCTTCCTTTGCTTTAAGCTTTCCTTGCATTGTCGTGCATTGCCTAGCCTTGCGTTTTCGTGCATTAGCCTTGTCTAGCCTCACCGTGCATTGCCTTGCGTTACCCTTTGCTTGCCTTGCCGTGCATTGCCTAGCCGTGCGTTGTCGTGCCTTAGCCTTGTTTCCCCTTGCCGTGCAGTTCCTTCCGTTACACTTGCCTTTCCTTGCTTTTCCTTGCCTTGCTTACCTTCCGTTACTCTTTGCTTCCCTTCCCTGCATTGCCTAGCCTTGCGTTGTCGTGCCTTAGGCTTATCTCGCCTGACCGTGCCTTCCTTTGCTTTAAGCTTTCCTTGCATTGTCGTGCATTGCCTAGCCTTGCGTTGTCGTGCATTAGCCTTGCCTAGCCTCACCGTGCCTTGCCTTGCGTTACCCTTTCCTTGCCTTGCCGTGCATTGCCTAGCCGTGCGTTGTCGTGCCTTAGCCTTGTTTCCCCTTGCCGTGGCGTGCCTTTTGTTACACTTGCCTTTCCTGGCTTTGACTTGCCTTCCTTTCCTTCCGTTACTCTTTCCTTGAATTGCCGTGCATTGCCTAGCCTTGCGTTGTCGTGCATTAACCTTGCCTAGCCTCACCGTGCCTTGCCTTGCGTTACCCTTTCCTTGCCTTGCCGTGCATTTCCTAGCCGTGTGTTGTCGTGCCTTAGCCTTGTTACCCCTTGCCGTGCCGTTCCTTCCGTTACCCTTGCCTTCCCTTGCTTTCCCTTTCCTTCCTTGCATTCCGTTACTCCTTGCTTGCTTTCCGTGCATTGCCTAGCCTTGCGTTGGCTTTCCTTAGCCTTGCCTCGCCTGACCGTGCTTTCCCATGCGTTACCCTTTCCTTGCCTTGCCGTGCATTGCCTAGCGTGCGTTGTCGTGCCTTAGCCTTGTTTCCCCTTGCCGTGCCGTTCCTTCCGTTACCCTTGCCTTCCCTTGCTTTCCCTTTCCTTCCTTGCATTCCGTTACTCCTTGCTTGCTTTCCGTGCATTGCCTAGCCTTGCGTTGGCTTTCCTTAGCCTTGCCTCGCCTGACCGTGCTTTCCCATGCGTTACCCTTTCCTTGCCTTGCCGTGCATTGCCTAGCGTGCGTTGTCGTGCCTTAGCCTTGTTTCCCCTTGCCGTGCCGTTCCTTCCGTTACACTTGCCTTTCTTTGCTTTCCCTTGCCTTCCTTACCTTCCGTTACTCTTTGCTTGCCTTCCGTGCATTGCCTAGCCATGCGTTGTCGTGCCTTAGCCTTATCTCGCCTGACCGTGCCTTCCTTTGCTTTAAGCTTTACTTGCATTGTCGTGCATTGCCTAGCCTTGCGTTGTCGTGCATTAGCCTTGCCTAGCCTCACCGTGCCTTGCCTTGCGTTACCCTTTCCTTGCCTTGCCGTGCATTTCCTAGCCGTGTGTTGTCGTGCCTTAGCCTTGTTTCCCCTTGCCGTTGCGTGCCTTTTGTTACACTTGCCTTGCCTGGCTTTGCCTTGCCTTCCTTTCCTTCCGTTACTCTTTCCTTGCCTTGCCGTGCATTGCCTAGCCCTGCGTTGTCGTGCCTTAGCCTTGTTACCCCTTGCCGTGCCGTTCCTTCCGTTACCCTTGCCTTCCCTTGCTTTCCCTTGCCTTCCTTGCGTTCCGCTACTCTTTGCTTGCTTTCCGTGCATTCCCTAGCCTTGCGTTGTCATGCCTTAGGCTTGCCTCGCCTGACCGTGCTTTCCCATGCGTTACCCTTTCCTTGCCTTGCCGTGCATTGCCTAGCGTGCGTTGTCGTGCCTTAGCCTTGTTTCCCCTTGCCGTGCCGTTCCTTCCGTTACACTTGCCTTTCTTTGCTTTCCCTTGCCTTCCTTACCTTCCGTTACTCTTTGCTTGCCTTCTGTGCATTGCCTAGCCTTGCGTTGTCGTGCCTTAGCCTTATCTCGCCTGACCGTGCCTTCCTTTGCTTTAAGCTTTCCTTGCATTGTCGTGCATTGCCTAGCCTTGCGTTGTCGTGCATTAGCCTTTTCTAGCCTCACCGTGCATTGCCTTGCGTTACCCTTTGCTTGCCTTGCCGTGCATTGCCTAGCCGTGCGTTGTCGTGCCTTAGCCTTGTTTCCCCTTGCCGTGCAGTTCCTTCCGTTACACTTGCCTTTCTTTGCTTTCCCTTGCCTTCCTTAACTTCCGTTACTCTTTGCTTGCCTTCCGTGCATTGCCTAGCCTTGCGTTGTCGTGCCTTAGCCTTGCCTCGCCTGAACGTGCTTTCCCATGCGTTACCCTTTCCTTGCCTTGCCGTGCATTGCCCAGCCTGCGTTGCCGTGCCTTAGCCTTGTTTCCCCTTGCCGTGCAATTCCTTCCGTTACCCTTGCCTTTCCTTGCTTTTCCTTGCCTTGCTTACCTTCCGTTACTCTTTGCTTCCCTTCCCTGCATTGCCTAGCCTTGCGTTGTCGTGCCTTAGGCTTATCTCGCCTGACCGTGCCTTCCTTTGCTTTAAGCTTTCCTTGCATTGTCGTGCATTGCCTAGCCTTGCGTTGTCGTGCATTAGCCTTGCCTAGCCTCACCGTGCCTTGCCTTGCGTTACCCTTTCCTTGCCTTGCCGTGCATTGCCTAGCCGTGCGTTGTCGTGCCTTAGCCTTGTTTCCCCTTGCCGTGGCGTGCCTTTTGTTACACTTGCCTTTCCTGGCTTTGACTTGCCTTCCTTTCCTTCCGTTACTCTTTCTTTGCCTTGCCGTGCATTGCCTAGCCTTGCATTGTCGTGCCTTATCCTTGCCTCACCTGACCGTGCCTTCCCCTGCGTTACCCTTTCCTTGCCTTGCCGTGCATTGCCTAGCCCTGCGTTGCCGTGCCTTAGCCTTGTTACCCCTTACAGTGCCGTTCCTTCCGTTACCCTTGCCTTCCCTTGCTTTCCCTTGCCTTCCTTGCGTTCCGTTACTCTTTGCTTGCTTTCCGTGCATTGCCTAGCCTTGCGTTGTCATGCCTTAGCCTTGCATCGCCTGACCGTGCTTTCCCATGCGTTACCCTTTCCTTGCTTTTCCGTGCATTGCCTAGCCGTGCGTTGTCGTGCGTTAGCCTTGTTTCCCCTTGCCGTGCTGTTCCTTCCGTTACACTTGCCTTTCCTTCCTTTCCCTTGCCTTCCTTACATTCCGTTACTCTTTGCTTGCCTTCCGTGCATTGCCTAGCCTGGCGTTGTCGTGACTTAGCGTTGCCTCGCCTGACCGTGCTTTCAAATGCGTTACCCTTTCCTTGCCTTGCCGTTCATTGCCTAGCGTTCGGTGTCGTGCCTTAGACTTGTTTCCCCTTGCCGTGCCGTTCCTTCCGTTACCCTGGCCTTTCCTTCCTTTTCCTTGCCTTGCTTACCTTCCGTTACTCTTTCCTTGCCTTCCCTGAATTTCCTAGCCTTGCGTTGTCGTGCCTTAGCCTTATCTCGCCAGACCGTGCCTTCCTTTGCTTTAAGCTTTCCTTGCATTGTCGTGCATTGCCTAGCCTTGCGTTGTCGTGCATTAACCGTGCCTAGCCTCACCGTGCCTTGCCTTGCGTTACCCTTTCCTTGCCTTGCCGTGCATTTCCTAGCCGTGTGTTGTCTTGCCTTAGCCTTGTTACCCCTTGCCGTGCCGTTCCTTCCGTTACCCTTGCCTTCCCTTGCTTTCCCTTTCCTTCCTTGCATTCCGTTACTCCTTGCTTGCTTTCCGTGCATTGCCTAGCCTTGCGTTGGCTTTCCTTAGCCTTGCCTCGCCTGACCGTGCTTTCCCATGCGTTACCCTTTCCTTGCCTTGCCGTGCATTGCCTAGCGTGCGTTGTCGTGCCTTAGCCTTGTTTCCCCTTGCCGTGCCGTTCCTTCCGTTACCCTTGCCTTCCCTTGCTTTCCCTTTCCTTCTTTGCATTCCGTTACTCCTTGCTTGCTTTCCGTGCATTGCCTAGCCTTGCGTTGGCTTTTCTTAGCCTTGCCTCGCCTGACCGTGCTTTCCCATGCGTTACCCTTTCCTTGCCTTGCCGTGCATTGCCTAGCGTGCGTTGTCGTGCCTTAGCCTTGTTTCCCCTTGCCGTGCCGTTCCTTCCGTTACACTTGCCTTTCTTTGCTTTCCCTTGCCTTCCTTACCTTCCGTTACTCTTTGCTTGCCTTCCGTGCATTGCCTAGCCTTGCGTTGTCGTGCCTTAGCCTTATCTCGCCTGACCGTGCCTTCCTTTGCTTTAAGCTTTCCTTGCATTGTCGTGCATTGCCTAGCCTTGCGTTGTCGTGCATTAGCCTTGCCTAGCCTCACCGTGCCTTGCCTTGCGTTACCCTTTCCTTGCCTTGCCGTGCATTTCCTAGCCGTGTGTTGTCGTGCCTTAGCCTTGTTTCCCCTTGCCGTTGCGTGCCTTTTGTTACACTTGCCTTGCCTGGCTTTGCCTTGCCTTCCTTTCCTTCCGTTACTCTTTCCTTGCCTTGCCGTGCATTGCCTAGCCCTGCGTTGTCGTGCCTTAGCCTTGTTACCCCTTGCCGTGTCGTTCCTTCCGTTACCCTTGCCTTCCCTTGCTTTCCCTTGCCTTCCTTGCGTTCCGTTACTCTTTGCTTGCGTTCCGTGCATTGCCTAGCCTTGCGTTGTCGTGCCTTAGCCTTATCTCGCCTGACCGTGCCTTCCTTTGCTTTAAGCTTTACTTGCATTGTCGTGCATTGCCTAGCCTTGCGTTGTCGTGCATTAGCCTTGCCTAGCCTCACCGTGCCTTGCCTTGCGTTACTCTTTCCTTGCCTTGCCGTGCATTGCCTAGCCTTGCATTGTCGTGCCTTATCCTTGCCTCACCTGACCGTGCCTTCCCCTGCGTTACCCTTTCCTTGCCTTGCCGTGCATTGCCTAACCCTGCGTTCCCGTGCCTTAGCCTTGTTACCCCTTGCCGTGACGTTCCTTCCGTTACCCTTGCCTTCCCTTGCTTTCCCTTGCCTTCCTTGCGTTCCGTTACTCTTTGCTTGCTTTCCGTGCATTGCCTAACCTTGCGTTGTCATGCCTTAGCCTTGCATCGCCTGACCGTGCTTTCCCATGCGTTACCCTTTCCTTGCCTTGCCGTGCATTGCCTAGCCGTGCGTTGTCGTGCCTTAGCCTTGTTTCCCCTTGCCGTGCCGTTCCTTCCGTTACACTTGCCTTTCCTTCCTTTCCCTTGCCTTCGTTACCTTCCGTTACTCTTTGCTTGCCTTCCGTGCATTGCCTAGCCTTGCGTTGTTGTGCCTTAGCCTTGCCTCGCCTGAACGTGCTTTCCCATGCGTTACCCTTTCCTTGCCTTGCCGTGCATTGCCTAGCCTGCGTTGCCGTGCCTTAGCCTTGTTTCCCCTTGCCGTGCCGTTCCTTCCGTTACCCTGGCCTTTCCTTCCTTTTCCTTGCCTTGCTTACCTTCCGTTACTCTTTACTTGCCTTCCCTGAATTTCCTAGCCTTGCGTTGTCGTGCCTTAGCCTTATCTCGCCTGACCTTGCCTTCCTTTGCTTTAAGCTTTCCTTGCATTGTCGTGCATCGCCTAGCCATGCGTTTTCGTGCATTAGCCTTGCCTAGCCTCACCGTGCCTTTCCTTGCGTTACCGTTTGCTTGCCTTGCCGTGCATTGCCTAGCCGTGCCTTGTCGTGCCTTAGC
Organism: Macrotis lagotis; assembly: GCF_037893015.1. Lineage (NCBI taxonomy): Eukaryota > Metazoa > Chordata > Mammalia > Peramelemorphia > Peramelidae > Macrotis > Macrotis lagotis. Next base: position 205,427 of record NW_027422059.1, on the reverse strand, counting down.
CTTGTTTCCCCTTGCCGTGCCGTTCCTTCCGTTACACTTGCCTTTCTTTGCTTTCCCTTTCCTTCCTTACCTTCCGTTTCTCTTTGCTTGCCTTCCGTGCATTGCCTAGCCTTGGGTTGTCGTGCCTTAGCCTTGCCTCGCCTGACCGTGCTTTCCCATGCGTTACCCTTTCCTTGCCTTGCCGTGCATTGCCTAGCCTGCGTTGTCGTGCCTTAGCCTTGTTTCCCCTTGCCGTGCCGTTCCTTCCGTTACCATTGGCTTTCCTTGCTTTCCCTTGCCTTCCTTACCTTCCGTTACTCTTTGCTTGCCTTCCGTGCATTGCCTAGCCTTGCGTTGTCGTGCCTTAGCCTTATCTCGCCTGACCGTGCCTTCCTTTGCTTTAAGCTTTCCTTGCATTGTCGTGCATTGCCTAGCCTTGCGTTGTCGTGCATTAGCCTTGCCTAGCCTCACCGTGCCTTGCCTTGCGTTACCCTTTCCTTGCCTTGCCGTGCATTGCCTAGCCGTGCGTTGTCGTGCCTTAGCCTTGATTCCCCTTGCCGTGGCGTGCCTTTTGTTACACTTGCCTTGCCTGGCTTTGCCTTGCCTTCCTTTCCTTCCGTTACTCTTTACTTGCCTTGCCGTGCATTGCCTAGCCTTGCATTGTCGTGCCTTATCCTTGCCTCACCTGACCGTGCCTTCCCCTGCGTTACCCTTTCCTTGCCTTGCCGTGCATTGCCTAGCCCTGCGTTGTCGTGCCTTAGCCTTCTTACCCCTTGCCGTGCCGTTCGTTCCATTACCCTTGCCTTCCCTTGCTTTCCCTTGCCTTCCTTGCGTTCCGTTACTCTTTGCTTGCTTTCCGTGCATTGCCTAGCCTTGCGTTGTCATGCCTTAGCCTTGCCTCGCCTGACCGTGCTTTCCCATGCGTTACCCTTTCCTTGCCTTGCCGTTCATTGCCTAGCGTTCGGTGTCGTGCATTAGACTTGTTCCCCCTTGCCGTGCCGTTCCTTCCGTTACCCTTGCCTTTCCTTGCTTTTCCTTGCCTTCCTTACCTTCCGTTACTCTTTGCTTGCCTTCCCTGAATTGCCTAGCCTTGCGTTGTCGTGCCTTTGCCTTATCTCGCCTGACCTTGCCTTCCTTTGCTTTAAGCTTTCCTTGCATTGTCGTGCATTGCCTAGCCTTGCGTTTTCGTGCATTAGCCTTGTCTAGCCTCACCGTGCATTGCCTTGCGTTACCCTTTGCTTGCCTTGCCGTGCATTGCCTAGCCGTGCGTTGTCGTGCCTTAGCCTTGTTTCCCCTTGCCGTGCAGTTCCTTCCGTTACACTTGCCTTTCTTTGCTTTCCCTTGCCTTCCTTACCTTCCGTTACTCTTTGCTTGCCTTCCGTGCATTGCCTAGCCTTGCGTTGTCGTGCCTTAGCCTTGCCTCGCCTGAACGTGCTTTCCCATGCGTTACCCTTTCCTTGCCTTGCCGTGCATTGCCCAGCCTGCGTTGCCGTGCCTTAGCCTTGTTTCCCCTTGCCGTGCAATTCCTTCCGTTACCCTTGCCTTTCCTTGCTTTTCCTTGCCTTGCTTACCTTCCGTTACTCTTTGCTTCCCTTCCCTGCATTGCCTAGCCTTGCGTTGTCGTGCCTTAGGCTTATCTCGCCTGACCGTGCCTTCCTTTGCTTTAAGCTTTCCTTGCATTGTCGTGCATTGCCTAGCCTTGCGTTGTCGTGCATTAGCCTTGCCTAGCCTCACCGTGCCTTGCCTTGCGTTACCCTTTCCTTGCCTTGCCGTGCATTGCCTAGCCGTGCGTTGTCGTGCCTTAGCCTTGTTTCCCCTTGCCGTGGCGTGCCTTTTGTTACACTTGCCTTTCCTGGCTTTGACTTGCCTTCCTTTCCTTCCGTTACTCTTTCCTTGAATTGCCGTGCATTGCCTAGCCTTGCGTTGTCGTGCATTAACCTTGCCTAGCCTCACCGTGCCTTGCCTTGCGTTACCCTTTCCTTGCCTTGCCGTGCATTTCCTAGCCGTGTGTTGTCGTGCCTTAGCCTTGTTACCCCTTGCCGTGCCGTTCCTTCCGTTACCCTTGCCTTCCCTTGCTTTCCCTTTCCTTCCTTGCATTCCGTTACTCCTTGCTTGCTTTCCGTGCATTGCCTAGCCTTGCGTTGGCTTTCCTTAGCCTTGCCTCGCCTGACCGTGCTTTCCCATGCGTTACCCTTTCCTTGCCTTGCCGTGCATTGCCTAGCGTGCGTTGTCGTGCCTTAGCCTTGTTTCCCCTTGCCGTGCCGTTCCTTCCGTTACCCTTGCCTTCCCTTGCTTTCCCTTTCCTTCCTTGCATTCCGTTACTCCTTGCTTGCTTTCCGTGCATTGCCTAGCCTTGCGTTGGCTTTCCTTAGCCTTGCCTCGCCTGACCGTGCTTTCCCATGCGTTACCCTTTCCTTGCCTTGCCGTGCATTGCCTAGCGTGCGTTGTCGTGCCTTAGCCTTGTTTCCCCTTGCCGTGCCGTTCCTTCCGTTACACTTGCCTTTCTTTGCTTTCCCTTGCCTTCCTTACCTTCCGTTACTCTTTGCTTGCCTTCCGTGCATTGCCTAGCCATGCGTTGTCGTGCCTTAGCCTTATCTCGCCTGACCGTGCCTTCCTTTGCTTTAAGCTTTACTTGCATTGTCGTGCATTGCCTAGCCTTGCGTTGTCGTGCATTAGCCTTGCCTAGCCTCACCGTGCCTTGCCTTGCGTTACCCTTTCCTTGCCTTGCCGTGCATTTCCTAGCCGTGTGTTGTCGTGCCTTAGCCTTGTTTCCCCTTGCCGTTGCGTGCCTTTTGTTACACTTGCCTTGCCTGGCTTTGCCTTGCCTTCCTTTCCTTCCGTTACTCTTTCCTTGCCTTGCCGTGCATTGCCTAGCCCTGCGTTGCCGTGCCTTAGCCTTGTTACCCCTTGCCGTGCCGTTCCTTCCGTTACCCTTGCCTTCCCTTGCTTTCCCTTGCCTTGCTTGCGTTCCGCTACTCTTTGCTTGCTTTCCGTGCATTCCCTAGCCTTGCGTTGTCATGCCTTAGGCTTGCCTCGCCTGACCGTGCTTTCCCATGCGTTACCCTTTCCTTGCCTTGCCGTGCATTGCCTAGCGTGCGTTGTCGTGCCTTAGCCTTGTTTCCCCTTGCCGTGCCGTTCCTTCCGTTACACTTGCCTTTCTTTGCTTTCCCTTGCCTTCCTTACCTTCCGTTACTCTTTGCTTGCCTTCTGTGCATTGCCTAGCCTTGCGTTGTCGTGCCTTAGCCTTATCTCGCCTGACCGTGCCTTCCTTTGCTTTAAGCTTTCCTTGCATTGTCGTGCATTGCCTAGCCTTGCGTTGTCGTGCATTAGCCTTTTCTAGCCTCACCGTGCATTGCCTTGCGTTACCCTTTGCTTGCCTTGCCGTGCATTGCCTAGCCGTGCGTTGTCGTGCCTTAGCCTTGTTTCCCCTTGCCGTGCAGTTCCTTCCGTTACACTTGCCTTTCTTTGCTTTCCCTTGCCTTCCTTAACTTCCGTTACTCTTTGCTTGCCTTCCGTGCATTGCCTAGCCTTGCGTTGTCGTGCCTTAGCCTTGCCTCGCCTGAACGTGCTTTCCCATGCGTTACCCTTTCCTTGCCTTGCCGTGCATTGCCCAGCCTGCGTTGCCGTGCCTTAGCCTTGTTTCCCCTTGCCGTGCAATTCCTTCCGTTACCCTTGCCTTTCCTTGCTTTTCCTTGCCTTGCTTACCTTCCGTTACTCTTTGCTTCCCTTCCCTGCATTGCCTAGCCTTGCGTTGTCGTGCCTTAGGCTTATCTCGCCTGACCGTGCCTTCCTTTGCTTTAAGCTTTCCTTGCATTGTCGTGCATTGCCTAGCCTTGCGTTGTCGTGCATTAGCCTTGCCTAGCCTCACCGTGCCTTGCCTTGCGTTACCCTTTCCTTGCCTTGCCGTGCATTGCCTAGCCGTGCGTTGTCGTGCCTTAGCCTTGTTTCCCCTTGCCGTGGCGTGCCTTTTGTTACACTTGCCTTTCCTGGCTTTGACTTGCCTTCCTTTCCTTCCGTTACTCTTTCTTTGCCTTGCCGTGCATTGCCTAGCCTTGCATTGTCGTGCCTTATCCTTGCCTCACCTGACCGTGCCTTCCCCTGCGTTATCCTTTCCTTGCCTTGCCGTGCATTGCCTAGCCCTGCGTTGCCGTGCCTTAGCCTTGTTACCCCTTACAATGCCGTTCCTTCCGTTACCCTTGCCTTCCCTTGCTTTCCCTTGCCTTCCTTGCGTTCCGTTACTCTTTGCTTGCTTTCCGTGCATTGCCTAGCCTTGCGTTGTCATGCCTTAGCCTTGCATCGCCTGACCGTGCTTTCCCATGCGTTACCCTTTCCTTGCTTTTCCGTGCATTGCCTAGCCGTGCGTTGTCGTGCGTTAGCCTTGTTTCCCCTTGCCGTGCCGTTCCTTCCGTTACACTTGCCTTTCCTTCCTTTCCCTTGCCTTCCTTACCTTCCGTTACTCTTTGCTTGCCTTCCGTGCATTGCCTAGCCTTGCGTTGTCGTGACTTAGCGTTGCCTCGCCTGACCGTGCTTTCAAATGCGTTACCCTTTCCTTGCCTTGCCGTTCATTGCCTAGCGTTCGGTGTCGTGCCTTAGACTTGTTTCCCCTTGCCGTGCCGTTCCTTCCGTTACCCTGGCCTTTCCTTCCTTTTCCTTGCCTTGCTTACCTTCCGTTACTCTTTCCTTGCCTTCCCTGAATTGCCTAGCCTTGCGTTGTCGTGCCTTAGCCTTATCTCGCCTGACCGTGCCTTCCTTTGCTTTAAGCTTTCCTTGCATTGTCGTGCATTGCCTAGCCTTGCGTTGTCGTGCATTAACCGTGCCTAGCCTCACCGTGCCTTGCCTTGCGTTACCCTTTCCTTGCCTTGCCGTGCATTTCCTAGCCGTGTGTTGTCTTGCCTTAGCCTTGTTACCCCTTGCCGTGCCGTTCCTTCCGTTACCCTTGCCTTCCCTTGCTTTCCCTTTCCTTCCTTGCATTCCGTTACTCCTTGCTTGCTTTCCGTGCATTGCCTAGCCTTGCGTTGGCTTTCCTTAGCCTTGCCTCGCCTGACCGTGCTTTCCCATGCGTTACCCTTTCCTTGCCTTGCCGTGCATTGCCTAGCGTGCGTTGTCGTGCCTTAGCCTTGTTTCCCCTTGCCGTGCCGTTCCTTCCGTTACCCTTGCCTTCCCTTGCTTTCCCTTTCCTTCTTTGCATTCCGTTACTCCTTGCATGCTTTCCGTGCATTGCCTAGCCTTGCGTTGGCTTTTCCCATGCGTTACCCTTTCCTTGCCTTGCCGTGCATTGCCTAGCGTGCGTTGTCGTGCCTTAGCCTTGTTTCCCCTTGCCGTGCCGTTCCTTCCGTTACACTTGCCTTTCTTTGCTTTCCCTTGCCTTCCTTACCTTCCGTTACTCTTTGCTTGCCTTCCGTGCATTGCCTAGCCTTGCGTTGTCGTGCCTTAGCCTTATCTCGCCTGACCGTGCCTTCCTTTGCTTTAAGCTTTCCTTGCATTGTCGTGCATTGCCTAGCCTTGCGTTGTCGTGCATTAGCCTTGCCTAGCCACACCGTGCCTTGCCTTGCGTTACCCTTTCCTTGCCTTGCCGTGCATTTCCTAGCCGTGTGTTGTCGTGCCTTAGCCTTGTTTCCCCTTGCCGTTGCGTGCCTTTTGTTACACTTGCCTTGCCTGGCTTTGCCTTGCCTTCCTTTCCTTCCGTTACTCTTTCCTTGCCTTGCCGTGCATTGCCTAGCCCTGCGTTGTCGTGCCTTAGCCTTGTTACCCCTTGCCGTGTCGTTCCTTCCGTTACCCTTGCCTTCCCTTGCTTTCCCTTGCCTTCCTTGCGTTCCGTTACTCTTTGCTTGCGTTCCGTGCATTGCCTAGCCTTGCGTTGTCGTGCCTTAGCCTTATCTCGCCTGACCGTGCCTTCCTTTGCTTTAAGCTTTACTTGCATTGTCGTGCATTGCCTAGCCTTGCGTTGTCGTGCATTAGCCTTGCCTAGCCTCACCGTGCCTTGCCTTGCGTTACTCTTTCCTTGCCTTGCCGTGCATTGCCTAGCCTTGCATTGTCGTGCCTTATCCTTGCCTCACCTGACCGTGCCTTCCCCTGCGTTACCCTTTCCTTGCCTTGCCGTGCATTGCCTAACCCTGCGTTGCCGTGCCTTAGCCTTGTTACCCCTTGCCGTGACGTTCCTTCCGTTACCCTTGCCTTCCCTTGCTTTCCCTTGCCTTCCTTGCGTTCCGTTACTCTTTGCTTGCTTTCCGTGCATTGCCTAGCCTTGCGTTGTCATGCCTTAGCCTTGCATCGCCTGACCGTGCTTTCCCATGCGTTACCCTTTCCTTGCCTTGCCGTGCATTGCCTAGCCGTGCGTTGTCGTGCCTTAGCCTTGTTTCCCCTTGCCGTGCCGTTCCTTCCGTTACACTTGCCTTTCCTTCCTTTCCCTTGCCTTCCTTACCTTCCGTTACTCTTTGCTTGCCTTCCGTGCATTGCCTAGCCTTGCGTTGTTGTGCCTTAGCCTTGCCTCGCCTGAACGTGCTTTCCCATGCGTTACCCTTTCCTTGCCTTGCCGTGCATTGCCTAGCCTGCGTTGCCGTGCCTTAGCCTTGTTTCCCCTTGCCGTGCCGTTCCTTCCGTTACCCTGGCCTTTCCTTCCTTTTCCTTGCCTTGCTTACCTTCCGTTACTCTTTACTTGCCTTCCCTGAATTTCCTAGCCTTGCGTTGTCGTGCCTTAGCCTTATCTCGCCTGACCTTGCCTTCCTTTGCTTTAAGCTTTCCTTGCATTGTCGTGCATCGCCTAGCCATGCGTTTTCGTGCATTAGCCTTGCCTAGCCTCACCGTGCCTTTCCTTGCGTTACCGTTTGCTTGCCTTGCCGTGCATTGCCTAGCCGTGCCTTGTCGTGCCTTAGCCTTGTTTCCCCTTGCCGTGCCGTTCCTTCCGTTACACTTGCCTTTCTTTGCTTTCCCTTTCCTTCCTTACCTTCCGTTTCTCTTTGCTTGCCTTCCGTGCATTGCCTAGCCTTGGGTTGTCGTGCCTTAGCCTTGCCTCGCCTGACCGTGCTTTCCCATGCGTTACCCTTTCCTTGCCTTGCCCTGCATTGCCTAGCCTGCGTTGTCGTGCCTTAGCCTTGTTTCCCCTTGCCGTGCCGTTCCTTCCGTTACCATTGGCTTTCCTTGCTTTCCCTTGCCTTCCTTACCTTCCGTTACTCTTTGCTTGCCTTCCGTGCATTGCCTAGCCTTGCGTTGTCGTGCCTTAGCCTTATCTCGCCTGACCGTGCCTTCCTTTGCTTTAAGCTTTCCTTGCATTGTCGTGCATTGCCTAGCCTTGCGTTGTCGTGCATTAACCTTGCCTAGCCTCACCGTGCCTTGCCTTGCGTTACCCTTTCCTTGCCTTGCCGTGCATTTCCTAGCCGTGTGTTGTCGTGCCTTAGCCTTGTTACCCCTTGCCGTGCCGTTCCTTCCGTTACCCTTGCCTTCCCTTGCTTTCCCTTTCCTTCCTTGCATTCCGTTACTCCTTGCTTGCTTTCCGTGCATTGCCTAGCCTTGCGTTGGCTTTCCTTAGCCTTACCTCGCCTGACCGTGCTTTCCCATGCGTTACCCTTTCCTTGCCTTGCCGTGCATTGCCTAGCGTGCGTTGTCGTGCCTTAGCCTTGTTTCCCCTTGCCGTGCCGTTCCTTCCGTTACCCTTGCCTTCCCTTGCTTTCCCTTTCCTTCCTTGCATTCCGTTACTCCTTGCTTGCTTTCCGTGAATTGCCTAGCCTTGCGTTGGCTTTCCTTAGCCTTGCCTCGCCTGACCGTGCTTTCCCATGCGTTACCCTTGCCTTGCCTTGCCGTGCATTGCCTAGCGTGCGTTGCCGTGCCATAGCCGTGTTTCTCCTTGCCGTGCCGTTCCTTCCGTTACACTTGCCTTTCTTTGCTTTCCCTTGCCTTCCTTACCTTGCGTTACTCTTTGCTTGCCTTCCGTGCATTGCCTAGCCTTGCGTTGTCGTGCATTAGCCTTGCCTAGCCTCACCGTGCCTTGCCTTGCGTTACCCTTTCCTTGCCTTGCCGTGCATTTCCTAGCCGTGTGTTGTCGTGCCTTAGCCTTGTTTCTCCTTGCCGTTGCGTGCCTTTTGTTACACTTGCCTTGCCTGGCTTTGCCTTGCCTTCCTTTCCTTCCGTTACTCTTTCCTTGCCTTGCCGTGCATTGCCTAGCCCTGCGTTGTCGTGCCATAGCCTTGTTTCCCCTTGCCGTGCCGTTCCTTCCGTTACACTTGCCTTTCTTTGCTTTCCCTTGCCTTCCTTACCTTCCGTTACTCTTTGCTTGCCTTCCGTGCATTGCCTAGCCTTGCGTTGTCGTGCCTTAGCCTTATCTCGCCTGACCGTGCCTTCCTTTGCTTTAAGCTTTCCTTGCATTGTCGTGCATTGCCTAGCCTTGCGTTGTCTTGCATTAGCCTTGCCTAGCCTCACCGTGCCTTGCCTTGCGTTACCCTTTCCTTGCCTTGCCGTGTATTGCCTAGCCGTGCGTTGTCGTGCCTTAGCCTTGATTCCCCTTGCCGTGGCGTGCCTTTTGTTACACTTGCCTTGCCTGGCTTTGCCTTGCCTTCCTTTCCTTCCGGTACTCTTTCCTTGCCTTGCCGTGCATTGCCTAGCCTTGCATTGTCGTGCCGTATCCTTGCCTCACCTGACCGTGCCTTCCCCTGCGTTACCCTTTCCTTGCCTTGCCGTGCATTGCCTAGCCCTGCGTTGTCGTGCCTTAGCCTTCTTACCCCTTGCCGTGCAGTTCCTTCCGTTACCCTTGCCTTCCCTTGCTTTCCCTTGCCTTCCTTGCGTTCCGTTACTCTTTGCTTGCTTTCCGTGCATTGCCTAGCCTTGCGTTGTCATGCCTTAGCCTAGCATCTCCTGACCGTGCTTTCCCATGCGTTACCCTTTCCTTGCCTTGCCGTGCATTGCCTAGCCGTGCGTTGTCATGCCTTAGCCTTGTTTCCCCTTGCCGTGCCGTTCCTTCCGTTACACTTGCCTTTCCTTCCTTTCCCTTGCCTTCCTTACCTTCCGTTACTCTTTGCTTGCCTTCCGTGCATTGCCTAGCCTTGCGTTGTTGTGCCTTAGCCTTGCCTCGGCTGAACGTGCTTTCCCATGCGTTACCCTTTCCTTGCCTTGCCGTGCATTGCCTAGCCTGCGTTGCCGTGCCTTAGCCTTGTTTCCCCTTGCCGTGCCGTTCTTTCCGTTACCCTGGCCTTTCCTTCCTTTTCCTTGCCTTGCTTACCTTCCGTTACTCTTTACTTGCCTTCCCTGAATTTCCTAGCCTTGCGTTGTCGTGCCTTAGCCTTATCTCGCCTGACCTTGCCTTCCTTTGCTTTAAGCTTTCCTTGCATTGTCGTGCATCGCCTAGCCATGCGTTTTCGTGCATTAGCCTTGCCTAGCCTCACCGTGCCTTTCCTTGCGTTACCGTTTGCTTGCCTTGCCGTGCATTGCCTAGCCGTGCCTTGTCGTGCCTTAGCCTTGTTTCCCCTTGCCGTGCCGTTCCTTCCGTTACACTTGCCTTTCTTTGCTTTCCCTTTCCTTCCTTACCTTCCGTTTCTCTTTGCTTGCCTTCCGTGCATTGCCTAGCCTTGGGTTGTCGTGCCTTAGCCTTGCCTCGCCTGACCGTGCTTTCCCATGCGTTACCCTTTCCTTGCCTTGCCGTGCATTGCCTAGCGTGCGTTGTCGTGCCTTAGCCTTGTTTCCCCTTGCCGTGCCGTTCCTTCCGTTACCATTGCCTTTCCTTGCTTTCCCTTGTCTTCCTTACCTTCCGTTACTCTTTGCTTGCCTTCCGTGCATTGCCTAGCCTTGCGTTGTCGTGCCTTAGCCTTATCTCGCCTGACCGTGCCTTCCTTTGCTTTAAGCTTTCCTTGCATTGTCGTGCATTGCCTAGCCTTGCGTTGTCGTGCATTAACCTTGCCTAGCCTCACGGTGCCTTGCCTTGCGTTACCCTTTCCTTGCCTTGCCGTGCATTTCCTAGCCGTGTGTTGTCGTGCCTTAGCCTTGTTACCCCTTGCCGTGCCGTTCCTTCCGTTACCCTTGCCTTCCCTTGCTTTCCCTTTCCTTCCTTGCATTCCGTTACTCCTTGCTTGCTTTCCGTGCATTGCCTAGCCTTGCGTTGGCTTTCCTTAGCCTTACCTCGCCTGACCGTGCTTTCCCATGCGTTACCCTTTCCTTGCCTTGCCGTGCATTGCCTAGCGTGCGTTGTCGTGCCTTAGCCTTGTTTCCCCTTGCCGTGCCGTTCCTTCCGTTACCCTTGCCTTCCCTTGCTTTCCCTTTCCTTCCTTGCATTCCGTTACTCCTTGCTTGCTTTCCGTGAATTGCCTAGCCTTGCGTTGGCTTTCCTTAGCCTTGCCTCGCCTGACCGTGCTTTCCCATGCGTTACCCTTGCCTTGCCTTGCCGTGCATTGCCTAGCGTGCGTTGTCGTGCCATAGCCGTGTTTCCCCTTGCCGTGCCGTTCCTTCCGTTACACTTGCCTTTCTTTGCTTTCCCTTGCCTTCCTTACCTTGCGTTACTCTTTGCTTGCCTTCCGTGCATTGCCTAGCCTTGCGTTGTCGTGCATTAGCCTTGCCTAGCCTCACCGTGCCTTGCCTTGCGTTACCCTTTCCTTGCCTTGCCGTGCATTTCCTAGCCGTGTGTTGTCGTGCCTTAGCCTTGTTTCTCCTTGCCGTTGCGTGCCTTTTGTTACACTTGCCTTGCCTGGCTTTGCCTTGCCTTCCTTTCCTTCCGTTACTCTTTCCTTGCCTTGCCGTGCATTGCCTAGCCCTGCGTTGTCGTGCCATAGCCTTGTTTCCCCTTGCCGTGCCGTTCCTTCCGTTACACTTGCCTTTCTTTGCTTTCCCTTGCCTTCCTTACCTTCCGTTACTCTTTGCTTGCCTTCCGTGCATTGCCTAGCCTTGCGTTGTCGTGCCTTAGCCTTATCTCGCCTGACCGTGCCTTCCTTTGCTTTAAGCTTTCCTTGCATTGTCGTGCATTGCCTAGCCTTGCGTTGTCTTGCATTAGCCTTGCCTAGCCTCACCGTGCCTTGCCTTGCGTTACCCTTTCCTTGCCTTGCCGTGTATTGCCTAGCCGTGCGTTGTCGTGCCTTAGCCTTGATTCCCCTTGCCGTGGCGTGCCTTTTGTTACACTTGCCTTGCCTGGCTTTGCCTTGCCTTCCTTTCCTTCCGGTACTCTTTCCTTGCCTTGCCGTGCATTGCCTAGCCTTGCATTGTCGTGCCGTATCCTTGCCTCACCTGACCGTGCCTTCCCCTGCGTTACCCTTTCCTTGCCTTGCCGTGCATTGCCTAGCCCTGCGTTGTCGTGCCTTAGCCTTCTTACCCCTTGCCGTGCAGTTCCTTCCGTTACCCTTGCCTTCCCTTGCTTTCCCTTGCCTTCCTTGCGTTCCGTTACTCTTTGCTTGCTTTCCGTGCATTGCCTAGCCTTGCGTTGTCATGCCTTAGCCTAGCATCTCCTGACCGTGCTTTCCCATGCGTTACCCTTTCCTTGCCTTGCCGTGCATTGCCTAGGCGTGCGTTGTCATGCCTTAGCCTTGTTTCCCCTTGCCGTGCCGTTCCTTCCGTTACACTTGCCTTTCTTTGCTTTCCCTTTCCTTCCTTACCTTCCGTTTCTCTTTGCTTGCCTTCCGTGCATTGCCTAGCCTTGGGTTGTCGTGCCTTAGCCTTGCCTCGCCTGACCGTGCTTTCCCATGCGTTACCCTTTCCTTGCCTTGCCGTGCATTGCCTAGCGTGCGTTGTCGTGCCTTAGCCTTGTTTCCCCTTGCCGTGCCGTTCCTTCCGTTACCATTGCCTTTCCTTGCTTTCCCTTGCCTTCCTTACCTTCCGTTACTCTTTGCTTGCCTTCCGTGCATTGCCTAGCCTTGCGTTGTCGTGCCTTAGCCTTATCTCGCCTGACCGTGCCTTCCTTTGCTTTAAGCTTTCCTTGCATTGTCGTGCATTGCCTAGCCTTGCGTTGTCGTGCATTAACCTTGCCTAGCCTCACCGTGCCTTGCCTTGCGTTACCCTTTCCTTGCCTTGCCGTGCATTTCCTAGCCGTGTGTTGTCGTGCCTTAGCCTTGTTACCCCTTGCCGTGCCGTTCCTTCCGTTACCCTTGCCTTCCCTTGCTTTCCCTTTCCTTCCTTGCATTCCGTTACTCCTTGCTTGCTTTCCGTGCATTGCCTAGCCTTGCGTTGGCTTTCCTTAGCCTTACCTCGCCTGACCGTGCTTTCCCATGCGTTACCCTTTCCTTGCCTTGCCGTGCATTGCCTAGCGTGCGTTGTCGTGCCTTAGCCTTGTTTCCCCTTGCCGTGCCGTTCCTTCCGTTACCCTTGCCTTCCCTTGCTTTCCCTTTCCTTCCTTGCATTCCGTTACTCCTTGCTTGCTTTCCGTGCATTGCCTAGCCTTGCGTTGGCTTTCCTTAGCCTTGCCTCGCCTGACCGTGCTTTCCCATGCGTTACCCTTGCCTTGCCTTGCCGTGCATTGCCTAGCGTGCGTTGTCGTGCCATAGCCGTGTTTCCCCTTGCCGTGCCGTTCCTTCCGTTACACTTGCCTTTCTTTGCTTTCCCTTGCCTTCCTTACCTTCCGTTACTCTTTGCTTGCCTTCCGTGCATTGCCTAGCCTTGCGTTGTCGTGCATTAGCCTTGCCTAGCCTCACCGTGCCTTGCCTTGCGTTACCCTTTCCTTGCCTTGCCGTGCATTTCCTAGCCGTGTGTTGTCGTGCCTTAGCCTTGTTTCTCCTTGCCGTTGCGTGCCTTTTGTTACACTTGCCTTGCCTGGCTTTGCCTTGCCTTCCTTTCCTTCCGTTACTCTTTCCTTGCCTTGCCGTGCATTGCCTAGCCCTGCGTTGTCGTGCCTCAGACTTGTTACCCCTTGCCGTGCCGTTCCTTCCGTTACCCTTGCCTTCCCTTGCTTTCCCTTGCCTTCCTTGCGTTCCGTTACTCTTTGCTTGCTTTCCGTGCATTGCCTAGCCTTGCGTTGTCATGCCTTAGGCTTGCCTCGCCTGACCGTGCTTTCCCATGCGTTACCCTTTCCTTGCCTTGCCGTGCATTGCCTAGCGTGCGTTGTCGTGCCTTAGCCTTGTTTCCCCTTGCCGTGCCGTTCCTTCCGTTACACTTGCCTTTCTTTGCTTTCCCTTGCCTTCCTTACCTTCCGTTACTCTTTGCTTGCCTTCCGTGCATTGCCTAGCCTTGCGTTGTCGTGCCTTAGCCTTATCTCGCCTGACCGTGCCTTCCTTTGCTTTAAGCTTTCCTTGCATTGTCGTGCATTGCCTAGCCTTGCGTTGTCGTGCATTAGCCTTGCCTAGCCTCACCGTGCCTTGCCTTGCGTTAACCTTTCCTTGCCTTGCCGTGCATTGCCTAGCCGTGCGTTGTCGTGCCTTAGCCTTGATTCCCCTTGCCGTGGCGTGCCTTTTGTTACACTTGCCTTGCCTGGCTTTGCCTTGCCTTCCTTTCCTTCCGTTACTCTTTACTTGCCTTGCCGTGCATTGCCTAGCCTTGCATTGTCGTGCCTTATCCTTGCCTCACCTGACCGTGCCTTCCCCTGCGTTACCCTTTCCTTGCCTTGCCGTGCATTGCCTAGCCCTGCGTTGTCGTGCCTTAGCCTTCTTACCCCTTGCCGTGCCGTTCCTTCCGTTACCCTTGCCTTCCCTTGCTTTCCCTTGCCTTCCTTGCGTTCCGTTACTCTTTGCTTGCTTTCCGTGCATTGCCTAGCCTTGCGTTGTCATGCCTTAGCCTTGCCTCGCCTGACCGTGCTTTCCCATGCGTTACCCTTTCCTTGCCTTGCCGTGCATTGCCTAGCGTGCGTTGTCGTGCCTTAGCCTTGTTCCCCCTTGCCGTGCCGTTCCTTCCGTTACCCTTGCCTTTCCTTGCTTTCCCTTGCCTTCCTTACCTTCCGTTGCTCTTTGCTTGCCTTCCGTGCATTGCCTATCCTTGCGTTGTCGTTCCTTAGCCTTATCTCGCCTGACCGTGCCTTCCTTTGCTTTAAACTTTCCTTGCATTGTCGTGCATTGCCTAGCCTTGCGTTGTCGTGCATTAACCTTGCCTAGCCTCACCGTGCCTTGCCTTGCGTTACCCTTTCCTTGCCTTGCCGTGCATTTCCTAGCCGTGTGTTGTCGTGCCTTAGCCTTGTTACCCCTTGCCGTGCCGTTCCTTCCGTTACCCTTGCCTTCCCTTGCTTTCCCTTTCCTTCCTTGCATTCCGTTACTCCTTGCTTGCTTTCCGTGCATTGCCTAGCCTTGCGTTGGCTTTCCTTAGCCTTACCTCGCCTGACCGTGCTTTCCCATGCGTTACCCTTTCCTTGCCTTGCCGTGCATTGCCTAGCGTGCGTTGTCGTGCCTTAGCCTTGTTTCCCCTTGCCGTGCCGTTCCTTCCGTTACCCTTGCCTTCCCTTGCTTTCCCTTTCCTTCCTTACATTCCGTTACTCTTTGCTTGCCTTCCGTGCATTGCCTAGCCTTGCGTTGTCGTGCATTAGCCTTGCCTAGCCTCACCGTGCCTTGCCTTGCGTTACCCTTTCCTTGCCTTGCCGTGCATTTCCTAGCCGTGTGTTGTCGTGCCTTAGCCTTGTTTCTCCTTGCCGTTGCGTGCCTTTTGTTACACTTGCCTTGCCTGGCTTTGCCTTGCCTTCCTTTCCTTCCGTTACTCTTTCCTTGCCTTGCCGTGCATTGCCTAGCCCTGCGTTGTCGTGCCTTAGCCTTGTTACCCCTTGCCGTGCCGTTCCTTCCGTTACCCTTGCCTTCCCTTGCTTTCCCTTGCCTTCCTTGCGTTCCGTTACTCTTTGCTTGCTTTCCGTGCATTGCCTAGCCTTGCGTTGTCATGCCTTAGGCTTGCCTCGCCTGACCGTGCTTTCCCATGCGTTACCCTTTCCTTGCCTTGCCGTGCATTGCCTAGCGTGCGTTGTCGTGCCTTAGCCTTGTTTCCCCTTGCCGTGCCGTTCCTTCCGTTACACTTGCCTTTCTTTGCTTTCCCTTGCCTTCCTTACCTTCCGTTACTCTTTGCTTGCCTTCCGTGCATTGCCTAGCCTTGCGTTGTCGTGCCTTAGCCTTATCTCGCCTGACCGTGCCTTCCTTTGCTTTAAGCTTTCCTTGCATTGTCGTGCATTGCCTAGCCTTGCGTTGTCGTGCATTAGCCTTGCCTAGCCTCACCGTGCCTTGCCTTGCGTTACCCTTTCCTTGCCTTGCCGTGCATTGCCTAGCCGTGCGTTGTCGTGCCTTAGCCTTGATTCCCCTTGCCGTGGCGTGCCTTTTGTTACACTCGCCTTGCCTGGCTTTGCCTTGCCTTCCTTTCCTTCCGTTACTCTTTACTTGCCTTGCCGTGCATTGCCTAGCCTTGCATTGTCGTGCCTTATCCTTGCCTCACCTGACCGTGCCTTCCCCTGCGTTACCCTTTCCTTGCCTTGCCGTGCATTGCCTAGCCCTGCGTTGTCGTGCCTTAGCCTTGTTACCCCTTGCCGTGCCGTTCCTTCCGTTACCCTTGCCTTCCCTTGCTTTCCCTTGCCTTCCTTGCGTTCCGTTACTCTTTGCTTGCTTTCCGTGCATTGCCTAGCCTTGCGTTGTCATGCCTTAGGCTTGCCTCGCCTGACCGTGCTTTCCCATGCGTTACCCTTTCCTTGCCTTGCCGTGCATTGCCTAGCGTGCGTTGTCGTGCCTTAGCCTTGTTTCCCCTTGCCGTGCCGTTCCTTCCGTTACACTTGCCTTTCTTTGCTTTCCCTTGCCTTCCTTACCTTCCGTTACTCTTTGCTTGCCTTCCGTGCATTGCCTAGCCTTGCGTTGTCGTGCCTTAGCCTTATCTCGCCTGACCGTGCCTTCCTTTGCTTTAAGCTTTCCTTGCATTGTCGTGCATTGCCTAGCCTTGCGTTGTCGTGCATTAGCCTTGCCTAGCCTCACCGTGCCTTGCCTTGCGTTACCCTTTCCTTGCCTTGCCGTGCATTGCCTAGCCGTGCGTTGTCGTGCCTTAGCCTTGATTCCCCTTGCCGTGGCGTGCCTTTTGTTACACTCGCCTTGCCTGGCTTTGCCTTGCCTTCCTTTCCTTCCGTTACTCTTTACTTGCCTTGCCGTGCATTGCCTAGCCCTGCGTTGTCGTGCCTTAGCCTTCTTACCCCTTGCCGTGCCGTTCCTTCCGTTACCCTTGCCTTCCCTTGCTTTCCCTTGCCTTCCTTGCGTTCCGTTACTCTTTGCTTGCTTTCCGTGCATTGCCTAGCCTTGCGTTGTCATGCCTTAGCCTTGCCTCGCCTGACCGTGCTTTCCCATGCGTTACCCTTTCCTTGCCTTGCCGTTCATTGCCTAGCGTTCGGTGTCGTGCATTAGACTTGTTCCCCCTTGCCGTGCCGTTCCTTCCGTTACCCTTGCCTTTCCTTGCTTTTCCTTGCCTTCCTTACCTTCCGTTACTCTTTGCTTGCCTTCCCTGAATTGCCTAGCCTTGCGTTGTCGTGCCTTTGCCTTATCTCGCCTGACCGTGCCTTCCTTTGCTTTAAGCTTTCCTTGCATTGTCGTGCATTGCCTAGCCTTGCGTTTTCGTGCATTAGCCTTGTCTAGCCTCACCGTGCATTGCCTTGCGTTACCCTTTGCTTGCCTTGCCGTGCATTGCCTAGCCGTGCGTTGTCGTGCCTTAGCCTTGTTTCCCCTTGCCGTGCAGTTCCTTCCGTTACACTTGCCTTTCTTTGCTTTCCCTTGCCTTCCTTACCTTCCGTTACTCTTTGCTTGCCTTCCGTGCATTGCCTAGCCTTGCGTTGTCGTGCCTTAGCCTTGCCTCGCCTGAACGTACTTTCCCATGCGTTACCCTTTCCTTGCCTTGCCGTGCATTGCCCAGCCTGCGTTGCCGTGCCTTAGCCTTGTTTCCCCTTGCCGTGCAATTCCTTCCGTTACCCTTGCCTTTCCTTGCTTTTCCTTGCCTTGCTTACCTTCCGTTACTCTTTGCTTCCCTTCCCTGCATTGCCTAGCCTTGCGTTGTCGTGCCTTAGGCTTATCTCGCCTGACCGTGCCTTCCTTTGCTTTAAGCTTTCCTTGCATTGTCGTGCATTGCCTAGCCTTGCGTTGTCGTGCATTAGCCTTGCCTAGCCTCACCGTGCCTTGCCTTGCGTTACCCTTTCCTTGCCTTGCCGTGCATTGCCTAGCCGTGCGTTGTCGTGCCTTAGCCTTGTTTCCCCTTGCCGTGGCGTGCCTTTTGTTACACTTGCCTTTCCTGGCTTTGACTTGCCTTCCTTTCCTTCCGTTACTCTTTCCTTGCCTTGCCGTGCATTGCCTAGCCTTGCGTTGTCGTGCATTAACCTTGCCTAGCCTCACCGTGCCTTGCCTTGCGTTACCCTTTCCTTGCCTTGCCGTGCATTTCCTAGCCGTGTGTTGTCGTGCCTTAGCCTTGTTTCCCCTTGCCGTGCCGTTCCTTCCGTTACCCTTGCCTTCCCTTGCTTTCCCTTTCCTTCCTTGCATTCCGTTACTCCTTGCTTGCTTTCCGTGCATTGCCTAGCCTTGCGTTGGCTTTCCTTAGCCTTGCCTCGCCTGACCGTGCTTTCCCATGCGTTACCCTTTCCTTGCCTTGCCGTGCATTGCCTAGCGTGCGTTGTCGTGCCTTAGCCTTGTTTCCCCTTGCCGTGCCGTTCCTTCCGTTACACTTGCCTTTCTTTGCTTTCCCTTGCCTTCCTTACCTTCCGTTACTCTTTGCTTGCCTTCCGTGCATTGCCTAGCCTTGCGTTGTCGTGCCTTAGCCTTATCTCGCCTGACCGTGCCTTCCTTTGCTTTAAGCTTTACTTGAATTGTCGTGCATTGCCTAGCCTTGCGTTGTCGTGCATTAGCCTTGCCTAGCCTCACCGTGCCTTGCCTTGCGTTACCCTTTCCTTGCCTTGCCGTGCATTTCCTAGCCGTGTGTTGTCGTGCCTTAGCCTTGTTTCCCCTTGCCGTTGCGTGCCTTTTGTTACACTTGCCTTGCCTGGCTTTGCCTTGCCTTCCTTTCCTTCCGTTACTCTTTCCTTGCCTTGCCGTTCATTGCCTAGCCCTGCGTTGTCGTGCCTTAGCCTTGTTACCCCTTGCCGTGCCGTTCCTTCCGTTACCCTTGCCTTCCCTTGCTTTCCCTTGCCTTCCTTGCGTTCCGTTACTCTTTGCTTGCTTTCCGTGCATTGCCTAGCCTTGCGTTGTCATGCCTTAGGCTTGCCTCGCCTGACCGTGCTTTCCCATGCGTTACCCTTTCCTTGCCTTGCCGTGCATTGCCTAGCGTGCGTTGTCGTGCCTTAGCCTTGTTTCCCCTTGCCGTGCCGTTCCTTCCGTTACACTTGCCTTTATTTGCTTTCCCTTGCCTTCCTTACCTTCCGTTACTCTTTGCTTGCCTTCCGTGCATTGCCTAGCCTTGCGTTGTCGTGCCTTAGCCTTATCTCGCCTGACCGTGCCTTCCTTTGCTTTAAGCTTTCCTTGCATTGTCGTGCATTGCCTAGCCTTGCGTTGTCGTGCATTAGCCTTTTCTAGCCTCACCGTGCATTGCCTTGCGTTACCCTTTGCTTGCCTTGCCGTGCATTGCCTAGCCGTGCGTTGTCGTGCCTTAGCCTTGTTTCCCCTTGCCGTGCAGTTCCTTCCGTTACACTTGCCTTTCTTTGCTTTCCCTTGCCTTCCTTAACTTCCGTTAGTCTTTGCTTGCCTTCCGTGCATTGCCTAGCCTTGCGTTGTCGTGCCTTAGCCTTGCCTCGCCTGAACGTGCTTTCCCATGCGTTACCCTTTCCTTGGCTTGCCGTGCATTGCCCAGCCTGCGTTGCCGTGCCTTAGCCTTGTTTCCCCTTGCCGTGCAATTCCTTCCGTTACCCTTGCCTTTCCTTGCTTTTCCTTGCCTTGCTTACCTTCCGTTACTCTTTGCTTCCCTTCCCTGCATTGCCTAGCCTTGCGTTGTCGTGCCTTAGCCTTATCTCGCCTGACCGTGCCTTCCTTTGCTTTAAGCTTTCCTTGCATTGTCGTGCATTGCCTAGCCTTGCGTTGTCGTGCATTACCCTTGCCTAGCCTCACCGTGCCTTGCCTTGCGTTACCCTTTCCTTGCCTTGCCGTGCATTGCCTAGCCGTGCGTTGTCGTGCCTTAGCCTTGTTTCCCCTTGCCGTGGCGTGCCTTTTGTTACACTTGCCTTTCCTGGCTTTGCCTTGCCTTCCTTTCCTTCCGTTACTCTTTCCTTGCCTTGCCGTGCATTGCCTAGCCTTGCATTGTCGTGCCTTATCCTTGCCTCACCTGACCGTGCCTTCCCCTGCGTTACCCTTTCCTTGCCTTGCCGTGCATTGCCTAGCCCTGCGTTGCCGTGCCTTAGCCTTGTTACCCCTTACAGTGCCGTTCCTTCCGTTACCCTTGCCTTCCCTTGCTTTCCCTTGCCTTCCTTGCGTTCCGTTACTCTTTGCTTGCTTTCCGTGCATTGCCTCGCCTTGCGTTGTCATGCCTTAGCCTTGCATCGCCTGACCGTGCTTTCCCATGCGTTACCCTTTCCTTGCTTTTCCGTGCATTGCCCAGCCGTGCGTTGTCGTGCGTTAGCCTTGTTTCCCCTTGCCGTGCCGTTCCTTCCGTTACACTTGCCTTTCCTTCCTTTCCCTTGCCTTCCTTACCTTCCGTTACTCTTTGCTTGCCTTCCGTGCATTGCCTAGCCTTGCGGTGTCGTGACTTAGCGTTGCCTCGCCTGACCGTGCTTTCAAATGCGTTACCCTTTCCTTGCCTTGCCGTTCATTGCCTAGCGTTCGGTGTCGTGCCTTAGACTTGTTTCCCCTTGCCGTGCCGTTCCTTCCGTTACCCTGGCCTTTCCTTCCTTTTCCTTGCCTTGCTTACCTTCCGTTACTCTTTCCTTGCCTTCCCTGAATTGCCTAGCTTTGCGTTGTCGTGCCTTAGCCTTATCTCGCCTGACCGTGCCTTCCTTTGCTTTAAGCTTTCCTTGCATTGTCGTGCATTGCCTAGCCTTGCGTTGTCGTGCATTAACCGTGCCTAGCCTCACCGTGCCTTGCCTTGCGTTACCCTTTCCTTGCCTTGCCGTGCATTTCCTAGCCGTGTGTTGTCTTGCCTTAGCCTTGTTACCCCTTGCCGTGCCGTTCCTTCCGTTACCCTTGCCTTCCCTTGCTTTCCCTTTCCTTCCTTGCATTTCGTTACTCCTTGCTTGCTTTCCGTGCATTGCCTAGCCTTGCGTTGGCTTTCCTTAGCCTTGCCTCGCCTGACCGTGCTTTCCCATGCGTTACCCTTTCCTTGCCTTGCCGTGCATTGCCTAGCGTGCGTTGTCGTGCTTAGACTTGTTTCCCCTTGCCGTGCCGTTCCTTCCGTTACACTTGCCTTTCTTTGCTTTCCCTTGCCTTCCTTACCTTCCGTTACTCTTTGCTTGCCTTCCGTGCATTGCCAAGCCTTGCGTTGTCGTGCCTTAGCCTTGCCTCCCCTGACCGTGCTTTCCCATGCGTTACCCTTTCCTTGCCTTGCCGTGCATTGCCTAGCGTGCGTTGTCGTGCCTTAGACTTGTTTCCCCTTGCCGTGCCGTTCCTTCCGTTACCATTGCCTTTCCTTGCTTTCCCTTGCCTTCCTTACCTTCCTTTACTCTTTGCTTGCCTTCCCTGCATTGCCTAGCCTTGCGTTGTCGTTCCTTAGCCTTATCTCGCCTGACCGTGCCTTCCTTTGCTTTATGCTATACTTGCATTGTCGTGCCTTGCCTAGCCTTGCGTTGTCGTGCATTAGCCTTGCCTAGCCTCACCGTGCCTTGCCTTGCGTTACCCTTTCCTTGCCTTGCCGTGCATTTCCTAGCCGTGTGTTGTCGTGCCTTAGCCTTGTTTCCCCTTGCCGTTGCGTGCCTTTTGTTACACTTGCCTTGCCTGGCTTTGCCTTGCCTTCCTTTCCTTCCGTTACTCTTTCCTTGCCTTGCGGTGCATTGCCTAGCCCTGCGTTGTCGTGCCTTAGCCTTGTTACCCCTTGCCGTGCCGTTCCTTACGTTACCCTTGCCTTCCCTTGCTTTCCCTTGCCTTTCTTGCGTTCCGTTACTCCTTGCTTGCTTTCCGTGCATTGCCTAGCCTTGCGTTGTCATGCCTTAGGCTTGCCTCGCCTGACCGTGCTTTCCCATGCGTTACCCTTTCCTTGCCTTGCCGTGCATTGCCTAGCGTGCGTTGTCGTGCCTTAGCCTTGTTTCCCCTTGCCGTGCCGTTCCTTCCGTTACACTTGCCTTTCTTTGCTTTCCCTTGCCTTCCTTACCTTCCGTTACTCTTTGCTTGCCTTCCGTGCATTGCCTAGCCTTGCGTTGTCGTGCCTTAGCCTTATCTCGCCTGACCGTGCCTTCCTTTGCTTTAAGCTTTCCTTGCATTGTCGTGCATTGCCTAGCCTTGCGTTGTCGTGCATTAGCCTTGCCTAGCCTCACCGTGCCTTGCCTTGCGTTACCCTTTCCTTGCCTTGCCGTGCATTGCCTAGCCGTGCGTTGTCGTGCCTTAGCCTTGATTCCCCTTGCCGTGGCGTGCCTTTTGTTACACTTGCCTTGCCTGGCTTTGCCTTGCCTTCCTTTCCTTCCGTTACTCTTTACTTGCCTTGCCGTGCATTGCCTAGCCTTGCATTGTCGTGCCTTATCCTTGCCTCACCTGACCGTGCCTTCCCCTGCGTTACCCTTTCCTTGCCTTGCCGTGCATTGCCTAGCCCTGCGTTGTCGTGCCTTAGCCTTCTTACCCCTTGCCGTGCCGTTCCTTCCGTTACCCTTGCCTTCCCTTGCTTTCCCTTGCCTTCCTTGCGTTCCGTTACTCTTTGCTTGCTTTCCGTGCATTGCCTAGCCTTGCGTTGTCATGCCTTAGCCTTGCCTCGCCTGACCGTGCTTTCCCATGCGTTACCCTTTCCTTGCCTTGCCGTTCATTGCCTAGCGTTCGGTGTCGTGCCTTAGACTTGTTCCCCCTTGCCGTGCCGTTCCTTCCGTTACCCTTGCCTTTCCTTGCTTTTCCTTGCCTTCCTTACCTTCCGTTACTCTTTGCTTGCCTTCCCTGAATTGCCTAGCCTTGCGTTGTCGTGCCTTTCCTTATCTCGCCTGACCTTGCCTTCCTTTGCTTTAAGCTTTCCTTGCATTGTCGTGCATTGCCTAGCCTTGCGTTTTCGTGCATTAGCCTTGTCTAGCCTCACCGTGCTTTGCCTTGCGTTACCCTTTGCTTGCCTTGCCGTGCATTGCCTAGCCGTGCGTTGTCGTGCCTTAGCCTTGTTTCCCCTTGCCGTGCAGTTCCTTCCGTTACACTTGCCTTTCTTTGCTTTCCCTTGCCTTCCTTACCTTCCGTTACTCTTTGCTTGCCTTCCGTGCATTGCCTAGCCTTGCGTTGTCGTGCCTTAGCCTTGCCTCGCCTGAACGTGCTTTCCCATGCGTTACCCTTTCCTTGCCTTGCCGTGCATTGCCCAGCCTGCGTTGCCGTGCCTTAGCCTTGTTTCCCCTTGCCGTGCAATTCCTTCCGTTACCCTTGCCTTTCCTTGCTTTTCCTTGCCTTGCTTACCTTCCGTTACTCTTTGCTTCCCTTCCCTGCATTGCCTAGCCTTGCGTTGTCCTGCCTTAGCCTTATCTCGCCTGGCCGTGCCTTCCTTTGCTTTAAGCTTTCCTTGCATTGTCGTGCATTGCCTAGCCTTGCGTTGTCGTGCATTAGCCTTGCCTAGCCTCACCGTGCCTTGCCTTGCGTTACCCTTTCCTTGCCTTGCCGTGCATTGCCTAGCCGTGCGTTGTCGTGCCTTAGCCTTGTTTCCCCTTGCCGTGGCGTGCCTTTTGTTACACTTGCCTTTCCTGGCTTTGACTTGCCTTCCTTTCCTTCCGTTACTCTTTCCTTGCCTTGCCGTGCATTGCCTAGCCTTGCATTGTCCTGCGTTATGCTTGCCTCACCTGACCGTGCCTTGCCTTGCGTTACCCTTTCCTTGCCTTGCCGTGCATTTCCTAGCCGTGTGTTGTCGTGCCTTAGCCTTGTTTCCCCTTGCCGTGCCGTTCCTTCCGTTACCCTTGCCTTCCCTTGCTTTCCCTTTCCTTCCTTGCATTCCGTTACTCCTTGCTTGCTTTCCGTGCATTGCCTAGCCTTGCGTTGGCTTTCCTTAGCCTTGCCTCGCCTGACCGTGCTTTCCCATGCGTTACCCTTTCCTTGCCTTGCCGTGCATTGCCTAGCGTGCGTTGTCGTGCCTTAGCCTTGTTTCCCCTTGCCGTGCCGTTCCTTCCGTTACACTTGCCTTTCTTTGCTTTCCCTTGCCTTCCTTACCTTCCGTTACTCTTTGCTTGCCTTCCGTGCATTGCCTAGCCTTGCGTTGTCGTGCCTTAGCCTTATCTCGCCTGACCGTGCCTTCCTTTGCTTTAAGCTTTACTTGCATTGTCGTGCATTGCCTAGCCTTGCGTTGTCGTGCATTAGCCTTGCCTAGCCTCACCGTGCCTTGCCTTGCGTTACCCTTTCCTTGCCTTGCCGTGCATTTCCTAGCCGTGTGTTGTCGTGCCTTAGCCTTGTTTCCCCTTGCCGTTGCGTGCCTTTTGTTACACTTGCCTTGCCTGGCTTTGCCTTGCCTTCCTTTCCTTCCGTTACTCTTTCCTTGCCTTGCCGTTCATTGCCTAGCCCTGCGTTGTCGTGCCTTAGCCTTGTTACCCCTTGCCGTGCCGTTCCTTCCGTTACCCTTGCCTTCCCTTGCTTTCCCTTGCCTTCCTTGCGTTCCGTTACTCTTTGCTTGCTTTCCGTGCATTGCCTAGCCTTGCGTTGTCATGCCTTAGGCTTGCCTCGCCTGACCGTGCTTTCCCATGCGTTACCCTTTCCTTGCCTTGCCGTGCATTGCCTAGCGTGCGTTGTCGTGCCTTAGCCTTGTTTCCCCTTGCCGTGCCGTTCCTTCCGTTACACTTGCCTTTATTTGCTTTCCCTTGCCTTCCTTACCTTCCGTTACTCTTTGCTTGCCTTCCGTGCATTGCCTAGCCTTGCGTTGTCGTGCCTTAGCCTTATCTCGCCTGACCGTGCCTTCCTTTGCTTTAAGCTTTCCTTGCATTGTCGTGCATTGCCTAGCCTTGCGTTGTCGTGCATTAGCCTTTTCTAGCCTCACCGTGCATTGCCTTGCGTTACCCTTTGCTTGCCTTGCCGTGCATTGCCTAGCCGTGCGTTGTCGTGCCTTAGCCTTGTTTCCCCTTGCCGTGCAGTTCCTTCCGTTACACTTGCCTTTCTTTGCTTTCCCTTGCCTTCCTTAACTTCCGTTAGTCTTTGCTTGCCTTCCGTGCATTGCCTAGCCTTGCGTTGTCGTGCCTTAGCCTTGCCTCGCCTGAACGTGCTTTCCCATGCGTTACCCTTTCCTTGGCTTGCCGTGCATTGCCCAGCCTGCGTTGCCGTGCCTTAGCCTTGTTTCCCCTTGCCGTGCAATTCCTTCCGTTACCCTTGCCTTTCCTTGCTTTTCCTTGCCTTGCTTACCTTCCGTTACTCTTTGCTTCCCTTCCCTGCATTGCCTAGCCTTGCGTTGTCGTGCCTTAGCCTTTTCTCGCCTGACCGTGCCTTCCTTTGCTTTAAGCTTTCCTTGCATTGTCGTGCATTGCCTAGCCTTGCGTTGTCGTGCATTACCCTTGCCTAGCCTCACCGTGCCTTGCCTTGCGTTACCCTTTCCTTGCCTTGCCGTGCATTGCCTAGCCGTGCGTTGTCGTGCCTTAGCCTTGTTTCCCCTTGCCGTGGCGTGCCTTTTGTTACACTTGCCTTTCCTGGCTTTGCCTTGCCTTCCTTTCCTTCCGTTACTCTTTCCTTGCCTTGCCGTGCATTGCCTAGCCTTGCATTGTCGTGCCTTATCCTTGCCTCACCTGACCGTGCCTTCCCCTGCGTTACCCTTTCCTTGCCTTGCCGTGCATTGCCTAGCCCTGCGTTGCCGTGCCTTAGCCTTGTTACCCCTTACAGTGCCGTTCCTTCCGTTACCCTTGCCTTCCCTTGCTTTCCCTTGCCTTCCTTGCGTTCCGTTACTCTTTGCTTGCTTTCCGTGCATTGCCTCGCCTTGCGTTGTCATGCCTTAGCCTTGCATCGCCTGACCGTGCTTTCCCATGCGTTACCCTTTCCTTGCTTTTCCGTGCATTGCCCAGCCGTGCGTTGTCGTGCGTTAGCCTTGTTTCCCCTTGCCGTGCCGTTCCTTCCGTTACACTTGCCTTTCCTTCCTTTCCCTTGCCTTCCTTACCTTCCGTTACTCTTTGCTTGCCTTCCGTGCATTGCCTAGCCTTGCGGTGTCGTGACTTAGCGTTGCCTCGCCTGACCGTGCTTTCAAATGCGTTACCCTTTCCTTGCCTTGCCGTTCATTGCCTAGCGTTCGGTGTCGTGCCTTAGACTTGTTTCCCCTTGCCGTGCCGTTCCTTCCGTTACCCTGGCCTTTCCTTCCTTTTCCTTGCCTTGCTTACCTTCCGTTACTCTTTCCTTGCCTTCCCTGAATTGCCTAGCTTTGCGTTGTCGTGCCTTAGCCTTATCTCGCCTGACCGTGCCTTCCTTTGCTTTAAGCTTTCCTTGCATTGTCGTGCATTGCCTAGCCTTGCGTTGTCGTGCATTAACCGTGCCTAGCCTCACCGTGCCTTGCCTTGCGTTACCCTTTCCTTGCCTTGCCGTGCATTTCCTAGCCGTGTGTTGTCTTGCCTTAGCCTTGTTACCCCTTGCCGTGCCGTTCCTTCCGTTACCCTTGCCTTCCCTTGCTTTCCCTTTCCTTCCTTGCATTTCGTTACTCCTTGCTTGCTTTCCGTGCATTGCCTAGCCTTGCGTTGGCTTTCCTTAGCCTTGCCTCGCCTGACCGTGCTTTCCCATGCGTTACCCTTTCCTTGCCTTGCCGTGCATTGCCTAGCGTGCGTTGTCGTGCTTAGACTTGTTTCCCCTTGCCGTGCCGTTCCTTCCGTTACACTTGCCTTTCTTTGCTTTCCCTTGCCTTCCTTACCTTCCGTTACTCTTTGCTTGCCTTCCGTGCATTGCCAAGCCTTGCGTTGTCGTGCCTTAGCCTTGCCTCCCCTGACCGTGCTTTCCCATGCGTTACCCTTTCCTTGCCTTGCCGTGCATTGCCTAGCGTGCGTTGTCGTGCCTTAGACTTGTTTCCCCTTGCCGTGCCGTTCCTTCCGTTACCATTGCCTTTCCTTGCTTTCCCTTGCCTTCCTTACCTTCCTTTACTCTTTGCTTGCCTTCCCTGCATTGCCTAGCCTTGCGTTGTCGTTCCTTAGCCTTATCTCGCCTGACCGTGCCTTCCTTTGCTTTATGCTATACTTGCATTGTCGTGCCTTGCCTAGCCTTGCGTTGTCGTGCATTAGCCTTGCCTAGCCTCACCGTGCCTTGCCTTGCGTTACCCTTTCCTTGCCTTGCCGTGCATTTCCTAGCCGTGTGTTGTCGTGCCTTAGCCTTGTTTCCCCTTGCCGTTGCGTGCCTTTTGTTACACTTGCCTTGCCTGGCTTTGCCTTGCCTTCCTTTCCTTCCGTTACTCTTTCCTTGCCTTGCGGTGCATTGCCTAGCCCTGCGTTGTCGTGCCTTAGCCTTGTTACCCCTTGCCGTGCCGTTCCTTACGTTACCCTTGCCTTCCCTTGCTTTCCCTTGCCTTTCTTGCGTTCCGTTACTCCTTGCTTGCTTTCCGTGCATTGCCTAGCCTTGCGTTGTCATGCCTTAGGCTTGCCTCGCCTGACCGTGCTTTCCCATGCGTTACCCTTTCCTTGCCTTGCCGTGCATTGCCTAGCGTGCGTTGTCGTGCCTTAGCTTTGTTTCCCCTTGCCGTGCCGTTCCTTCCGTTACACTTGCCTTTCTTTGCTTTCCCTTGCCTTCCTTACCTTCCGTTACTCTTTGCTTGCCTTCCGTGCATTGCCTAGCCTTGCGTTGTCGTGCCTTAGCCTTATCTCGCCTGACCGTGCCTTCCTTTGCTTTAAGCTTTCCTTGCATTGTCGTGCATTGCCTAGCCTTGCGTTGTCGTGCATTAGCCTTGCCTAGCCTCACCGTGCCTTGCCTTGCGTTACCCTTTCCTTGCCTTGCCGTGCATTGCCTAGCCGTGCGTTGTCGTGCCTTAGCCTTGATTCCCCTTGCCGTGGCGTGCCTTTTGTTACACTTGCCTTGCCTGGCTTTGCCTTGCCTTCCTTTCCTTCCGTTACTCTTTACTTGCCTTGCCGTGCATTGCCTAGCCTTGCATTGTCGTGCCTTATCCTTGCCTCACCTGACCGTGCCTTCCCCTGCGTTACCCTTTCCTTGCCTTGCCGTGCATTGCCTAGCCCTGCGTTGTCGTGCCTTAGCCTTCTTACCCCTTGCCGTGCCGTTCCTTCCGTTACCCTTGCCTTCCCTTGCTTTCCCTTGCCTTCCTTGCGTTCCGTTACTCTTTGCTTGCTTTCCGTGCATTGCCTAGCCTTGCGTTGTCATGCCTTAGCCTTGCCTCGCCTGACCGTGCTTTCCCATGCGTTACCCTTTCCTTGCCTTGCCGTTCATTGCCTAGCGTTCGGTGTCGTGCCTTAGACTTGTTCCCCCTTGCCGTGCCGTTCCTTCCGTTACCCTTGCCTTTCCTTGCTTTTCCTTGCCTTCCTTACCTTCCGTTACTCTTTGCTTGCCTTCCCTGAATTGCCTAGCCTTGCGTTGTCGTGCCTTTCCTTATCTCGCCTGACCTTGCCTTCCTTTGCTTTAAGCTTTCCTTGCATTGTCGTGCATTGCCTAGCCTTGCGTTTTCGTGCATTAGCCTTGTCTAGCCTCACCGTGCTTTGCCTTGCGTTACCCTTTGCTTGCCTTGCCGTGCATTGCCTAGCCGTGCGTTGTCGTGCCTTAGCCTTGTTTCCCCTTGCCGTGCAGTTCCTTCCGTTACACTTGCCTTTCTTTGCTTTCCCTTGCCTTCCTTACCTTCCGTTACTCTTTGCTTGCCTTCCGTGCATTGCCTAGCCTTGCGTTGTCGTGCCTTAGCCTTGCCTCGCCTGAACGTGCTTTCCCATGCGTTACCCTTTCCTTGCCTTGCCGTGCATTGCCCAGCCTGCGTTGCCGTGCCTTAGCCTTGTTTCCCCTTGCCGTGCAATTCCTTCCGTTACCCTTGCCTTTCCTTGCTTTTCCTTGCCTTGCTTACCTTCCGTTACTCTTTGCTTCCCTTCCCTGCATTGCCTAGCCTTGCGTTGTCCTGCCTTAGCCTTATCTCGCCTGGCCGTGCCTTCCTTTGCTTTAAGCTTTCCTTGCATTGTCGTGCATTGCCTAGCCTTGCGTTGTCGTGCATTAGCCTTGCCTAGCCTCACCGTGCCTTGCCTTGCGTTACCCTTTCCTTGCCTTGCCGTGCATTGCCTAGCCGTGCGTTGTCGTGCCTTAGCCTTGTTTCCCCTTGCCGTGGCGTGCCTTTTGTTACACTTGCCTTTCCTGGCTTTGACTTGCCTTCCTTTCCTTCCGTTACTCTTTCCTTGCCTTGCCGTGCATTGCCTAGCCTTGCATTGTCCTGCGTTATCCTTGCCTCACCTGACCGTGCCTTGCCTTGCGTTACCCTTTCCTTGCCTTGCCGTGCATTTCCTAGCCGTGTGTTTTCGTGCCTTAGCCTTGTTACCCCTTGCCGTGCCGTTCCTTCCGTTACCCTTGCCTTCCCTTGCTTTCCCTTTCCTTCCTTGCATTCCGTTACTCCTTGCTTGCTTTCCGTGCATTGCCTAGCCTTGCGTTGGCTTTCCTTAGCCTTGCCTCGCCTGACCGTGCTTTCCCATGCGTTACCCTTTCCTTGCCTTGCCGTGCATTGCCTAGCGTGCGTTGTCGTGCCTTAGCCTTGTTTCCCCCTGCCGTGCCGTTCCTTCCGTTACCCTTGCCTTCCCTTGCTTTCCCTTTCCTTTCTTGCATTCCGTTACTCCTTGCTTGCTTTGCGTGCATTGCCTAGCCTTGCGTTGGCTTTCCTTAGCCTTGCCTCGCCTGACCGTGCTTTCCCATGCGTTCCCCTTTCCTTGCCTTGCCGTGCATTGCCTAGCGTGCGTTGTCGTGCCTTAGCCTTGTTTCCCCTTGCCGTGCCGTTCCTTCCGTTACACTTGCCTTTCTTTGCTTTCCCTTGCCTTCCTTACCTTCCGTTACTCTTTGCTTGCCTTCCGTGCATTGCCTAGCCTTGCGTTGTCGTGCCTTAGCCTTATCTCGCCTGACCGTGCCTTCCTTTGCTTTAAGCTTTACTTGCATTGTCGTGCATTGCCTAGACTTGCGTTGTCGTGCATTAGCCTTGCCTAGCCTCACCGTGCCTTGCCTTGCGTTACCCTTTCCTTGCCTTGCCGTGCATTTCCTAGCCGTGTGTTGTCGTGCCTTAGCCTTGTTTCCCCTTGCCGTTGCGTGCCTTTTGTTACACTTGCCTTGCCTGGCTTTGCCTTGCCTTCCTTTCCTTCCGTTACTCTTTCCTTGCCTTGCCGTGCATTGCCTAGCCCTGCGTTGTCGTGCCTTAGCCTTGTTACCCCGTGCCGTGCCGTTCCTTCCGTTACCCTTCCCTTCCCTTGCTTTCCCTTGCCTTCCTTGCGTTCCGTTACTCTTTGCTTGCTTTCCGTGCATTGCCTAGCCTTGCGTTGTCATGCCTTAGGCTTGCCTCGCCTGACCGTGCTTTCCCATGCGTTACCCTTTCCTTCCCTTGCCGTGCATTGCCTAGCGTGCGTTGTCGTGCCTTAGCCTTGTTTCCCCTTGCCGTGCCGTTCCTTCCGTTACACTTGCCTTTCCTGGCTTTGACTTGCCTTCCTTTCCTTCCGGTACTCTTTCCTTGCCTTGCCGTGCATTGCCTAGCCTTGCATTGTCGTGCCGTATCCTTGCCTCACCTGACCGTGCCTTCCCCTGCGTTACCCTTTCCTTGCCTTGCCGTGCATTGCCTAGCCCTGCGTTGTCGTGCCTTAGCCTTCTTACCCCTTGCCGTGCCGTTCCTTCCGTTACCCTTGCCTTCCCTTGCTTTCCCTTGCCTTCCTTGCGTTCCGTTACTCTTTGCTTGCTTTCCGTGCATTGCCTAGCCTTGCGTTGTCATGCCTTAGCCTAGCATCTCCTGACCGTGCTTTCCCATGCGTTACCCTTCCTTGCCTTGCCGTGCATTGCCTAGCCGTGCGTTGTCGTGCCTTAGCCTTGTTTCCCCTTGCCGTGCCGTTCCTTCCGTTACACTTGCCTTTCCTTCCTTTCCCTTGCCTTCCTTACCTTCCGTTACTCTTTGCTTGCCTTCCGTGCATTGCCTAGCCTTGCGTTGTTGTGCCTTAGCCTTGCCTCGCCTGAACGTGCTTTCCCATGCGTTACCCTTTCCTTGCCTTGCCGTGCATTGCCTAGCCTGCGTTGCCGTGCCTTAGCCTTGTTTCCCCTTGCCGTGCCGTTCCTTCCGTTACCCTGGCCTTTCCTTCCTTTTCCTTGCCTTGCTTACCTTCCGTTACTCTTTACTTGCCTTCCCTGAATTTCCTAGCCTTGCGTTGTCGTGCCTTAGCCTTATCTCGCCTGACCTTTCCTTCCTTTGCTTTAAGCTTTCCTTGCATTGTCGTGCATCGCCTAGCCATGCGTTTTCGTGCATTAGCCTTGCCTAGCCTCACCGTGCCTTTCCTTGCGTTACCGTTTGCTTGCCTTGCCGTGCATTGCCTAGCCGTGCCTTGTCGTGCCTTAGCCTTGTTTCCCCTTGCCGTGCCGTTCCTTCCGTTACACTTGCCTTTCTTTGCTTTCCCTTTCCTTCCTTACCTTCCGTTTCTCTTTGCTTGCCTTCCGTGCATTGCCTAGCCTTGGGTTGTCGTGCCTTAGCCTTGCCTCGCCTGACCGTGCTTTCCCATGCGTTACCCTTTCCTTGCCTTGCCGTGCATTGCCTAGCGTGCGTTGTCGTGCCTTAGCCTTGTTTCCCCTTGCCGTGCCGTTCCTTCCGTTACCATTGCCTTTCCTTGCTTTCCCTTGCCTTCCTTACCTTCCGTTACTCTTTGCTTGCCTTCCGTGCATTGCCTAGCCTTGCGTTGTCGTGCCTTATCCTTATCTCGCCTGACCGTGCCTTCCTTTGCTTTAAGCTTTCCTTGCATTGTCGTGCATTGCCTAGCCTTGCGTTGTCGTGCATTAGCCTTGCCTAGCCTCACCGTGCCTTGCCTTGCGTTACCCTTTCCTTGCCTTGCCGTGCATTGCCTAGCCGTGCGTTGTCGTGCCTTTGCCTTGTTTCCCCTTGCCGTGGCGTGCCTTTTGTTACACTTGCCTTTCCTGGCTTTGACTTGCCTTCCTTTCCTTCCGTTACTCTTTCCTTGCCTTGCCGTGCATTGCCTAGCCTTGCATTGTCCTGCGTTATCCTTGCCTCACCTGACCGTGCCTTGCCTTGCGTTACCCTTTCCTTGCCTTGCCGTGCATTTCCTAGCCGTGTGTTTTCGTGCCTTAGCCTTGTTACCCCTTGCCGTGCCGTTCCTTCCGTTACCCTTGCCTTCCCTTGCTTTCCCTTTCCTTCCTTGCATTCCGTTACTCCTTGCTTGCTTTCCGTGCATTGCCTAGCCTTGCGTTGGCTTTCCTTAGCCTTGCCTCGCCTGACCGTGCTTTCCCATGCGTTACCCTTTCCTTGCCTTGCCGTGCATTGCCTAGCGTGCGTTGTCGTGCCTTAGCCTTGTTTCCCCCTGCCGTGCCGTTCCTTCCGTTACCCTTGCCTTCCCTTGCTTTCCCTTTCCTTTCTTGCATTCCGTTACTCCTTGCTTGCTTTGCGTGCATTGCCTAGCCTTGCGTTGGCTTTCCTTAGCCTTGCCTCGCCTGACCGTGCTTTCCCATGCGTTCCCCTTTCCTTGCCTTGCCGTGCATTGCCTAGCGTGCGTTGTCGTGCCTTAGCCTTGTTTCCCCTTGCCGTGCCGTTCCTTCCGTTACACTTGCCTTTCTTTGCTTTCCCTTGCCTTCCTTACCTTCCGTTACTCTTTGCTTGCCTTCCGTGCATTGCCTAGCCTTGCGTTGTCGTGCCTTAGCCTTATCTCGCCTGACCGTGCCTTCCTTTGCTTTAAGCTTTACTTGCATTGTCGTGCATTGCCTAGACTTGCGTTGTCGTGCATTAGCCTTGCCTAGCCTCACCGTGCCTTGCCTTGCGTTACCCTTTCCTTGCCTTGCCGTGCATTTCCTAGCCGTGTGTTGTCGTGCCTTAGCCTTGTTTCCCCTTGCCGTTGCGTGCCTTTTGTTACACTTGCCTTGCCTGGCTTTGCCTTGCCTTCCTTTCCTTCCGTTACTCTTTCCTTGCCTTGCCGTGCATTGCCTAGCCCTGCGTTGTCGTGCCTTAGCCTTGTTACCCCGTGCCGTGCCGTTCCTTCCGTTACCCTTCCCTTCCCTTGCTTTCCCTTGCCTTCCTTGCGTTCCGTTACTCTTTGCTTGCTTTCCGTGCATTGCCTAGCCTTGCGTTGTCATGCCTTAGGCTTGCCTCGCCTGACCGTGCTTTCCCATGCGTTACCCTTTCCTTCCCTTGCCGTGCATTGCCTAGCGTGCGTTGTCGTGCCTTAGCCTTGTTTCCCCTTGCCGTGCCGTTCCTTCCGTTACACTTGCCTTTCCTGGCTTTGACTTGCCTTCCTTTCCTTCCGGTACTCTTTCCTTGCCTTGCCGTGCATTGCCTAGCCTTGCATTGTCGTGCCGTATCCTTGCCTCACCTGACCGTGCCTTCCCCTGCGTTACCCTTTCCTTGCCTTGCCGTGCATTGCCTAGCCCTGCGTTGTCGTGCCTTAGCCTTCTTACCCCTTGCCGTGCCGTTCCTTCCGTTACCCTTGCCTTCCCTTGCTTTCCCTTGCCTTCCTTGCGTTCCGTTACTCTTTGCTTGCTTTCCGTGCATTGCCTAGCCTTGCGTTGTCATGCCTTAGCCTAGCATCTCCTGACCGTGCTTTCCCATGCGTTACCCTTTCCTTGCCTTGCCGTGCATTGCCTAGCCGTGCGTTGTCGTGCCTTAGCCTTGTTTCCCCTTGCCGTGCCGTTCCTTCCGTTACACTTGCCTTTCCTTCCTTTCCCTTGCCTTCCTTACCTTCCGTTACTCTTTGCTTGCCTTCCGTGCATTGCCTAGCCTTGCGTTGTTGTGCCTTAGCCTTGCCTCGCCTGAACGTGCTTTCCCATGCGTTACCCTTTCCTTGCCTTGCCGTGCATTGCCTAGCCTGCGTTGCCGTGCCTTAGCCTTGTTTCCCCTTGCCGTGCCGTTCCTTCCGTTACCCTGGCCTTTCCTTCCTTTTCCTTGCCTTGCTTACCTTCCGTTACTCTTTACTTGCCTTCCCTGAATTTCCTAGCCTTGCGTTGTCGTGCCTTAGCCTTATCTCGCCTGACCTTTCCTTCCTTTGCTTTAAGCTTTCCTTGCATTGTCGTGCATCGCCTAGCCATGCGTTTTCGTGCATTAGCCTTGCCTAGCCTCACCGTGCCTTTCCTTGCGTTACCGTTTGCTTGCCTTGCCGTGCATTGCCTAGCCGTGCCTTGTCGTGCCTTAGCCTTGTTTCCCCTTGCCGTGCCGTTCCTTCCGTTACACTTGCCTTTCTTTGCTTTCCCTTTCCTTCCTTACCTTCCGTTTCTCTTTGCTTGCCTTCCGTGCATTGCCTAGCCTTGGGTTGTCGTGCCTTAGCCTTGCCTCGCCTGACCGTGCTTTCCCATGCGTTACCCTTTCCTTGCCTTGCCGTGCATTGCCTAGCGTGCGTTGTCGTGCCTTAGCCTTGTTTCCCCTTGCCGTGCCGTTCCTTCCGTTACCATTGCCTTTCCTTGCTTTCCCTTGCCTTCCTTACCTTCCGTTACTCTTTGCTTGCCTTCCGTGCATTGCCTAGCCTTGCGTTGTCGTGCCTTATCCTTATCTCGCCTGACCGTGCCTTCCTTTGCTTTAAGCTTTCCTTGCATTGTCGTGCATTGCCTAGCCTTGCGTTGTCGTGCATTAACCTTGCCTAGCCTCACCGTGCCTTGCCTTGCGTTACCCTTTCCTTGCCTTGCCGTGCATTTCCTAGCCGTGTGTTGTCGTGCCTTAGCCTTGTTACCCCTTGCCGTGCCGTTCCTTCCGTTACCCTTGCCTTCCCTTGCTTTCCCTTTCCTTCCTTGCATTCCGTTACTCCTTGCTTGCTTTCCGTGCATTGCCTAGCCTTGCGTTGGCTTTCCTTAGCCTTACCTCGCCTGACCGTGCTTTCCCATGCGTTACCCTTTCCTTGCCTTGCCGTGCATTGCCTAGCGTGCGTTGTCGTGCCTTAGCCTTGTTTCCCCTTGCCGTGCCGTTCCTTCCGTTACCCTTGCCTTCCCTTGCTTTCCCTTTCCTTCCTTGCATTCCGTTACTCCTTGCTTGCTTTCCGTGCATTGCCTAGCCTTGCGTTGGCTTTCCTTAGCCTTGCCTCGCCTGACCGTGCTTTCCCATGCGTTACCCTTGCCTTGCCTTGCCGTGCATTGCCTAGCGTGCGTTGTCGTGCCATAGCCGTGTTTCCCCTTGCCGTGCCGTTCCTTCCGTTACACTTGCCTTTCTTTGCTTTTCCTTGCCTTCCTTACCTTCCGTTACTCTTTGCTTGCCTTCCCTGAATTGCCTAGCCTTGCGTTGTCGTGCCTTTGCCTTATCTCGCCTGACCGTGCCTTCCTTTGCTTTAAGCTTTCCTTGCATTGTCGTGCTTCCTTGCATTGTCGTGCATTGCCTAGCCTTGCGTTTTCGTGCATTAGCCTTGTCTAGCCTCACCGTGCATTGCCTTGCGTTACCCTTTGCTTGCCTTGCCGTGCATTGCCTAGCCGTGCGTTGTCGTGCCTTAGCCTTGTTTCCCCTTGCCGTGCAGTTCCTTCCGTTACACTTGCCTTTCTTTGCTTTCCCTTGCCTTCCTTACCTTCCGTTACTCTTTGCTTGCCTTCCGTGCATTGCCTAGCCTTGCGTTGTCGTGCCTTAGCCTTGCCTCGCCTGAACGTACTTTCCCATGCGTTACCCTTTCCTTGCCTTGCCGTGCATTGCCCAGCCTGCGTTGCCGTGCCTTAGCCTTGTTTCCCCTTGCCGTGCAATTCCTTCCGTTACCCTTGCCTTTCCTTGCTTTTCCTTGCCTTGCTTACCTTCCGTTACTCTTTGCTTCCCTTCCCTGCATTGCCTAGCCTTGCGTTGTCGTGCCTTAGGCTTATCTCGCCTGACCGTGCCTTCCTTTGCTTTAAGCTTTCCTTGCATTGTCGTGCATTGCCTAGCCTTGCGTTGTCGTGCATTAGCCTTGCCTAGCCTCACCGTGCCTTGCCTTGCGTTACCCTTTCCTTGCCTTGCCGTGCATTGCCTAGCCGTGCGTTGTCGTGCCTTAGCCTTGTTTCCCCTTGCCGTGGCGTGCCTTTTGTTACACTTGCCTTTCCTGGCTTTGACTTGCCTTCCTTTCCTTCCGTTACTCTTTCCTTGCCTTGCCGTGCATTGCCTAGCCTTGCGTTGTCGTGCATTAACCTTGCCTAGCCTCACCGTGCCTTGCCTTGCGTTACCCTTTCCTTGCCTTGCCGTGCATTTCCTAGCCGTGTGTTGTCGTGCCTTAGCCTTGTTACCCCTTGCCGTGCCGTTCCTTCCGTTAAACTTGCCTTCCCTTGCTTTCCCTTTCCTTCCTTGCATTCCGTTACTCCTTGCTTGCTTTCCGTGCATTGCCTAGCCTTGCGTTGGCTTTCCTTAGCCTTGCCTCGCCTGACCGTGCTTTCCCATGCGTTACCCTTTCCTTGCCTTGCCGTGCATTGCCTAGCGTGCGTTGTCGTGCCTTAGCCTTGTTTCCCCTTGCCGTGCCGTTCCTTCCGTTACCATTGCCTTTCCTTGCTTTCCCTTGCCTTCCTTACCTTCCGTTACTCTTTGCTTGCCTTCCGTGCATTGCCTAGCCTTGCGTTGTCGTGCCTTATCCTTATCTCGCCTGACCGTGCCTTCCTTTGCTTTAAGCTTTCCTTGCATTGTCGTGCATTGCCTAGCCTTGCGTTGTCGTGCATTAGCCTTGCCTAGCCTCACCGTGCCTTGCCTTGCGTTACCCTTTCCTTGCCTTGCCGTGCATTGCCTAGCCGTGCGTTGTCGTGCCTTAGCCTTGTTTCCCCTTGCCGTGGCGTGCCTTTTGTTACACTTGCCTTTCCTGGCTTTGACTTGCCTTCCTTTCCTTCCGTTACTCTTTCCTTGCCTTGCCGTGCATTGCCTAGCCTTGCATTGTCCTGCGTTATCCTTGCCTCACCTGACCGTGCCTTGCCTTGCGTTACCCTTTCCTTGCCTTGCCGTGCATTTCCTAGCCGTGTGTTTTCGTGCCTTAGCCTTGTTACCCCTTGCCGTGCCGTTCCTTCCGTTACCCTTGCCTTCCCTTGCTTTCCCTTTCCTTCCTTGCATTCCGTTACTCCTTGCTTGCTTTCCGTGCATTGCCTAGCCTTGCGTTGGCTTTCCTTAGCCTTGCCTCGCCTGACCGTGCTTTCCCATGCGTTACCCTTTCCTTGCCTTGCCGTGCATTGCCTAGCGTGCGTTGTCGTGCCTTAGCCTTGTTTCCCCCTGCCGTGCCGTTCCTTCCGTTACCCTTGCCTTCCCTTGCTTTCCCTTTCCTTTCTTGCATTCCGTTACTCCTTGCTTGCTTTGCGTGCATTGCCTAGCCTTGCGTTGGCTTTCCTTAGCCTTGCCTCGCCTGACCGTGCTTTCCCATGCGTTCCCCTTTCCTTGCCTTGCCGTGCATTGCCTAGCGTGCGTTGTCGTGCCTTAGCCTTGTTTCCCCTTGCCGTGCCGTTCCTTCCGTTACACTTGCCTTTCTTTGCTTTCCCTTGCCTTCCTTACCTTCCGTTACTCTTTGCTTGCCTTCCGTGCATTGCCTAGCCTTGCGTTGTCGTGCCTTAGCCTTATCTCGCCTGACCGTGCCTTCCTTTGCTTTAAGCTTTACTTGCATTGTCGTGCATTGCCTAGACTTGCGTTGTCGTGCATTAGCCTTGCCTAGCCTCACCGTGCCTTGCCTTGCGTTACCCTTTCCTTGCCTTGCCGTGCATTTCCTAGCCGTGTGTTGTCGTGCCTTAGCCTTGTTTCCCCTTGCCGTTGCGTGCCTTTTGTTACACTTGCCTTGCCTGGCTTTGCCTTGCCTTCCTTTCCTTCCGTTACTCTTTCCTTGCCTTGCCGTGCATTGCCTAGCCCTGCGTTGTCGTGCCTTAGCCTTGTTACCCCGTGCCGTGCCGTTCCTTCCGTTACCCTTCCCTTCCCTTGCTTTCCCTTGCCTTCCTTGCGTTCCGTTACTCTTTGCTTGCTTTCCGTGCATTGCCTAGCCTTGCGTTGTCATGCCTTAGGCTTGCCTCGCCTGACCGTGCTTTCCCATGCGTTACCCTTTCCTTCCCTTGCCGTGCATTGCCTAGCGTGCGTTGTCGTGCCTTAGCCTTGTTTCCCCTTGCCGTGCCGTTCCTTCCGTTACACTTGCCTTTCCTGGCTTTGACTTGCCTTCCTTTCCTTCCGGTACTCTTTCCTTGCCTTGCCGTGCATTGCCTAGCCTTGCATTGTCGTGCCGTATCCTTGCCTCACCTGACCGTGCCTTCCCCTGCGTTACCCTTTCCTTGCCTTGCCGTGCATTGCCTAGCCCTGCGTTGTCGTGCCTTAGCCTTCTTACCCCTTGCCGTGCCGTTCCTTCCGTTACCCTTGCCTTCCCTTGCTTTCCCTTGCCTTCCTTGCGTTCCGTTACTCTTTGCTTGCTTTCCGTGCATTGCCTAGCCTTGCGTTGTCATGCCTTAGCCTAGCATCTCCTGACCGTGCTTTCCCATGCGTTACCCTTTCCTTGCCTTGCCGTGCATTGCCTAGCCGTGCGTTGTCGTGCCTTAGCCTTGTTTCCCCTTGCCGTGCCGTTCCTTCCGTTACACTTGCCTTTCCTTCCTTTCCCTTGCCTTCCTTACCTTCCGTTACTCTTTGCTTGCCTTCCGTGCATTGCCTAGCCTTGCGTTGTTGTGCCTTAGCCTTGCCTCGCCTGAACGTGCTTTCCCATGCGTTACCCTTTCCTTGCCTTGCCGTGCATTGCCTAGCCTGCGTTGCCGTGCCTTAGCCTTGTTTCCCCTTGCCGTGCCGTTCCTTCCGTTACCCTGGCCTTTCCTTCCTTTTCCTTGCCTTGCTTACCTTCCGTTACTCTTTACTTGCCTTCCCTGAATTTCCTAGCCTTGCGTTGTCGTGCCTTAGCCTTATCTCGCCTGACCTTTCCTTCCTTTGCTTTAAGCTTTCCTTGCATTGTCGTGCATCGCCTAGCCATGCGTTTTCGTGCATTAGCCTTGCCTAGCCTCACCGTGCCTTTCCTTGCGTTACCGTTTGCTTGCCTTGCCGTGCATTGCCTAGCCGTGCCTTGTCGTGCCTTAGCCTTGTTTCCCCTTGCCGTGCCGTTCCTTCCGTTACACTTGCCTTTCTTTGCTTTCCCTTTCCTTCCTTACCTTCCGTTTCTCTTTGCTTGCCTTCCGTGCATTGCCTAGCCTTGGGTTGTCGTGCCTTAGCCTTGCCTCGCCTGACCGTGCTTTCCCATGCGTTACCCTTTCCTTGCCTTGCCGTGCATTGCCTAGCGTGCGTTGTCGTGCCTTAGCCTTGTTTCCCCTTGCCGTGCCGTTCCTTCCGTTACCATTGCCTTTCCTTGCTTTCCCTTGCCTTCCTTACCTTCCGTTACTCTTTGCTTGCCTTCCGTGCATTGCCTAGCCTTGCGTTGTCGTGCCTTATCCTTATCTCGCCTGACCGTGCCTTCCTTTGCTTTAAGCTTTCCTTGCATTGTCGTGCATTGCCTAGCCTTGCGTTGTCGTGCATTAACCTTGCCTAGCCTCACCGTGCCTTGCCTTGCGTTACCCTTTCCTTGCCTTGCCGTGCATTTCCTAGCCGTGTGTTGTCGTGCCTTAGCCTTGTTACCCCTTGCCGTGCCGTTCCTTCCGTTACCCTTGCCTTCCCTTGCTTTCCCTTTCCTTCCTTGCATTCCGTTACTCCTTGCTTGCTTTCCGTGCATTGCCTAGCCTTGCGTTGGCTTTCCTTAGCCTTACCTCGCCTGACCGTGCTTTCCCATGCGTTACCCTTTCCTTGCCTTGCCGTGCATTGCCTAGCGTGCGTTGTCGTGCCTTAGCCTTGTTTCCCCTTGCCGTGCCGTTCCTTCCGTTACCCTTGCCTTCCCTTGCTTTCCCTTTCCTTCCTTGCATTCCGTTACTCCTTGCTTGCTTTCCGTGCATTGCCTAGCCTTGCGTTGGCTTTCCTTAGCCTTGCCTCGCCTGACCGTGCTTTCCCATGCGTTACCCTTGCCTTGCCTTGCCGTGCATTGCCTAGCGTGCGTTGTCGTGCCATAGCCGTGTTTCCCCTTGCCGTGCCGTTCCTTCCGTTACACTTGCCTTTCTTTGCTTTTCCTTGCCTTCCTTACCTTCCGTTACTCTTTGCTTGCCTTCCCTGAATTGCCTAGCCTTGCGTTGTCGTGCCTTTGCCTTATCTCGCCTGACCGTGCCTTCCTTTGCTTTAAGCTTTCCTTGCATTGTCGTGCATTGCCTAGCCTTGCGTTTTCGTGCATTAGCCTTGTCTAGCCTCACCGTGCATTGCCTTGCGTTACCCTTTGCTTGCCTTGCCGTGCATTGCCTAGCCGTGCGTTGTCGTGCCTTAGCCTTGTTTCCCCTTGCCGTGCAGTTCCTTCCGTTACACTTGCCTTTCTTTGCTTTCCCTTGCCTTCCTTACCTTCCGTTACTCTTTGCTTGCCTTCCGTGCATTGCCTAGCCTTGCGTTGTCGTGCCTTAGCCTTGCCTCGCCTGAACGTACTTTCCCATGCGTTACCCTTTCCTTGCCTTGCCGTGCATTGCCCAGCCTGCGTTGCCGTGCCTTAGCCTTGTTTCCCCTTGCCGTGCAATTCCTTCCGTTACCCTTGCCTTTCCTTGCTTTTCCTTGCCTTGCTTACCTTCCGTTACTCTTTGCTTCCCTTCCCTGCATTGCCTAGCCTTGCGTTGTCGTGCCTTAGGCTTATCTCGCCTGACCGTGCCTTCCTTTGCTTTAAGCTTTCCTTGCATTGTCGTGCATTGCCTAGCCTTGCGTTGTCGTGCATTAGCCTTGCCTAGCCTCACCGTGCCTTGCCTTGCGTTACCCTTTCCTTGCCTTGCCGTGCATTGCCTAGCCGTGCGTTGTCGTGCCTTAGCCTTGTTTCCCCTTGCCGTGGCGTGCCTTTTGTTACACTTGCCTTTCCTGGCTTTGACTTGCCTTCCTTTCCTTCCGTTACTCTTTCCTTGCCTTGCCGTGCATTGCCTAGCCTTGCGTTGTCGTGCATTAACCTTGCCTAGCCTCACCGTGCCTTGCCTTGCGTTACCCTTTCCTTGCCTTGCCGTGCATTTCCTAGCCGTGTGTTGTCGTGCCTTAGCCTTGTTACCCCTTGCCGTGCCGTTCCTTCCGTTAAACTTGCCTTCCCTTGCTTTCCCTTTCCTTCCTTGCATTCCGTTACTCCTTGCTTGCTTTCCGTGCATTGCCTAGCCTTGCGTTGGCTTTCCTTAGCCTTGCCTCGCCTGACCGTGCTTTCCCATGCGTTACCCTTTCCTTGCCTTGCCGTGCATTGCCTAGCGTGCGTTGTCGTGCCTTAGCCTTGTTTCCCCTTGCCGTGCCGTTCCTTCCGTTACACTTGCCTTTCTTTGCTTTCCCTTGCCTTCCTTACCTTCCGTTACTCTTTGCTTGCCTTCCGTGCATTGCCTAGCCTTGCGTTGTCGTGCCTTAGCCTTATCTCGCCTGACCGTGCCTTCCTTTGCTTTAAGCTTTCCTTGCATTGTCGTGCATTGCCTAGCCTTGCGTTGTCGTGCATTAGCCTTGCCTAGCCTCACCGTGCCTTGCCTTGCGTTACCCTTTCCTTGCCTTGCCGTGCATTTCCTAGCCGTGTGTTGTCGTGCCTTAGCCTTCTTACCCCTTGCCGTGCCGTTCCTTCCGTTACCCTTGCCTTCCCTTGCTTTCCCTTGCCTTCCTTGCGTTCCGTTACTCTTTGCTTGCTTTCCGTGCATTGCCTAGCCTTGCGTTGTCATGCCTTAGCCTTGCCTCGCCTGACCGTGCTTTCCCATGCGTTACCCTTTCCTTGCCTTGCCGTGCATTGCCTAGCGTGCGTTGTCGTGCCTTAGCCTTGTTCCCCCTTGCCGTGCCGTTCCTTCCGTTACCCTTGCCTTTCCTTGCTTTTCCTTGCCTTCCTTACCTTCCGTTACTCTTTGCTTGCCTTCCCTGAATTGCCTAGCCTTGCGTTGTCGTGCCTTTGCCTTAACTCGCCTGACCGTGCTTTCCTTTGCTTTAAGCTTTCCTTGCATTGTCGTGCATTGCCTAGCCTTGCGTTTTCGTGCATTAGCCTTGTCTAGCCTCACCGTGCATTGCCTTGCGTTACCCTTTGCTTGCCTTGCCGTGCATTGCCTAGCCGTGCGTTGTCGTGCCTTAGCCTTGTTTCCCCTTGCCGTGCAGTTCCTTCCGTTACACTTGCCTTTCTTTGCTTTCCCTTGCCTTCCTTACCTTCCGTTACTCTTTGCTTGCCTTCCGTGCATTGCCTAGCCTTGCGTTGGCTTTCCTTAGCCTTGCCTCGCCTGACCGTGCTTTCCCATGCGTTACCCTTTCCTTGCCTTGCCGTGCATTGCCTAGCGTGCGTTGTCGTGCCTTAGCCTTGTTTCCCCTTGCCGTGCCGTTCCTTCCGTTACCCTTGCCTTCCCTTGCTTTCCCTTTCCTTCCTTGCATTCCGTTACTCCTTGCTTGCTTTCCGTGCATTGCCTAGCCTTGCGTTGGCTTTCCTTAGCCTTGCCTCGCCTGACCGTGCTTTCCCATGCGTTACCCTTTCCTTGCCTTGCCGTGCATTGCCTAGCGTGCGTTGTCGTGCCTGAGCCTTGTTTCCCCTTGCCGTGCCGTTCCTTCCGTTACACTTGCCTTTCTTTGCTTTCCCTTGCCTTCCTTACCTTCCGTTACTCTTTGCTTGCCTTCCGTGCATTGCCTAGCCTTGCGTTGTCGTGCCTTAGCCTTATCTCGCCTGACCGTGCCTTCCTTTGCTTTAAGCTTTACTTGCATTGTCGTGCATTGCCTAGCCTTGCGTTGTCGTGCATTAGCCTTGCCTAGCCTCACCGTGCCTTGCCTTGCGTTACCCTTTCATTGCCTTGCCGTGCATTTCCTAGCCGTGTGTTGTCGTGCCTTAGCCTTGTTTCCCCTTGCCGTTGCGTGCCTTTTGTTACACTTGCCTTGCCTGGCTTTGCCTTGCCTTCCTTTCCTTCCGTTACTCTTTCCTTGCCTTGCCGTGCATTGCCTAGCCCTGCGTTGTCGTGCCTTAGCCTTCTTACCCCTTGCCGTGCCGTTCCTTCCGTTACCCTTGCCTTCCCTTGCTTTCCCTTGCCTTCCTTGCGTTCCGTTACTCTTTGCTTGCTTTCCGTGCATTGCCTAGCCTTGCGTTGTCATGCCTTAGCCTAGCATCTCCTGACCGTGCTTTCCCATGCGTTACCCTTTCCTTGCCTTGCCGTGCATTGCCTAGCCGTGCGTTGTCGTGCCTTAGCCTTGTTTCCCCTTGCCGTGCCGTTCCTTCCGTTACACTTGCCTTTCCTTCCTTTCCCTTGCCTTCCTTACCTTCCGTTACTCTTTGCTTGCCTTCCGTGCATTGCCTAGCCTTGCGTTGTTGTGCCTTAGCCTTGCCTCGCCTGAACGTGCTTTCCCATGCGTTACCCTTTCCTTGCCTTGCCGTGCATTGCCTAGCCTGCGTTGCCGTGCCTTAGCCTTGTTTCCCCTTGCCGTGCCGTTCCTTCCGTTACCCTGGCCTTTCCTTCCTTTTCCTTGCCTTGCTTACCTTCCGTTACTCTTTACTTGCCTTCCCTGAATTTCCTAGCCTTGCGTTGTCGTGCCTTAGCCTTATCTCGCCTGACCTTTCCTTCCTTTGCTTTAAGCTTTCCTTGCATTGTCGTGCATCGCCTAGCCATGCGTTTTCGTGCATTAGCCTTGCCTAGCCTCACCGTG
The DNA here is from genome assembly GCF_037893015.1 of Macrotis lagotis. Taxonomy (NCBI): domain Eukaryota; kingdom Metazoa; phylum Chordata; class Mammalia; order Peramelemorphia; family Peramelidae; genus Macrotis; species Macrotis lagotis. The sequence continues at coordinate 162,872 of NW_027422059.1, read as the reverse complement.
CCTTTCCTTGCGTTACCGTTTGCTTGCCTTGCCGTGCATTGCCTAGCCGTGCCTTGTCGTGCCTTAGCCTTGTTTCCCCTTGCCGTGCCGTTCCTTCCGTTACACTTGCCTTTCTTTGCTTTCCCTTTCCTTCCTTACCTTCCGTTTCTCTTTGCTTGCCTTCCGTGCATTGCCTAGCCTTGGGTTGTCGTGCCTTAGCCTTGCCTCGCCTGACCGTGCTTTCCCATGCGTTACCCTTTCCTTGCCTTGCCGTGCATTGCCTAGCGTGCGTTGTCGTGCCTTAGCCTTGTTTCCCCTTGCCGTGCCGTTCCTTCCGTTACCATTGCCTTTCCTTGCTTTCCCTTGCCTTCCTTACCTTCCGTTACTCTTTGCTTGCCTTCCGTGCATTGCCTAGCCTTGCGTTGTCGTGCCTTATCCTTATCTCGCCTGACCGTGCCTTCCTTTGCTTTAAGCTTTCCTTGCATTGTCGTGCATTGCCTAGCCTTGCGTTGTCGTGCATTAACCTTGCCTAGCCTCACCGTGCCTTGCCTTGCGTTACCCTTTCCTTGCCTTGCCGTGCATTTCCTAGCCGTGTGTTGTCGTGCCTTAGCCTTGTTACCCCTTGCCGTGCCGTTCCTTCCGTTACCCTTGCCTTCCCTTGCTTTCCCTTTCCTTCCTTGCATTCCGTTACTCCTTGCTTGCTTTCCGTGCATTGCCTAGCCTTGCGTTGGCTTTCCTTAGCCTTACCTCGCCTGACCGTGCTTTCCCATGCGTTACCCTTTCCTTGCCTTGCCGTGCATTGCCTAGCGTGCGTTGTCGTGCCTTAGCCTTGTTTCCCCTTGCCGTGCCGTTCCTTCCGTTACCCTTGCCTTCCCTTGCTTTCCCTTTCCTTCCTTGCATTCCGTTACTCCTTGCTTGCTTTCCGTGCATTGCCTAGCCTTGCGTTGGCTTTCCTTAGCCTTGCCTCGCCTGACCGTGCTTTCCCATGCGTTACCCTTGCCTTGCCTTGCCGTGCATTGCCTAGCGTGCGTTGTCGTGCCATAGCCGTGTTTCCCCTTGCCGTGCCGTTCCTTCCGTTACACTTGCCTTTCTTTGCTTTTCCTTGCCTTCCTTACCTTCCGTTACTCTTTGCTTGCCTTCCCTGAATTGCCTAGCCTTGCGTTGTCGTGCCTTTGCCTTATCTCGCCTGACCGTGCCTTCCTTTGCTTTAAGCTTTCCTTGCATTGTCGTGCATTGCCTAGCCTTGCGTTTTCGTGCATTAGCCTTGTCTAGCCTCACCGTGCATTGCCTTGCGTTACCCTTTGCTTGCCTTGCCGTGCATTGCCTAGCCGTGCGTTGTCGTGCCTTAGCCTTGTTTCCCCTTGCCGTGCAGTTCCTTCCGTTACACTTGCCTTTCTTTGCTTTCCCTTGCCTTCCTTACCTTCCGTTACTCTTTGCTTGCCTTCCGTGCATTGCCTAGCCTTGCGTTGTCGTGCCTTAGCCTTGCCTCGCCTGAACGTACTTTCCCATGCGTTACCCTTTCCTTGCCTTGCCGTGCATTGCCCAGCCTGCGTTGCCGTGCCTTAGCCTTGTTTCCCCTTGCCGTGCAATTCCTTCCGTTACCCTTGCCTTTCCTTGCTTTTCCTTGCCTTGCTTACCTTCCGTTACTCTTTGCTTCCCTTCCCTGCATTGCCTAGCCTTGCGTTGTCGTGCCTTAGGCTTATCTCGCCTGACCGTGCCTTCCTTTGCTTTAAGCTTTCCTTGCATTGTCGTGCATTGCCTAGCCTTGCGTTGTCGTGCATTAGCCTTGCCTAGCCTCACCGTGCCTTGCCTTGCGTTACCCTTTCCTTGCCTTGCCGTGCATTGCCTAGCCGTGCGTTGTCGTGCCTTAGCCTTGTTTCCCCTTGCCGTGGCGTGCCTTTTGTTACACTTGCCTTTCCTGGCTTTGACTTGCCTTCCTTTCCTTCCGTTACTCTTTCCTTGCCTTGCCGTGCATTGCCTAGCCTTGCGTTGTCGTGCATTAACCTTGCCTAGCCTCACCGTGCCTTGCCTTGCGTTACCCTTTCCTTGCCTTGCCGTGCATTTCCTAGCCGTGTGTTGTCGTGCCTTAGCCTTGTTACCCCTTGCCGTGCCGTTCCTTCCGTTAAACTTGCCTTCCCTTGCTTTCCCTTTCCTTCCTTGCATTCCGTTACTCCTTGCTTGCTTTCCGTGCATTGCCTAGCCTTGCGTTGGCTTTCCTTAGCCTTGCCTCGCCTGACCGTGCTTTCCCATGCGTTACCCTTTCCTTGCCTTGCCGTGCATTGCCTAGCGTGCGTTGTCGTGCCTTAGCCTTGTTTCCCCTTGCCGTGCCGTTCCTTCCGTTACACTTGGCTTTCTTTGCTTTCCCTTGCCTTCCTTACCTTCCGTTACTCTTTGCTTGCCTTCCGTGCATTGCCTAGCCTTGCGTTGTCGTGCCTTAGCCTTATCTCGCCTGACCGTGCCTTCCTTTGCTTTAAGCTTTCCTTGCATTGTCGTGCATTGCCTAGCCTTGCGTTGTCGTGCATTAGCCTTGCCTAGCCTCACCGTGCCTTGCCTTGCGTTACCCTTTCCTTGCCTTGCCGTGCATTTCCTAGCCGTGTGTTGTCGTGCCTTAGCCTTCTTACCCTTTGCCGTGCCGTTCCTTCCGTTACCCTTGCCTTCCCTTGCTTTCCCTTGCCTTCCTTGCGTTCCGTTACTCTTTGCTTGCTTTCCGTGCATTGCCTAGCCTTGCGTTGTCATGCCTTAGCCTTGCCTCGCCTGACCGTGCTTTCCCATGCGTTACCCTTTCCTTGCCTTGCCGTGCATTGCCTAGCGTGCGTTGTCGTGCCTTAGCCTTGTTCCCCCTTGCCGTGCCGTTCCTTCCGTTACCCTTGCCTTTCCTTGCTTTTCCTTGCCTTCCTTACCTTCCGTTACTCTTTGCTTGCCTTCCCTGAATTGCCTAGCCTTGCGTTGTCGTGCCTTTGCCTTATCTCGCCTGACCGTGCTTTCCTTTGCTTTAAGCTTTCCTTGCATTGTCGTGCATTGCCTAGCCTTGCGTTTTCGTGCATTAGCCCTGTCTAGCCTCACCGTGCATTGCCTTGCGTTACCCTTTGCTTGCCTTGCCGTGCATTGCCTAGCCGTGCGTTGTCGTGCCTTAGCCTTGTTTCCCCTTGCCGTGCAGTTCCTTCCGTTACACTTGCCTTTCTTTGCTTTCCCTTGCCTTCCTTACCTTCCGTTACTCTTTGCTTGCCTTCCGTGCATTGCCTAGCCTTGCGTTGGCTTTCCTTAGCCTTGCCTCGCCTGACCGTGCTTTCCCATGCGTTACCCTTTCCTTGCCTTGCCGTGCATTGCCTAGCGTGCGTTGTCGTGCCTTAGCCTTGTTTCCCCTTGCCGTGCCGTTCCTTCCGTTACCCTTGCCTTCCCTTGCTTTCCCTTTCCTTCCTTGCATTCCGTTACTCCTTGCTTGCTTTCCGTGCATTGCCTAGCCTTGCGTTGGCTTTCCTTAGCCTTGCCTCGCCTGACCGTGCTTTCCCATGCGTTACCCTTTCCTTGCCTTGCCGTGCATTGCCTAGCGTGCGTTGTCGTGCCTTAGCCTTGTTGCCCCTTGCCGTGCCGTTCCTTCCGTTACACTTGCCTTTCTTTGCTTTCCCTTGCCTTCCTTACCTTCCGTTACTCTTTGCTTGCCTTCCGTGCATTGCCTAGCCTTGCGTTGTCGTGCCTTAGCCTTATCTCGCCTGACCGTGCCTTCCTTTGCTTTAAGCTTTACTTGCATTGTCGTGCATTGCCTAGCCTTGCGTTGTCGTGCATTAGCCTTGCCTAGCCTCACCGTGCCTTGCCTTGCGTTACCCTTTCATTGCCTTGCCGTGCATTTCCTAGCCGTGTGTTGTCGTGCCTTAGCCTTGTTTCCCCTTGCCGTTGCGTGCCTTTTGTTACACTTGCCTTGCCTGGCTTTGCCTTGCCTTCCTTTCCTTCCGTTACTCTTTCCTTGCCTTGCCGTGCATTGCCTAGCCCTGCGTTGTCGTGCCTTAGCCTTCTTACCCCTTGCCGTGCCGTTCCTTCCGTTACCCTTGCCTTCCCTTGCTTTCCCTTGCCTTCCTTGCGTTCCGTTACTCTTTGCTTGCTTTCCGTGCATTGCCTAGCCTTGCGTTGTCATGCCTTAGCCTAGCATCTCCTGACCGTGCTTTCCCATGCGTTACCCTTTCCTTGCCTTGCCGTGCATTGCCTAGCCGTGCGTTGTCGTGCCTTAGCCTTGTTTCCCCTTGCCGTGCCGTTCCTTCCGTTACACTTGCCTTTCCTTCCTTTCCCTTGCCTTCCTTACCTTCCGTTACTCTTTGCTTGCCTTCCGTGCATTGCCTAGCCTTGCGTTGTTGTGCCTTAGCCTTGCCTCGCCTGAACGTGCTTTCCCATGCGTTACCCTTTCCTTGCCTTGCCGTGCATTGCCTAGCCTGCGTTGCCGTGCCTTAGCCTTGTTTCCCCTTGCCGTGCCGTTCCTTCCGTTACCCTGGCCTTTCCTTCCTTTTCCTTGCCTTGCTTACCTTCCGTTACTCTTTACTTGCCTTCCCTGAATTTCCTAGCCTTGCGTTGTCGTGCCTTAGCCTTATCTCGCCTGACCTTGCCTTCCTTTGCTTTAAGCTTTCCTTGCATTGTCGTGCATCGCCTAGCCATGCGTTTTCGTGCATTAGCCTTGCCTAGCCTCACCGTGCCTTTCCTTGCGTTACCGTTTGCTTGCCTTGCCGTGCATTGCCTAGCCGTGCCTTGTCGTGCCTTAGCCTTGTTTCCCCTTGCCGTGCCGTTACTTCCGTTACACTTGCCTTTCTTTGCTTTCCCTTTCCTTCCTTACCTTCCGTTTCTCTTTGCTTGCCTTCCGTGCATTGCCTAGCCTTGGGTTGTCGTGCCTTAGCCTTGCCTCGCCTGACCGTGCTTTCCCATGCGTTACCCTTTCCTTGCCTTGCCGTGCATTGCCTAGCGTGCGTTGTCGTGCCTTAGCCTTGTTTCCCCTTGCCGTGCCGTTCCTTCCGTTACCATTGCCTTTCCTTGCTTTCCCTTGCCTTCCTTACCTTCCGTTGCTCTTTGCTTGCCTTCCGTGCATTGCCTAGCCTTGCGTTGTCGTTCCTTAGCCTTATCTCGCCTGACCGTGCCTTCCTTTGCTTTAAGCTTTCCTTGCATTGTCGTGCATTGCCTAGCCTTGCGTTGTCGTGCATTATCCTTGCCTAGCCTCACCGTGCCTTGCCTTGCGTTACCCTTTCCTTGCCTTGCCGTGCATTTCCTAGCCGTGTGTTGTCGTGCCTTAGCCTTGTTACCCCTTGCCGTGCCGTTCCTTCCGTTACCCTTGCCTTCCCTTGCTTTCCCTTTCCTTCCTTGCATTCCGTTACTCCTTGCTTGCTTTCCGTGCATTGCCTAGCCTTGCGTTGGCTTTCCTTAGCCTTACCTCGCCTGACCGTGCTTTCCCATGCGTTACCCTATCCTTGCCTTGCCGTGCATTGCCTAGCGTGCGTTGTCGTGCCTTAGCCTTGTTTCCCCTTGCCGTGCCGTTCCTTCCGTAACCCTTGCCTTCCCTTGCTTTCCCTTTCCTTCCTTACCTTCCGTTACTCTTTGCTTGCCTTCCGTGCATTGCCTAGCCTTGCGTTGTCGTGCATTAGCCTTGCCTAGCCTCACCGTGCCTTGCCTTGCGTTACCCTTTCCTTGCCTTGCCGTGCATTTCCTAGCCGTGTGTTGTCGTGCCTTAGCCTTGTTTCTCCTTGCCGTTGCGTGCCTTTTGTTACACTTGCCTTGCCTGGCTTTGCCTTGCCTTCCTTTCCTTCCGTTACTCTTTCCTTGCCTTGCCGTGCATTGCCTAGCCCTGCGTTGTCGTGCCTTAGCCTTGTTACCCCTTGCCGTGCCGTTCCTTCCGTTACCCTTGCCTTCCCTTGCTTTCCCTTGCCTTCCTTGCGTTCCGTTACTCTTTGCTTGCTTTCCGTGCATTGCCTAGCCTTGCGTTGTCATGCCTTAGGCTTGCCTCGCCTGACCGTGCTTTCCCATGCGTTACCCTTTCCTTGCCTTGCCGTGCATTGCCTAGCGTGCGTTGTCGTGCCTTAGCCTTGTTTCCCCTTGCCGTGCCGTTCCTTCCGTTACACTTGCCTTTCTTTGCTTTCCCTTGCCTTCCTTACCTTCCGTTACTCTTTGCTTGCCTTCCGTGCATTGCCTAGCCTTGCGTTGTCGTGCCTTAGCCTTATCTCGCCTGACCGTGCCTTCCTTTGCTTTAAGCTTTCCTTGCATTGTCGTGCATTGCCTAGCCTTGCGTTGTCGTACATTAGCCTTGCCTAGCCTCACCGTGCCTTGCCTTGCGTTACCCTTTCCTTGCCTTGCCGTGCATTGCCTAGCCGTGCGTTGTCGTGGCTTAGCCTTGATTCCCCTTGCCGTGGCGTGCCTTTTGTTACACTCGCCTTGTCTGGCTTTGCCTTGCCTTCCTTTCCTTCCGTTACTCTTTACTTGCCTTGCCGTGCATTGCCTAGCCTTGCATTGTCGTGCCTTATCCTTGCCTCACCTGACCGTGCCTTCCCCTGCGTTACCGTTTCCTTGACTTGCCGTGCATTGCCTAGCCCTGCGTTGTCGTGCCTTAGCCTTGTTACCCCTTGCCGTGCCGTTCCTTCCGTTACCCTTGCCTTCCCTTGCTTTCCCTTGCCTTCCTTGCGTTCCGTTACTCTTTGCTTGCTTTCCGTGCATTGCCTAGCCTTGCGTTGTCATGCCTTAGGCTTGCCTCGCCTGACCGTGCTTTCCCATGCGTTACCCTTTCCTTGCCTTGCCGTGCATTGCCTAGCGTGCGTTGTCGTGCCTTAGCCTTGTTTCCCCTTGCCGTGCCGTTCCTTCCGTTACACTTGCCTTTCTTTGCTTTCCCTTGCCTTCCTTACCTTCCGTTACTCTTTGCTTGCCTTCCGTGCATTGCCTAGCCTTGCGTTGCCGTGCCTTAGCCTTATCTCGCCTTACCGTGCCTTCCTTTGCTTTAAGCTTTCCTTGCATTGTCGTGCATTGCCTAGCCTTGCGTTGTCGTGCATTAGCCTTGCCTAGCCTCACCGTGCCTTGCCTTGCGTTACCCTTTCCTTGCCTTGCCGTGCATTGCCTAGCCGTGCGTTGTCGTGCCTTAGCCTTGATTCCCCTTGCCGTGGCGTGCCTTTTGTTACACTCGCCTTGCCTGGCTTTGCCTTGCCTTCCTTTCCTTCCGTTACTCTTTACTTGCCTTGCCGTGCATTGCCTAGCCCTGCGTTGTCGTGCCTTAGCCTTCTTACCCCTTGCCGTGCCGTTCCTTCCATTACCCTTGCCTTCCCTTGCTTTCCCTTGCCTTCCTTGCGTTCCGTTACTCTTTGCTTGCTTTCCGTGCATTGCCTAGCCTTGCGTTGTCATGCCTTAGCCTTGCCTCGCCTGACCGTGCTTTCCCATGCGTTACCCTTTCCTTGCCTTGCCGTTCATTGCCTAGCGTTCGGTGTCGTGCATTAGACTTGTTCCCCCTTGCTGTGCCGTTCCTTCCGTTACCCTTGCCTTTCCTTGCTTTTCCTTTCCTTCCTTACCTTCCGTTACTCTTTGCTTGCCTTCCCTGAATTGCCTAGCCTTGCGTTGTCGTGCCTTTGCCTTATCTCGCCTGACCGTGCCTTCCTTTGCTTTAAGCTTTCCTTGCATTGTCGTGCATTGCCTAGCCTTGCGTTTTCGTGCATTAGCCTTGTCTAGCCTCACCGTGCATTGCCTTGCGTTACCCTTTGCTTGCCTTGCCGTGCATTGCCTAGCCGTGCGTTGTCGTGCCTTAGCCTTGTTTCCCCTTGCCGTGCAGTTCCTTCCGTTACACTTGCCTTTCTTTGCTTTCCCTTGCCTTCCTTACCTTCCGTTACTCTTTGCTTGCCTTCCGTGCATTGCCTAGCCTTGCGTTGTCGTGCCTTAGCCTTGCCTCGCCTGAACGTACTTTCCCATGCGTTACCCTTTCCTTGCCTTGCCGTGCATTGCCCAGCCTGCGTTGCCGTGCCTTAGCCTTGTTTCCCCTTGCCGTGCAATTCCTTCCGTTACCCTTGCCTTTCCTTGCTTTTCCTTGCCTTGCTTACCTTCCGTTACTCTTTGCTTCCCTTCCCTGCATTGCCTAGCCTTGCGTTGTCGTGCCTTAGGCTTATCTCGCCTGACCGTGCCTTCCTTTGCTTTAAGCTTTCCTTGCATTGTCGTGCATTGCCTAGCCTTGCGTTGTCGTGCATTAGCCTTGCCTAGCCTCACCGTGCCTTGCCTTGCGTTACCCTTTCCTTGCCTTGCCGTGCATTGCCTAGCCGTGCGTTGTCGTGCTTTAGCCTTGTTTCCCCTTGCCGTGGCGTGCCTTTTGTTACACTTGCCTTTCCTGGCTTTGACTTGCCTTCCTTTCCTTCCGTTACTCTTTCCTTGCCTTGCCGTGCATTGCCTAGCCTTGCGTTGTCGTGCATTAACCTTGCCTAGCCTCACCGTGCCTTGCCTTGCGTTACCCTTTCCTTGCCTTGCCGTGCATTTCCTAGCCGTGTGTTGTCGTGCCTTAGCCTTGTTACCCCTTGCCGTGCCGTTCCTTCCGTTACCCTTGACTTCCCTTGCTTTCCCTTTCCTTCCTTGCATTCCGTTACTCCTTGCTTGCTTTCCGTGCATTGCCTAGCCTTGCGTTGGCTTTCCTTAGCCTTGCCTCGCCTGACCGTGCTTTCCCATGCGTTACCCTTTCCTTGCCTTGCCGTGCATTGCCTAGCGTGCGTTGTCGTGCCTTAGCCTTGTTTCCCCTTGCCGTGCCGTTCCTTCCGTTACCCTTGCCTTCCCTTGCTTTCCCTTTCCTTCCTTGCATTCCGTTACTCCTTGCTTGCTTTGCGTGCATTGCCTAGCCTTGCGTTGGCTTTCCTTAGCCTTGCCTCGCCTGACCGTGCTTTCCCATGCGTTACCCTTTCCTTGCCTTGCCGTGCATTGCCTAGCGTGCGTTGTCGTGCCTTAGCCTTGTTTCCCCTTGCCGTGCCGTTCCTTCCGTTACACTTGCCTTTCTTTGCTTTCCCTTGCCTTCCTTACCTTCCGTTACTCTTTGCTTGCCTTCCGTGCATTGCCTAGCCTTGCGTTGTCGTGCCTTAGCCTTATCTCGCCTGACCGTGCCTTCCTTTGCTTTAAGCTTTACTTGCATTGTCGTGCATTGCCTAGCCTTGCGTTGTCGTGCATTAGCCTTGCCTAGCCTCACCGTGCCTTGCCTTGCGTTACCCTTTCCTTGCCTTGCCGTGCATTTCCTAGCCGTGTGTTGTCGTGCCTTAGCCTTGTTTCCCCTTGCCGTTGCGTGCCTTTTGTTACACTTGCCTTGCCTGGCTTTGCCTTGCCTTCCTTTCCTTCCGTTACTCTTTCCTTGCCTTGCCGTTCATTGCCTAGCCCTGCGTTGTCGTGCCTTAGCCTTGTTACCCCTTGCCGTGCCGTTCCTTCCGTTACCCTTGCCTTCCCTTGCTTTCCCTTGCCTTCCTTGCGTTCCGTTACTCTTTGCTTGCTTTCCGTGCATTGCCTAGCCTTGCGTTGTCATGCCTTAGGCTTGCCTCGCCTGACCGTGCTTTCCCATGCGTTACCCTTTCCTTGCCTTGCCGTGCATTGCCTAGCGTGCGTTGTCGTGCCTTAGCCTTGTTTCCCCTTGCCGTGCCGTTCCTTCCGTTACACTTGCCTTTCTTTGCTTTCCCTTGCCTTCCTTACCTTCCGTTACTCTTTGCTTGCCTTCCGTGCATTGCCTAGCCTTGCGTTGTCGTGCCTTAGCCTTATCTCGCCTGACCGTGCCTTCCTTTGCTTTAAGCTTTCCTTGCATTGTCGTGCATTGCCTAGCCTTGCGTTGTCGTGCATTAGCCTTTTCAAGCCTCACCGTGCATTGCCTTGCGTTACCCTTTGCTTGCCTTGCCGTGCATTGCCTAGCCGTGCGTTGTCGTGCCTTAGCCTTGTTTCCCCTTGCCGTGCAGTTCCTTCCGTTACACTTGCCTTTCTTTGCTTTCCCTTGCCTTCCTTAACTTCCGTTAGTCTTTGCTTGCCTTCCGTGCATTGCCTAGCCTTGCGTTGTCGTGCCTTAGCCTTGCCTCGCCTGAACGTGCTTTCCCATGCGTTACCCTTTCCTTGCCTTGCCGTGCATTGCCCAGCCTGCGTTGCCGTGCCTTAGCCTTGTTTCCCCTTGCCGTGCAATTCCTTCCGTTACCCTTGCCTTTCCTTGCTTTTCCTTGCCTTGCTTACCTTCCGTTACTCTTTGCTTCCCTTCCCTGCATTGCCTAGCCTTGCGTTGTCGTGCCTTAGCCTTATCTCGCCTGACCGTGCCTTCCTTTGCTTTAAGCTTTCCTTGCATTGTCGTGCATTGCCTAGCCTTGCGTTGTCGTGCATTAGCCTTGCCTAGCCTCACCGTGCCTTGCCTTGCGTTACCCTTTCCTTGCCTTGCCGTGCATTGCCTAGCCGTGCGTTGTCGTGCCTTAGCCTTGTTTCCCCTTGCCGTGGCGTGCCTTTTGTTACACTTGCCTTTCCTGGCTTTGCCTTGCCTTCCTTTCCTTCCGTTACTCTTTACTTGCCTTGCCGTGCATTGCCTAGCCTTGCATTGTCGTGCCTTATCCTTGCCTCACCTGACCGTGCCTTCCCCTGCGTTACCGTTTCCTTGACTTGCCGTGCATTGCCTAGCCCTGCGTTGTCGTGCCTTAGCCTTGTTACCCCTTGCCGTGCCGTTCCTTCCGTTACCCTTGCCTTCCCTTGCTTTCCCTTGCCTTCCTTGCGTTCCGTTACTCTTTGCTTGCTTTCCGTGCATTGCCTAGCCTTGCGTTGTCATGCCTTAGGCTTGCCTCGCCTGACCGTGCTTTCCCATGCGTTACCCTTTCCTTGCCTTGCCGTGCATTGCCTAGCGTGCGTTGTCGTGCCTTAGCCTTGTTTCCCCTTGCCGTGCCGTTCCTTCCGTTACACTTGCCTTTCTTTGCTTTCCCTTGCCTTCCTTACCTTCCGTTACTCTTTGCTTGCCTTCCGTGCATTGCCTAGCCTTGCGTTGCCGTGCCTTAGCCTTATCTCGCCTTACCGTGCCTTCCTTTGCTTTAAGCTTTCCTTGCATTGTCGTGCATTGCCTAGCCTTGCGTTGTCGTGCATTAGCCTTGCCTAGCCTCACCGTGCCTTGCCTTGCGTTACCCTTTCCTTGCCTTGCCGTGCATTGCCTAGCCGTGCGTTGTCGTGCCTTAGCCTTGATTCCCCTTGCCGTGGCGTGCCTTTTGTTACACTCGCCTTGCCTGGCTTTGCCTTGCCTTCCTTTCCTTCCGTTACTCTTTACTTGCCTTGCCGTGCATTGCCTAGCCCTGCGTTGTCGTGCCTTAGCCTTCTTACCCCTTGCCGTGCCGTTCCTTCCATTACCCTTGCCTTCCCTTGCTTTCCCTTGCCTTCCTTGCGTTCCGTTACTCTTTGCTTGCTTTCCGTGCATTGCCTAGCCTTGCGTTGTCATGCCTTAGCCTTGCCTCGCCTGACCGTGCTTTCCCATGCGTTACCCTTTCCTTGCCTTGCCGTTCATTGCCTAGCGTTCGGTGTCGTGCATTAGACTTGTTCCCCCTTGCTGTGCCGTTCCTTCCGTTACCCTTGCCTTTCCTTGCTTTTCCTTTCCTTCCTTACCTTCCGTTACTCTTTGCTTGCCTTCCCTGAATTGCCTAGCCTTGCGTTGTCGTGCCTTTGCCTTATCTCGCCTGACCGTGCCTTCCTTTGCTTTAAGCTTTCCTTGCATTGTCGTGCATTGCCTAGCCTTGCGTTTTCGTGCATTAGCCTTGTCTAGCCTCACCGTGCATTGCCTTGCGTTACCCTTTGCTTGCCTTGCCGTGCATTGCCTAGCCGTGCGTTGTCGTGCCTTAGCCTTGTTTCCCCTTGCCGTGCAGTTCCTTCCGTTACACTTGCCTTTCTTTGCTTTCCCTTGCCTTCCTTACCTTCCGTTACTCTTTGCTTGCCTTCCGTGCATTGCCTAGCCTTGCGTTGTCGTGCCTTAGCCTTGCCTCGCCTGAACGTACTTTCCCATGCGTTACCCTTTCCTTGCCTTGCCGTGCATTGCCCAGCCTGCGTTGCCGTGCCTTAGCCTTGTTTCCCCTTGCCGTGCAATTCCTTCCGTTACCCTTGCCTTTCCTTGCTTTTCCTTGCCTTGCTTACCTTCCGTTACTCTTTGCTTCCCTTCCCTGCATTGCCTAGCCTTGCGTTGTCGTGCCTTAGGCTTATCTCGCCTGACCGTGCCTTCCTTTGCTTTAAGCTTTCCTTGCATTGTCGTGCATTGCCTAGCCTTGCGTTGTCGTGCATTAGCCTTGCCTAGCCTCACCGTGCCTTGCCTTGCGTTACCCTTTCCTTGCCTTGCCGTGCATTGCCTAGCCGTGCGTTGTCGTGCTTTAGCCTTGTTTCCCCTTGCCGTGGCGTGCCTTTTGTTACACTTGCCTTTCCTGGCTTTGACTTGCCTTCCTTTCCTTCCGTTACTCTTTCCTTGCCTTGCCGTGCATTGCCTAGCCTTGCGTTGTCGTGCATTAACCTTGCCTAGCCTCACCGTGCCTTGCCTTGCGTTACCCTTTCCTTGCCTTGCCGTGCATTTCCTAGCCGTGTGTTGTCGTGCCTTAGCCTTGTTACCCCTTGCCGTGCCGTTCCTTCCGTTACCCTTGCCTTCCCTTGCTTTCCCTTTCCTTCCTTGCATTCCGTTACTCCTTGCTTGCTTTCCGTGCATTGCCTAGCCTTGCGTTGGCTTTCCTTAGCCTTGCCTCGCCTGACCGTGCTTTCCCATGCGTTACCCTTTCCTTGCCTTGCCGTGCATTGCCTAGCGTGCGTTGTCGTGCCTTAGCCTTGTTTCCCCTTGCCGTGCCGTTCCTTCCGTTACCCTTGCCTTCCCTTGCTTTCCCTTTCCTTCCTTGCATTCCGTTACTCCTTGCTTGCTTTGCGTGCATTGCCTAGCCTTGCGTTGGCTTTCCTTAGCCTTGCCTCGCCTGACCGTGCTTTCCCATGCGTTACCCTTTCCTTGCCTTGCCGTGCATTGCCTAGCGTGCGTTGTCGTGCCTTAGCCTTGTTTCCCCTTGCCGTGCCGTTCCTTCCGTTACACTTGCCTTTCTTTGCTTTCCCTTGCCTTCCTTACCTTCCGTTACTCTTTGCTTGCCTTCCGTGCATTGCCTAGCCTTGCGTTGTCGTGCCTTAGCCTTATCTCGACTGACCGTGCCTTCCTTTGCTTTAAGCTTTACTTGCATTGTCGTGCATTGCCTAGCCTTGCGTTGTCGTGCATTAGCCTTGCCTAGCCTCACCGTGCCTTGCCTTGCGTTACCCTTTCCTTGCCTTGCCGTGCATTTCCTAGCCGTGTGTTGTCGTGCCTTAGCCTTGTTTCCCCTTGCCGTTGCGTGCCTTTTGTTACACTTGCCTTGCCTGGCTTTGCCTTGCCTTCCTTTCCTTCCGTTACTCTTTCCTTGCCTTGCCGTTCATTGCCTAGCCCTGCGTTGTCGTGCCTTAGCCTTGTTACCCCTTGCCGTGCCGTTCCTTCCGTTACCCTTGCCTTCCCTTGCTTTCCCTTGCCTTCCTTGCGTTCCGTTACTCTTTGCTTGCTTTCCGTGCATTGCCTAGCCTTGCGTTGTCATGCCTTAGGCTTGCCTCGCCTGACCGTGCTTTCCCATGCGTTACCCTTTCCTTGCCTTGCCGTGCATTGCCTAGCGTGCGTTGTCGTGCCTTAGCCTTGTTTCCCCTTGCCGTGCCGTTCCTTCCGTTACACTTGCCTTTCTTTGCTTTCCCTTGCCTTCCTTACCTTCCGTTACTCTTTGCTTGCCTTCCGTGCATTGCCTAGCCTTGCGTTGTCGTGCCTTAGCCTTATCTCGCCTGACCGTGCCTTCCTTTGCTTTAAGCTTTCCTTGCATTGTCGTGCATTGCCTAGCCTTGCGTTGTCGTGCATTAGCCTTTTCAAGCCTCACCGTGCATTGCCTTGCGTTACCCTTTGCTTGCCTTGCCGTGCATTGCCTAGCCGTGCGTTGTCGTGCCTTAGCCTTGTTTCCCCTTGCCGTGCAGTTCCTTCCGTTACACTTGCCTTTCTTTGCTTTCCCTTGCCTTCCTTAACTTCCGTTAGTCTTTGCTTGCCTTCCGTGCATTGCCTAGCCTTGCGTTGTCGTGCCTTAGCCTTGCCTCGCCTGAACGTGCTTTCCCATGCGTTACCCTTTCCTTGCCTTGCCGTGCATTGCCCAGCCTGCGTTGCCGTGCCTTAGCCTTGTTTCCCCTTGCCGTGCAATTCCTTCCGTTACCCTTGCCTTTCCTTGCTTTTCCTTGCCTTGCTTACCTTCCGTTACTCTTTGCTTCCCTTCCCTGCATTGCCTAGCCTTGCGTTGTCGTGCCTTAGCCTTATCTCGCCTGACCGTGCCTTCCTTTGCTTTAAGCTTTCCTTGCATTGTCGTGCATTGCCTAGCCTTGCGTTGTCGTGCATTAGCCTTGCCTAGCCTCACCGTGCCTTGCCTTGCGTTACCCTTTCCTTGCCTTGCCGTGCATTGCCTAGCCGTGCGTTGTCGTGCCTTAGCCTTGTTTCCCCTTGCCGTGGCGTGCCTTTTGTTACACTTGCCTTTCCTGGCTTTGCCTTGCCTTCCTTTCCTTCCGTTACTCTTTCCTTGCCTTGCCGTGCATTGCCTAGCCTTGCATTGTCGTGCCTTATCCTTGCCTCACCTGACCGTGCCTTCCCCTGCGTTACCCTTTCCTTGCCTTGCCGTGCATTGCCTAGCCCTGCGTTGCCGTGCCTTAGCCTTGTTACCCCTTACAGTGCCGTTCCTTCCGTTACCCTTGCCTTCCCTTGCTTTCCCTTGCCTTCCTTGCGTTCCGTTACTCTTTGCTTGCTTTCCGTGCATTGCCTAGCCTTGCGTTGTCATGCCTTAGCCTTGCATCGCCTGACCGTGCTTTCCCATGCGTTACCCTTTCCTTGCTTTTCCGTGCATTGCCCAGCCGTGCGTTGTCGTGCGTTAGCCTTGTTTCCCCTTGCCGTGCCGTTCCTTCCGTTACACTTGCCTTTCCTTCCTTTCCCTTGCCTTCCTTACCTTCCGTTACTCTTTGCTTGCCTTCCGTGCATTGCCTAGCCTTGCGGTGTCGTGACTTAGCGTTGCCTCGCCTGACCGTGCTTTCAAATGCGTTACCCTTTCCTTGCCTTGCCGTTCATTGCCTAGCGTTCGGTGTCGTGCCTTAGACTTGTTTCCCCTTGCCGTGCCGTTCCTTCCGTTACCCTGGCCTTTCCTTCCTTTTCCTTTCCTTGCTTACCTTCCGTTACTCTTTCCTTGCCTTCCCTGAATTGCCTAGCTTTGCGTTGTCGTGCCTTAGCCTTATCTCGCCTGACCGTGCCTTCCTTTGCTTTAAGCTTTCCTTGCATTGTCGTGCATTGCCTAGCCTTGCGTTGTCGTGCATTAACCGTGCCTAGCCTCACCGTGCCTTGCCTTGCGTTACCCTTTCCTTGCCTTGCCGTGCATTTCCTAGCCGTGTGTTGTCTTGCCTTAGCCTTGTTACCCCTTGCCGTGCCGTTCCTTCCGTTACCCTTGCCTTCCCTTGCTTTCCCTTTCCTTCCTTGCATTCCGTTACTCCTTGCTTGCTTTCCGTGCATTGCCTAGCCTTGCGTTGGCTTTCCTTAGCCTTGCCTCGCCTGACCGTGCTTTCCCATGCGTTACCCTTTCCTTGCCTTGCCGTGCATTGCCTAGCGTGCGTTGTCGTGCTTAGACTTGTTTCCCCTTGCCGTGCCGTTCCTTCCGTTACACTTGCCTTTCTTTGCTTTCCCTTGCCTTCCTTACCTTCCGTTACTCTTTGCTTGCCTTCCGTGCATTGCCAAGCCTTGCGTTGTCGTGCCTTAGCCTTGCCTCCCCTGACCGTGCTTTCCCATGCGTTACCCTTTCCTTGCCTTGCCGTGCATTGCCTAGCGTGCGTTGTCGTGCCTTAGACTTGTTTCCCCTTGCCGTGCCGTTCCTTCCGTTACCATTGCCTTTACTTGCTTTCCCTTGCCTTCCTTACCTTCCTTTACTCTTTGCTTGCCTTCCCTGCATTGCCTAGCCTTGCGTTGTCGTTCCTTAGCCTTATCTCGCCTGACCGTGCCTTCCTTTGCTTTATGCTATACTTGCATTGTCGTGCCTTGCCTAGCCTTGCGTTGTCGTGCATTAGCCTTGCCTAGCCTCACCGTGCCTTGCCTTGCGTTACCCTTTCCTTGCCTTGCCGTGCATTTCCTAGCCGTGTGTTGTCGTGCCTTAGCCTTGTTTCCCCTTGCCGTTGCGTGCCTTTTGTTACACTTGCCTTGCCTGGCTTTGCCTTGCCTTCCTTTCCTTCCGTTACTCTTTCCTTGCCTTGCGGTGCATTGCCTAGCCCTGCGTTGTCGTGCCTTAGCCTTGTTACCCCTTGTCGTGCCGTTCCTTACGTTACCCTTGCCTTCCCTTGCTTTCCCTTGCCTTTCTTGCGTTCCGTTACTCTTTGCTTGCTTTCCGTGCATTGCGTAGCCTTGCGTTGTCATGCCTTAGGCTTGCCTCGCCTGACCGTGCTTTCCCATGCGTTACCCTTTCCTTGCCTTGCCGTGCATTGCCTAGCGTGCGTTGTCGTGCCTTAGCCTTGTTTCCCCTTGCCGTGCCGTTCCTTCCGTTACACTTGCCTTTCTTTGCTTTCCCTTGCCTTCCTTACCTTCCGTTACTCTTTGCTTGCCTTCCGTGCATTGCCTAGCCTTGCGTTGTCGTGCCTTAGCCTTATCTCGCCTGACCGTGCCTTCCTTTGCTTTAAGCTTTCCTTGCATTGTCGTGCATTGCCTAGCCTTGCGTTGTCGTGCATTAGCCTTGCCTAGCCTCACCGTGCCTTGCCTTGCGTTACCCTTTCCTTGCCTTGCCGTGCATTGCCTAGCCGTGCGTTATCGTGCCTTAGCCTTGATTCCCCTTGCCGTGGCGTGCCTTTTGTTACACTTGCCTTGCCTGGCTTTGCCTTGCCTTCCATTCCTTCCGTTACTCTTTACTTGCCTTGCCGTGCATTGCCTAGCCTTGCATTGTCGTGCCTTATCCTTGCCTCACCTGACCGTGCCTTCCCCTGCGTTACCCTTTCCTTGCCTTGCCGTGCATTGCCTAGCCCTGCGTTGTCGTGCCTTAGCCTTCTTACCCCTTGCCGTGCCGTTCCTTCCGTTACCCTTGCCTTCCCTTGCTTTCCCTTGCCTTCCTTGCGTTCCGTTACTCTTTGCTTGCTTTCCGTGCATTGCCTAGCCTTGCGTTGTCATGCCTTAGCCTTGCCTCGCCTGACCGTGCTTTCCCATGCGTTACCCTTTCCTTGCCTTGCCGTTCATTGCCTAGCGTTCGGTGTCGTGCCTTAGACTTGTTCCCCCTTGCCGTGCCGTTCCTTCCGTTACCCTTGCCTTTCCTTGCTTTTCCTTGCCTTCCTTACCTTCCGTTACTCTTTGCTTGCCTTCCCTGAATTGCCTAGCCTTGCGTTGTCGTGCCTTTCCTTATCTCGCCTGACCTTGCCTTCCTTTGCTTTAAGCTTTCCTTGCATTGTCGTGCATTGCCTAGCCTTGCGTTTTCGTGCATTAGCCTTGTCTAGCCTCACCGTGCTTTGCCTTGCGTTACCCTTTGCTTGCCTTGCCGTGCATTGCCTAGCCGTGCGTTGTCGTGCCTTAGCCTTGTTTCCCCTTGCCGTGCAGTTCCTTCCGTTACACTTGCCTTTCTTTGCTTTCCCTTGCCTTCCTTACCTTCCGTTACTCTTTGCTTGCCTTCCGTGCATTGCCTAGCCTTGCGTTGTCGTGCCTTAGCCTTGCCTCGCCTGAACGTGCTTTCCCATGCGTTACCCTTTCCTTGCCTTGCCGTGCATTGCCCAGCCTGCGTTGCCGTGCCTTAGCCTTGTTTCCCCTTGCCGTGCAATTCCTTCCGTTACCCTTGCCTTTCCTTGCTTTTCCTTGCCTTGCTTACCTTCCGTTACTCTTTGCTTCCCTTCCCTGCATTGCCTAGCCTTGCGTTGTCCTGCCTTAGCCTTATCTCGCCTGGCCGTGCCTTCCTTTGCTTTAAGCTTTACTTGCATTGTCGTGCATTGCCTAGCCTTGCGTTGTCGTGCATTAGCCTTGCCTAGCCTCACCGTGCCTTGCCTTGCGTTACCCTTTCCTTGCCTTGCCGTGCATTGCCTAGCCGTGCGTTGTCGTGCCTTAGCCTTGTTTCCCCTTGCCGTGGCGTGCCTTTTGTTACACTTGCCTTTCCTGGCTTTGACTTGCCTTCCTTTCCTTCCGTTACTCTTTCCTTGCCTTGCCGTGCATTGCCTAGCCTTGCATTGTCCTGCGTTATCCTTGCCTCACCTGACCGTGCCTTGCCTTGCGTTACCCTTTCCTTGCCTTGCCGTGCATTTCCTAGCCGTGTGTTTTCGTGCCTTAGCCTTGTTACCCCTTGCCGTGCCGTTCCTTCCGTTACCCTTGCCTTCCCTTGCTTTCCCTTTCCTTCCTTGCATTCCGTTACTCCTTGCTTGCTTTCCGTGCATTGCCTAGCCTTGCGTTGGCTTTCCTTAGCCTTGCCTCGCCTGACCGTGCTTTCCCATGCGTTACCCTTTCCTTGCCTTGCCGTGCATTGCCTAGCGTGCGTTGTCGTGCCTTAGCCTTGTTTCCCCCTGCCGTGCCGTTCCTTCCGTTACCCTTGCCTTCCCTTGCTTTCCCTTTCCTTCCTTGCATTCCGTTACTCCTTGCTTGCTTTGCGTGCATTGCCTAGCCTTGCGTTGGCTTTCCTTAGCCTTGCCTCGCCTGACCGTGCTTTCCCATGCGTTCCCCTTTCCTTGCCTTGCCGTGCATTGCCTAGCGTGCGTTGTCGTGCCTTAGCCTTGTTTCCCCTTGCCGTGCCGTTCCTTCCGTTACACTTGCCTTTCTTTGCTTTCCCTTGCCTTCCTTACCTTCCGTTACTCTTTGCTTGCCTTCCGTGCATTGCCTAGCCTTGCGTTGTCGTGCCTTAGCCTTATCTCGCCTGACCGTGCCTTCCTTTGCTTTAAGCTTTACTTGCATTGTCGTGCATTGCCTAGACTTGCGTTGTCGTGCATTAGCCTTGCCTAGCCTCACCGTGCCTTGCCTTGCGTTACCCTTTCCTTGCCTTGCCGTGCGTTTCCTAGCCGTGTGTTGTCGTGCCTTAGCCTTGTTTCCCCTTGCCGTTGCGTGCCTTTTGTTACACTTGCCTTGCCTGGCTTTGCCTTGCCTTCCTTTCCTTCCGTTACTCTTTCCTTGCCTTGCCGTGCATTGCCTAGCCCTGCGTTGTCGTGCCTTAGCCTTGTTACCCCGTGCCGTGCCGTTCCTTCCGTTACCCTTGCCTTCCCTTGCTTTCCCTTGCCTTCCTTGCGTTCCGTTACTCTTTGCTTGCTTTCCGTGCATTGCCTAGCCTTGCGTTGTCATGCCTTAGGCTTGCCTCGCCTGACCGTGCTTTCCCATGCGTTACCCTTTCCTTCCCTTGCCGTGCATTGCCTAGCGTGCGTTGTCGTGCCTTAGCCTTGTTTCCCCTTGCCGTGCCGTTCCTTCCGTTACACTTGCCTTTCCTGGCTTTGACTTGCCTTCCTTTCCTTCCGGTACTCTTTCCTTGCCTTGCCGTGCATTGCCTAGCCTTGCATTGTCGTGCCGTATCCTTGCCTCACCTGACCGTGCCTTCCCCTGCGTTACCCTTTCCTTGCCTTGCCGTGCATTGCCTAGCCCTGCGTTGTCGTGCCTTAGCCTTCTTACCCCTTGCCCTGCCGTTCCTTCCGTTACCCTTGCCTTCCCTTGCTTTCCCTTGCCTTCCTTGCGTTCCGTTACTCTTTGCTTGCTTTCCGTGCATTGCCTAGCCTTGCGTTGTCATGCCTTAGGCTTGCCTCGCCTGACCGTGCTTTCCCATGCGTTACCCTTTCCTTGCCTTGCCGTGCATTGCCTAGCCGTGCGTTGTCGTGCCTTAGCCTTGTTTCCCCTTGCCGTGCCGTTCCTTCCGTTACACTTGCCTTTCCTTCCTTTCCCTTGCCTTCCTTACCTTCCGTTACTCTTTGCTTGCCTTCCGTGCATTGCCTAGCCTTGCGTTGTTGTGCCTTAGCCTTGCCTCGCCTGAACGTGCTTTCCCATGCGTTACCCTTTCCTTGCCTTGCCGTGCATTGCCTAGCCTGCGTTGCCGTGCCTTAGCCTTGTTTCCCCTTGCCGTGCCGTTCCTTCCGTTACCCTGGCCTTTCCTTCCTTTTCCTTGCCTTGCTTACCTTCCGTTACTCTTTACTTGCCTTCCCTGAATTTCCTAGCCTTGCGTTGTCGTGCCTTAGCCTTATCTCGCCTGACCTTTCCTTCCTTTGCTTTAAGCTTTCCTTGCATTGTCGTGCATCGCCTAGCCATGCGTTTTCGTGCATTAGCCTTGCCTAGCCTCACCGTGCCTTTCCTTGCGTTACCGTTTGCTTGCCTTGCCGTGCATTGCCTAGCCGTGCCTTGTCGTGCCTTAGCCTTGTTTCCCCTTGCCGTGCCGTTCCTTCCGTTACACTTGCCTTTCTTTGCTTTCCCTTTCCTTCCTTACCTTCCGTTTCTCTTTGCTTGCCTTCCGTGCATTGCCTAGTCTTGGGTTGTCGTGCCTTAGCCTTGCCTCGCCTGACCGTGCTTTCCCATGCGTTACCCTTTCCTTGCCTTGCCGTGCATTGCCTAGCGTGCGTTGTCGTGCCTTAGCCTTGTTTCCCCTTGCCGTGCCGTTCCTTCCGTTACCATTGCCTTTCCTTGCTTTCCCTTGCCTTCCTTACCTTCCGTTACTCTTTGCTTGCCTTCCGTGCATTGCCTAGCCTTGCGTTGTCGTGCCTTATCCTTATCTCGCCTGACCGTGCCTTCCTTTGCTTTAAGCTTTCCTTGCATTGTCGTGCATTGCCTAGCCTTGCGTTGTCGTGCATTAACCTTGCCTAGCCTCACCGTGCCTTGCCTTGCGTTACCCTTTCCTTGCCTTGCCGTGCATTTCCTAGCCGTGTGTTGTCGTGCCTTAGCCTTGTTACCCCTTGCCGTGCCGTTCCTTCCGTTACCCTTGCCTTCCCTTGCTTTCCCTTTCCTTCCTTGCATTCCGTTACTCCTTGCTTGCTTTCCGTGCATTGCCTAGCCTTGCGTTGGCTTTCCTTAGCCTTACCTCGCCTGACCGTGCTTTCCCATGCGTTACCCTTTCCTTGCCTTGCCGTGCATTGCCTAGCGTGCGTTGTCGTGCCTTAGCCTTGTTTCCCCTTGCCGTGCCGTTCCTTCCGTTACCCTTGCCTTCCCTTGCTTTCCCTTTCCTTCCTTGCATTCCGTTACTCCTTGCTTGCTTTCCGTGCATTGCCTAGCCTTGCGTTGGCTTTCCTTAGCCTTGCCTCGCCTGACCGTGCTTTCCCATGCGTTACCCTTGCCTTGCCTTGCCGTGCATTGCCTAGCGTGCGTTGTCGTGCCATAGCCGTGTTTCCCCTTGCCGTGCCGTTCCTTCCGTTACACTTGCCTTTCTTTGCTTTTCCTTGCCTTCCTTACCTTCCGTTACTCTTTGCTTGCCTTCCCTGAATTGCCTAGCCTTGCGTTGTCGTGCCTTTGCCTTATCTCGCCTGACCGTGCCTTCCTTTGCTTTAAGCTTTCCTTGCATTGTCGTGCATTGCCTAGCCTTGCGTTTTCGTGCATTAGCCTTGTCTAGCCTCACCGTGCATTGCCTTGCGTTACCCTTTGCTTGCCTTGCCGTGCATTGCCTAGCCGTGCGTTGTCGTGCCTTAGCCTTGTTTCCCCTTGCCGTGCAGTTCCTTCCGTTACACTTGCCTTTCTTTGCTTTCCCTTGCCTTCCTTACCTTCCGTTACTCTTTGCTTGCCTTCCGTGCATTGCCTAGCCTTGCGTTGTCGTGCCTTAGCCTTGCCTCGCCTGAACGTACTTTCCCATGCGTTACCCTTTCCTTGCCTTGCCGTGCATTGCCCAGCCTGCGTTGCCGTGCCTTAGCCTTGTTTCCCCTTGCCGTGCAATTCCTTCCGTTACCCTTGCCTTTCCTTGCTTTTCCTTGCCTTGCTTACCTTCCGTTACTCTTTGCTTCCCTTCCCTGCATTGCCTAGCCTTGCGTTGTCGTGCCTTAGGCTTATCTCGCCTGACCGTGCCTTCCTTTGCTTTAAGCTTTCCTTGCATTGTCGTGCATTGCCTAGCCTTGCGTTGTCGTGCATTAGCCTTGCCTAGCCTCACCGTGCCTTGCCTTGCGTTACCCTTTCCTTGCCTTGCCGTGCATTGCCTAGCCGTGCGTTGTCGTGCCTTAGCCTTGTTTCCCCTTGCCGTGGCGTGCCTTTTGTTACACTTGCCTTTCCTGGCTTTGACTTGCCTTCCTTTCCTTCCGTTACTCTTTCCTTGCCTTGCCGTGCATTGCCTAGCCTTGCGTTGTCGTGCATTAACCTTGCCTAGCCTCACCGTGCCTTGCCTTGCGTTACCCTTTCCTTGCCTTGCCGTGCATTTCCTAGCCGTGTGTTGTCGTGCCTTAGCCTTGTTACCCCTTGCCGTGCCGTTCCTTCCGTTAAACTTGCCTTCCCTTGCTTTCCCTTTCCTTCCTTGCATTCCGTTACTCCTTGCTTGCTTTCCGTGCATTGCCTAGCCTTGCGTTGGCTTTCCTTAGCCTTGCCTCGCCTGACCGTGCTTTCCCATGCGTTACCCTTTCCTTGCCTTGCCGTGCATTGCCTAGCGTGCGTTGTCGTGCCTTAGCCTTGTTTCCCCTTGCCGTGCCGTTCCTTCCGTTACACTTGCCTTTCTTTGCTTTCCCTTGCCTTCCTTACCTTCCGTTACTCTTTGCTTGCCTTCCGTGCATTGCCTAGCCTTGCGTTGTCGTGCCTTAGCCTTATCTCGCCTGACCGTGCCTTCCTTTGCTTTAAGCTTTCCTTGCATTGTCGTGCATTGCCTAGCCTTGCGTTGTCGTGCATTAGCCTTGCCTAGCCTCACCGTGCCTTGCCTTGCGTTACCCTTTCCTTGCCTTGCCGTGCATTTCCTAGCCGTGCGTTGTCGTGCCTTAGCCTTGTTTCCCCTTGCCGTGCAGTTCCTTCCGTTACACTTGCCTTTCTTTGCTTTCCCTTGCCTTCCTTAACTTCCGTTACTCTTTGCTTGCCTTCCGTGCATTGCCTAGCCTTGCGTTGTCGTGCCTTAGCCTTGCCTCGCCTGAACGTGCTTTCCCATGCGTTACCCTTTCCTTGCCTTGCCGTGCATTGCCCAGCCTGCGTTGCCGTGCCTTAGCCTTGTTTCCCCTTGCCGTGCAATTCCTTCCGTTACCCTTGCCTTTCCTTGCTTTTCCTTGCCTTGCTTACCTTCCGTTACTCTTTGCTTCCCTTCCCTGCATTGCCTAGCCTTGCGTTGTCGTGCCTTAGCCTTATCTCGCCTGACCGTGCCTTCCTTTGCTTTAAGCTTTCCTTGCATTGTCGTGCATTGCCTAGCCTTGCGTTGTCGTGCATTAGCCTTGCCTAGCCTCACCGTGCCTTGCCTTGCGTTACCCTTTCCTTGCCTTGCCGTGCATTGCCTAGCCGTGCGTTGTCGTGCCTTAGCCTTGTTTCCCCTTGCCGTGGCGTGCCTTTTGTTACACTTGCCTTTCCTGGCTTTGACTTGCCTTCCTTTCCTTCCGTTACTCTTTCCTTGCCTTGCCGTGCATTGCCTAGCCTTGCATTGTCGTGCCTTATCCTTGCCTCACCTGACCGGGCCTTCCCCTGCGTTACCCTTTCCTTGCCTTGCCGTGCATTGCCTAGCCCTGCGTTGCCGTGCCTTAGCCTTGTTACCCCTTACAGTGCCGTTCCTTCCGTTACCCTTGCCTTCCCTTGCTTTCCCTTGCCTTCCTTGCGTTCCGTTACTCTTTGCTTGCTTTCCGTGCATTGCCTAGCCTTGCGTTGTCATGCCTTAGCCTTGCATCGCCTGACCGTGCTTTCCCATGCGTTACCCTTTCCTTGCTTTTCCGTGCATTGCCTAGCCGTGCGTTGTCGTGCGTTAGCCTTGTTTCCCCTTGCCGTGCCGTTCCTTCCGTTACACTTGCCTTTCCTTCCTTTCCCTTGCCTTCCTTACCTTCCGTTACTCTTTGCTTGCCTTCCGTGCATTGCCTAGCCTTGCGGTGTCGTGACTTAGCGTTGCCTCGCCTGACCGTGCTTTCAAATGCGTTACCCTTTCCTTGCCTTGCCGTTCATTGCCTAGCGTTCGGTGTCGTGCCTTAGACTTGTTTCCCCTTGCCGTGCCGTTCCTTCCGTTACCCTGGCCTTTCCTTCCTTTTCCTTGCCTTGCTTACCTTCCGTTACTCTTTCCTTGCCTTCCCTGAATTGCCTAGCTTTGCGTTGTCGTGCCTTAGCCTTATCTCGCCTGACCGTGCCTTCCTTTGCTTTAAGCTTTCCTTGCATTGTCGTGCATTGCCTAGCCTTGCGTTGTCGTGCATTAACCGTGCCTAGCCTCACCGTGCCTTGCCTTGCGTTACCCTTTCCTTGCCTTGCCGTGCATTTCCTAGCCGTGTGTTGTCTTGCCTTAGCCTTGTTACCCCTTGCCGTGCCGTTCCTTCCGTTACCCTTGCCTTCCCTTGCTTTCCCTTTCCTTCCTTGCATTCCGTTACTCCTTGCTTGCTTTCCGTGCATTGCCTAGCCTTGCGTTGGCTTTCCTTAGCCTTGCCTCGCCTGACCGTGCTTTCCCATGCGTTACCCTTTCCTTGCCTTGCCGTGCATTGCCTAGCGTGCGTTGTCGTGCCTTAGACTTGTTTCCCCTTGCCGTGCCGTTCCTTCCGTTACACTTGCCTTTCTTTGCTTTCCCTTGCCTTCCTTACCTTCCGTTACTCTTTGCTTGCCTTCCGTGCATTGCCAAGCCTTGCGTTGTCGTGCCTTAGCCTTGCCTCCCCTGACCGTGCTTTCCCATGCGTTACCCTTTCCTTGCCTTGCCGTGCATTGCCTAGCGTGCGTTGTCGTGCCTTAGACTTGTTTCCCCTTGCCGTGCCGTTCCTTCCGTTACCATTGCCTTTCCTTGCTTTCCCTTGCCTTCCTTACCTTCCTTTACTCTTTGCTTGCCTTCCCTGCATTGCCTATCCTTGCGTTGTCGTTCCTTAGCCTTATGTCGCCTGACCGTGCCTTCCTTTGCTTTATGCTATACTTGCATTGTCGTGCCTTGCCTAGCCTTGCGTTGTCGTGCATTAGCCTTGCCTAGCCTCACCGTGCCTTGCCTTGCGTTACCCTTTCCTTGCCTTGCCGTGCATTTCCTAGCCGTGTGTTGTCGTGCCTTAGCCTTGTTTCCCCTTGCCGTTGCGTGCCTTTTGTTACACTTGCCTTGCCTGGCTTTGCCTTGCCTTCCTTTCCTTCCGTTACTCATTCCTTGCCTTGCGGTGCATTGCCTAGCCCTGCGTTGTCGTGCCTTAGCCTTGTTACCCCTTGCCGTGCCGTTCCTTACGTTACCCTTGCCTTCCCTTGCTTTCCCTTGCCTTTCTTGCGTTCCGTTACTCTTTGCTTGCTTTCCGTGCATTGCCTAGCCTTGCGTTGTCATGCCTTAGGCTTGCCTCGCCTGACCGTGCTTTCCCATGCGTTACCCTTTCCTTGCCTTGCCGTGCATTGCCTAGCGTGCGTTGTCGTGCCTTAGCCTTGTTTCCCCTTGCCGTGCCGTTCCTTCCGTTACACTTGCCTTTCTTTGCTTTCCCTTGCCTTCCTTACCTTCCGTTACTCTTTGCTTGCCTTCCGTGCATTGCCTAGCCTTGCGTTGTCGTGCCTTAGCCTTATCTCGCCTGACCGTGCCTTCCTTTGCTTTAAGCTTTCCTTGCATTGTCGTGCATTGCCTAGCCTTGCGTTGTCGTGCATTAGCCTTGCCTAGCCTCACCGTGCCTTGCCTTGCGTTACCCTTTCCTTGCCTTGCCGTGCATTGCCTAGCCGTGCGTTGTCGTGCCTTAGCCTTGATTCCCCTTGCCGTGGCGTGCCTTTTGTTACACTTGCCTTGCCTGGCTTTGCCTTGCCTTCCTTTCCTTCCGTTACTCTTTACTTGCCTTGCCGTGCATTGCCTAGCCTTGCATTGTCGTGCCTTATCCTTGCCTCACCTGACCGTGCCTTCCCCTGCGTTACCCTTTCCTTGCCTTCCCGTGCATTGCCTAGCCCTGCGTTGTCGTGCCTTAGCCTTCTTACCCCTTGCCGTGCCGTTCCTTCCGTTACCCTTGCCTTCCCTTGCTTTCCCTTGCCTTCCTTGCGTTCCGTTACTCTTTGCTTGCTTTCCGTGCATTGCCTAGCCTTGCGTTGTCATGCCTTAGCCTTGCCTCGCCTGACGGTGCTTTCCCATGCGTTACCCTTTCCTTGCCTTGCCGTTCATTGCCTAGCGTTCGGTGTCGTGCCTTAGACTTGTTCCCCCTTGCCGTGCCGTTCCTTCCGTTACCCTTGCCTTTCCTTGCTTTTCCTTGCCTTCCTTACCTTCCGTTACTCTTTGCTTGCCTTCCCTGAATTGCCTAGCCTTGCGTTGTCGTGCCTTTCCTTATCTCGCCTGACCTTGCCTTCCTTTGCTTTAAGCTTTCCTTGCATTGTCGTGCATTGCCTAGCCTTGCGTTTTCGTGCATTAGCCTTGTCTAGCCTCACCGTGCTTTGCCTTGTGTTACCCTTTGCTTGCCTTGCCGTGCATTGCCTAGCCGTGCGTTGTCGTGCCTTAGCCTTGTTTCCCCTTGCCGTGCAGTTCCTTCCGTTACACTTGCCTTTCTTTGCTTTCCCTTGCCTTCCTTACCTTCCGTTACTCTTTGCTTGCCTTCCGTGCATTGCCTAGCCTTGCGTTGTCGTGCCTTAGCCTTGCCTCGCCTGAACGTGCTTTCCCATGCGTTACCCTTTCCTTGCCTTGCCGTGCATTGCCCAGCCTGCGTTGCCGTGCCTTAGCCTTGTTTCCCCTTGCCGTGCAATTCCTTCCGTTACCCTTGCCTTTCCTTGCTTTTCCTTGCCTTGCTTACCTTCCGTTACTCTTTGCTTCCCTTCCCTGCATTGCCTAGCCTTGCGTTGTCGTGCCTTAGCCTTATCTCGCCTGGCCGTGCCTTCCTTTGCTTTAAGCTTTCCTTGCATTGTCGTGCATTGCCTAGCCTTGCGTTGTCGTGCATTAGCCTTGCCTAGCCTCACCGTGCCTTGCCTTGCGTTACCCTTTCCTTGCCTTGCCGTGCATTGCCTAGCCGTGCGTTGTCGTGCCTTAGCCTTGTTTCCCCTTGCCGTGGCGTGCCTTTTGTTACACTTGCCTTTCCTGGCTTTGACTTGCCTTCCTTTCCTTCCGTTACTCTTTCCTTGCCTTGCCGTGCATTGCCTAGCCTTGCATTGTCCTGCCTTATCCTTGCCTCACCTGACCGTGCCTTGCCTTGCGTTACCCTTTCCTTGCCTTGCCGTGCATTTCCTAGCCGTGTGTTTTCGTGCCTTAGCCTTGTTACCCCTTGCCGTGCCGTTCCTTCCGTTACCCTTGCCTTCCCTTGCTTTCCCTTTCCTTCCTTGCATTCCGTTACTCCTTGCTTGCTTTCCGTGCATTGCCTAGCCTTGCGTTGGCTTTCCTTAGCCTTGCCTCGCCTGACCGTGCTTTCCCATGCGTTACCCTTTCCTTGCCTTGCCGTGCATTGCCTAGCGTCCGTTGTCGTGCCTTAGCCTTGTTTCCCCTTGCCGTGCCGTTCCTTCCGTTACCCTTGCCTTCCCTTGCTTTCCCTTTCCTTCCTTGCATTCCGTTACTCCTTGCTTGCTTTGCGTGCATTGCCTAGCCTTGCGTTGGCTTTCCTTAGCCTTGCCTCGACTGACCGTGCTTTCCCATGCGTTCCCCTTTCCTTGCCTTGCCGTGCATTGCCTAGCGTGCGTTGTCGTGCCTTAGCCTTGTTTCCCCTTGCCGTGCCGTTCCTTCCGTTACACTTGCCTTTCTTTGCTTTCCCTTGCCTTCCTTACCTTCCGTTACTCTTTGCTTGCCTTCCGTGCATTGCGTAGCCTTGCGTTGTCGTGCCTTAGCCTTATCTCGCCTGACCGTGCCTTCCTTTGCTTTAAGCTTTACTTGCATTGTCGTGCATTGCCTAGACTTGCGTTGTCGTGCATTAGCCTTGCCTAGCCTCACCGTGCCTTGCCTTGCGTTACCCTTTCCTTGCCTTGCCGTGCATTTCCTAGCCGTGTGTTGTCGTGCCTTAGCCTTGTTTCCCCTTGCCGTTGCGTGCCTTTTGTTACACTTGCCTTGCCTGGCTTTGCCTTGCCTTCCTTTCCTTCCGTTACTCTTTCCTTGCCTTGCCGTGCATTGCCTAGCCCTGCGTTGTCGTGCCTTAGCCTTGTTACCCCTTGCCGTGCCGTTCCTTCCGTTACCCTTGCCTTCCCTTGCTTTCCCTTGCCTTCCTTGCGTTCCGTTACTCTTTGCTTGCTTTCCGTGCATTGCCTAGCCTTGCGTTGTCATGCCTTAGGCTTGCCTCGCCTGACCGTGCTTTCCCATGCGTTACCCTTTCCTTCCCTTGCCGTGCATTGCCTAGCGTGCGTTGTCATGCCTTAGCCTTGTTTCCCCTTGCCGTGCCGTTCCTTCCGTTACACTTGCCTTTCCTTCCTTTCCCTTGCCTTCCTTACCTTCCGTTACTCTTTGCTTGCCTTCCGTGCATTGCCTAGCCTTGCGTTGTTGTGCCTTAGCCTTGCCTCGCCTGAACGTGCTTTCCCATGCGTTACCCTTTCCTTGCCTTGCCGTGCATTGCCTAGCCTGCGTTGCCGTGCCTTAGCCTTGTTTCCCCTTGCCGTGCCGTTCCTTCCGTTACCCTGGCCTTTCCTTCCTTTTCCTTGCCTTGCTTACCTTCCGTTACTCTTTACTTGCCTTCCCTGAATTTCCTAGCCTTGCGTTGTCGTGCCTTAGCCTTATCTCGCCTGACCTTGCCTTCCTTTGCTTTAAGCTTTCCTTGCATTGTCGTGCATCGCCTAGCCATGCGTTTTCGTGCATTAGCCTTGCCTAGCCTCACCGTGCCTTTCCTTGCGTTACCGTTTGCTTGCCTTGCCGTGCATTGCCTAGCCGTGCCTTGTCGTGCCTTAGCCTTGTTTCCCCTTGCCGTGCCGTTCCTTCCGTTACACTTGCCTTTCTTTGCTTTCCCTTTCCTTCCTTACCTTCCGTTTCTCTTTGCTTGCCTTCCGTGCATTGCCTAGCCTTGCGTTGTCGTGCCTTAGCCTTGCCTCGCCTGAACGTGCTTTCCCATGCGTTACCCTTTCCTTGCCTTGCCGTGCATTGCCCAGCCTGCGTTGCCGTGCCTTAGCCTTGTTTCCCCTTGCCGTGCAATTCCTTCCGTTACCCTTGCCTTTCCTTGCTTTTCCTTGCCTTGCTTACCTTCCGTTACTCTTTGCTTCCCTTCCCTGCATTGCCTAGCCTTGCGTTGTCGTGCCTTAGGCTTATCTCGCCTGACCGTGCCTTCCTTTGCTTTAAGCTTTCCTTGCATTGTCGTGCATTGCCTAGCCTTGCGTTGTCGTGCATTAGCCTTGCCTAGCCTCACCGTGCCTTGCCTTGCGTTACCCTTTCCTTGCCTTGCCGTGCATTGCCTAGCCGTGCGTTGCCGTGCCTTAGCCTTGTTTCCCCTTGCCGTGGCGTGCCTTTGTTACACTTGCCTTTCCTGGCTTTGACTTGCCTTCCTTTCCTTCCGTTACTCTTTCCTTGCCTTGCCGTGCATTGCCTAGCCTTGCGTTGTCGTGCATTAACCTTGCCTAGCGTCACCGTGCCTTGCCTTGCGTTACCCTTTCCTTGCCTTGCCGTGCATTTCCTAGCCGTGTGTTGTCGTGCCTTAGCCTTGTTACCCCTTGCCGTGCCGTTCCTTCCGTTACCCTTGCCTTCCCTTGCTTTCCCTTTCCTTCCTTGCATTCCGTTACTCCTTGCTTGCTTTCCGTGCATTGCCTAGCCTTGCGTTGGCTTTCCTTAGCCTTGCCTCGCCTGACCGTGCTTTCCCATGCGTTACCCTTTCCTTGCCTTGCCGTGCATTGCCTAGCGTGCGTTGTCGTGCCTTAGCCTTGTTTCCCCTTGCCGTGCCGTTCCTTCCGTTACCCTTGCCTTCCCTTGCTTTCCCTTTCCTTCCTTGCATTCCGTTACTCCTTGCTTGCTTTCCGTGCATTGCCTAGCCTTGCGTTGGCTTTCCTTAGCCTTGCCTCGCCTGACCGTGCTTTCCCATGCGTTACCCTTTCCTTGCCTTGCCGTGCATTGCCTAGCGTGCGTTGTCGTGCCTTAGCCTTGTTTCCCCTTGCCGTGCCGTTCCTTCCGTTACACTTGCCTTTCTTTGCTTTCCCTTGCCTTCCTTACCTTCCGTTACTCTTTGCTTGCCTTGCGTGCATTGCCTAGCCTTGCGTTGTCGTGCCTTAACCTTATCTCGCCTGACCGTGCCTTCCTTTGCTTTAAGCTTTACTTGCATTGTCGTGCATTGCCTAGCCTTGCGTTGTCGTGCATTAGCCTTGCCTAGCCTCACCGTGCCTTGCCTTGCGTTACCCTTTCCTTGCCTTGCCGTGCATTTCCTAGCCGTGTGTTGTCGTGCCTTAGCCTTGTTTCCCCTTGCCGTTGCGTGCCTTTTGTTACACTTGCCTTGCCTGGCTTTGCCTTGCCTTCCTTTCCTTCCGTTACTCTTTCCTTGCCTTGCCGTGCATTGCCTAGCCCTGCGTTGTCGTGCCTTAGCCTTGTTACCCCTTGCCGTGCCGTTCCTTCCGTTACCCTTGCCTTCCCTTGCTTTCCCTTGCCTTCCTTGCGTTCCGTTACTCTTTGCTTGCTTTCCGTGCATTGCCCAGCCTTGCGTTGTCATGCCTTAGGCTTGCCTCGCCTGACCGTGCTTTCCCATGCGTTACCCTTTCCTTGCCTTGCCGTGCATTGCCTAGCGTGCGTTGTCGTGCCTTAGCCTTGTTTCCCCTTGCCGTGCCGTTCCTTCCGTTACACTTGCCTTTCTTTGCTTTCCCTTGCCTTCCTTACCTTCCGTTACTCTTTGCTTGCCTTCCGTGCATTGCCTAGCCTTGCGTTGTCGTGCCTTAGCCTTATCTCGCCTGACCGTGCCTTCCTTTGCTTTAAGCTTTCCTTGCATTGTCGTGCATTGCCTAGCCTTGCGTTGTCGTGCATTAGCCTTTTCTAGCCTCACCGTGCATTGCCTTGCGTTACCCTTTGCTTGCCTTGCCGTGCATTGCCTAGCCTTGCGTTGTTGTGCCTTAGCCTTGCCTCGCCTGAACGTGCTTTCCCATGCGTTACCCTTTCCTTGCCTTGCCGTGCATTGCCTAGCCTGCGTTGCCGTGCCTTAGCCTTGTTTCCCCTTGCCGTGCCGTTCCTTCCGTTACCCTGGCCTTTCCTTCCTTTTCCTTGCCTTGCTTACCTTCCGTTACTCTTTACTTGCCTTCCCTGAATTTCCTAGCCTTGCGTTGTCGTGCCTTAGCCTTATCTCGCCTGACCTTGCCTTCCTTTGCTTTAAGCTTTCCTTGCATTGTCGTGCATCGCCTAGCCATGCGTTTTCGTGCATTAGCCTTGCCTAGCCTCACCGTGCCTTTCCTTGCGTTACCGTTTGCTTGCCTTGCCGTGCATTGCCTAGCCGTGCCTTGTCGTGCCTTAGCCTTGTTTCCCCTTGCCGTGCCGTTCCTTCCGTTACACTTGCCTTTCTTTGCTTTCCCTTTCCTTCCTTACCTTCCGTTTCTCTTTGCTTGCCTTCCGTGCATTGCCTAGACTTGCGTTGTCGTGCCTTAGCCTTATCTCGCCTGACCGTGCCTTCCTTTGCTTTAAGCTTTCCTTGCATTGTCGTGCATTGCCTAGCCTTGCGTTGTCGTGCATTAACCTTGCCTAGCCTCACCGTGCCTTGCCTTGCGTTACCCTTTCCTTGCCTTGCCGTGCATTTCCTAGCCGTGTGTTGTCGTGCCTTAGCCTTGTTACCCCTTGCCGTGCCGTTCCTTCCGTTACCCTTGCCTTCCCTTGCTTTCCCTTTCCTTCCTTGCATTCCGTTACTCCTTGCTTGCTTTCCGTGCATTGCCTAGCCTTGCGTTGGCTTTCCTTAGCCTTACCTCGCCTGACCGTGCTTTCCCATGCGTTACCCTTTCCTTGCCTTGCCGTGCATTGCCTAGCGTGCGTTGTCGTGCCTTAGCCTTGTTTCCCCTTGCCGTGCCATTCCTTCCGTTACCCTTGCCTTCCCTTGCTTTCCCTTTCCTTCCTTGCATTCCGTTACTCCTTGCTTGCTTTCCGTGCATTGCCTAGCCTTGCGTTGGCTTTCCTTAGCCTTGCCTCGCCTGACCGTGCTTTCCCATGCGTTACCCTTGCCTTGCCTTGCCGTGCATTGCCTAGCGTGCGTTGTCGTGCCATAGCCGTGTTTCCCCTTGCCGTGCCGTTCCTTCCGTTACACTTGCCTTTCTTTGCTTTCCCTTGCCTTCCTTACCTTCCGTTACTCTTTGCTTGCCTTCCGTGCATTGCCTAGCCTTGCGTTGTCGTGCATTAGCCTTGCCTAGCCTCACCGTGCCTTGCCTTGCGTTACCCTTTCCTTGCCTTGCCGTGCATTTCCTAGCCGTGTGTTGTCGTGCCTTAGCCTTGTTTCTCCTTGCCGTTGCGTGCCTTTTGTTACACTTGCCTTGCCTGGCTTTGCCTTGCCTTCCTTTCCTTCCGTTACTCTTTCCTTGCCTTGCCGTGCATTGCCTAGCCCTGCGTTGTCGTGCCTTAGCCTTGTTACCCCTTGCCGTGCCGTTCCTTACGTTACACTTGCCTTTCTTTGCTTTCCCTTGCCTTCCTTACCTTCCGTTACTCTTTGCTTGCCTTCCGTGCATTGCCTAGCCTTGCGTTGTCGTGCCTTAGCCTTATCTCGCCTGACCGTGCCTTCCTTTGCTTTAAGCTTTCCTTGCATTGTCGTGCATTGCCTAGCCTTGCGTTGTCGTGCATTAGCCTTGCCTAGCCTCACCGTGCCTTGCCTTGCGTTACCCTTTCCTTGCCTTGCCGTGCATTGCCTAGCCGTGCGTTGTCGTGCCTTAGCCTTGATTCCCCTTGCCGTGGCGTGCCTTTTGTTACACTTGCCTTGCCTGGCTTTGCCTTGCCTTCCTTTCCTTCCGTTACTCTTTACTTGCCTTGCCGTGCATTGCCTAGCCTTGCATTGTCGTGCCTTATCCTTGCCTCACCTGACCGTGCCTTCCCCTGCGTTACCCTTTCCTTGCCTTGCCGTGCATTGCCTAGCCCTGCGTTGTCGTGCCTTAGCCTTCTTACCCCTTGCCGTGCCGTTCCTTCCGTTACCCTTGCCTTTCCTTGCTTTTCCTTGCCTTCCTTACCTTCCGTTACTCTTTGCTTGCCTTCCCTGAATTGCCTAGCCTTGCATTGTCGTGCCTTTGCCTTATCTCGCCTGACCGTGCCTTCCTTTGCTTTAAGCTTTCCTTGCATTGTCGTGCATTGCCTAGCCTTGCGTTTTCGTGCATTAGCCTTGTCTAGCCTCACCGTGCATTGCCTTGCGTTACCCTTTGCTTGCCTTGCCGTGCATTGCCTAGCCGTGCGTTGTCGTGCCTTAGCCTTGTTTCCCCTTGCCGTGCAGTTCCTTCCGTTACACTTGCCTTTCTTTGCTTTCCCTTGCCTTCCTTACCTTCCGTTACTCTTTGCTTGCCTTCCGTGCATTGCCTAGCCTTGCGTTGTCGTGCCTTAGCCTTGCCTCGCCTGAACGTGCTTTCCCATGCGTTACCCTTTCCTTGCCTTGCCGTGCATTGCCCAGCCTGCGTTGCCGTGCCTTAGCCTTGTTTCCCCTTGCCGTGCAATTCCTTCCGTTACCCTTGCCTTTCCTTGCTTTTCCTTGCCTTGCTTACCTTCCGTTACTCTTTGCTTCCCTTCCCTGCATTGCCTAGCCTTGCGTTGTCGTGCCTTAGGCTTATCTCGCCTGACCGTGCCTTCCTTTGCTTTAAGCTTTCCTTGCATTGTCGTGCATTGCCTAGCCTTGGGTTGTCGTGCATTAGCCTTGCCTAGCCTCACCGTGCCTTGCCTTGCGTTACCCTTTCCTTGCCTTGCCGTGCATTGCCTAGCCGTGCGTTGTCGTGCCTTAGCCTTGTTTCCCCTTGCCGTGGCGTGCCTTTTGTTACACTTGCCTTTCCTGGCTTTGACTTGCCTTCCTTTCCTTCCGTTACTCTTTCCTTGCCTTGCCGTGCATTGCCTAGCCTTGCGTTGTCGTGCATTAACCTTGCCTAGCCTCACCGTGCCTTGCCTTGCGTTACCCTTTCCTTGCCTTGCCGTGCATTTCCTAGCCGTGTGTTGTCGTGCCTTAGCCTTGTTACCCCTTGCCGTGCCGTTCCTTCCGTTACCCTTGCCTTCCCTTGCTTTCCCTTTCCTTCCTTGCATTCCGTTACTCCTTGCTTGCTTTCCGTGCATTGCCTAGCCTTGCGTTGGCTTTCCTTAGCCTTGCCTCGCCTGACCGTGCTTTCCCATGCGTTACCCTTTCCTTGCCTTGCCGTGCATTGCCTAGCGTGCGTTGTCGTGCCTTAGCCTTGTTTCCCCTTGCCGTGCCGTTCCTTCCGTTACCCTTGCCTTCCCTTGCTTTCCCTTTCCTTCCTTGCATTCCGTTACTCCTTGCTTGCTTTCCGTGCATTGCCTAGCCTTGCGTTGGCTTTCCTTAGCCTTGCCTCGCCTGACCGTGCTTTCCCATGCGTTACCCTTTCCTTGCCTTGCCGTGCATTGCCTAGCGTGCGTTGTCGTGCCTTAGCCTTGTTTCCCCTTGCCGTGCCGTTCCTTCCGTTACACTTGCCTTTCTTTGCTTTCCCTTGCCTTCCTTACCTTCCGTTACTCTTTGCTTGCCTTGCGTGCATTGCCTAGCCTTGCGTTGTCGTGCCTTAACCTTATCTCGCCTGACCGTGCCTTCCTTTGCTTTAAGCTTTACTTGCATTGTCGTGCATTGCCTAGCCTTGCGTTGTCGTGCATTAGCCTTGCCTAGCCTCACCGTGCCTTGCCTTGCGTTACCCTTTCCTTCCCTTGCCGTGCATTTCCTAGCCGTGTGTTGTCGTGCCTTAGCCTTGTTTCCCCTTGCCGTTGCGTGCCTTTTGTTACACTTGCCTTGCCTGGCTTTGCCTTGCCTTCCTTTCCTTCCGTTACTCTTTCCTTGCCTTGCCGTGCATTGCCTAGCCCTGCGTTGTCGTGCCTTAGCCTTGTTACCCCTTGCCGTGCCGTTCCTTCCGTTACCCTTGCCTTCCCTTGCTTTCCCTTGCCTTCCTTGCGTTCCGTTACTCTTTGCTTGCTTTCCGTGCATTGCCTAGCCTTGCGTTGTCATGCCTTAGGCTTGCCTCGCCTGACCGTGCTTTCCCATGCGTTACCCTTTCCTTGCCTTGCCGTGCATTGCCTAGCGTGCGTTGTCGTGCCTTAGCCTTGTTTCCCCTTGCCGTGCCGTTCTTTCCGTTACACTTGACTTTCTTTGCTTTCCCTTGCCTTCCTTACCTTCCGTTACTCTTTGCTTGCCTTCCGTGCATTGCCTAGCCTTGCGTTGTCGTGCCTTAGCCTTATCTCGCCTGACCGTGCCTTCCTTTGCTTTAAGCTTTCCTTGCATTGTCGTGCATTGCCTAGCCTTGCGTTGTCGTGCATTAGCCTTTTCTAGCCTCACCGTGCATTGCCTTGCGTTACCCTTTGCTTGCCTTGCCGTGCATTGCCTAGCCGTGCGTTGTCGTGCCTTAGCCTTGTTTCCCCTTGCCGTGCAGTTCCTTCCGTTACACTTGCCTTTCTTTGCTTTCCCTTGCCTTCCTTAACTTCCGTTACTCTTTGCTTGCCTTCCGTGCATTGCCTAGCCTTGCGTTGTCGTGCCTTAGCCTTGCCTCGCCCGAACGTGCTTTCCCATGCGTTACCCTTTCCTTGCCTTGCCGTGCATTGCCCAGCCTGCGTTGCCGTGCCTTAGCCTTGTTTCCCCTTGCCGTGCAATTCCTTCCGTTACCCTTGCCTTTCCTTGCTTTTCCTTGCCTTGCTTACCTTCCGTTACTCTTTGCTTCCCTTCCCTGCATTGCCTAGCCTTGCGTTGTCGTGCCTTAGCCTTATCTCGCCTGACCGTGCCTTCCTTTGCTTTAAGCTTTCCTTGCATTGTCGTGCATTGCCTAGCCTTGCGTTGTCGTGCATTAGCCTTTTCTAGCCTCACCGTGCATTGCCTTGCGTTACCCTTTGCTTGCCTTGCCGTGCATTGCCTAGCCTTGCGTTGTTGTGCCTTAGCCTTGCCCCGCCTGAACGTGCTTTCCCATGCGTTACCCTTTCCTTGCCTTGCCGTGCATTGCCTAGCCTGCGTTGCCGTGCCTTAGCCTTGTTTCCCCTTGCCGTGCCGTTCCTTCCGTTACCCTGGCCTTTCCTTCCTTTTCCTTGCCTTGCTTACCTTCCGTTACTCTTTACTTGCCTTCCCTGAAATTCCTAGCCTTGCGTTGTCGTGCCTTAGCCTTATCTCGCCTGACCTTGCCTTCCTTTGCTTTAAGCTTTCCTTGCATTGTCGTGCATCGCCTAGCCATGCGTTTTCGTGCATTAGCCTTGCCTAGCCTCACCGTGCCTTTCCTTGCGTTACCGTTTGCTTGCCTTGCCGTGCATTGCCTAGCCGTGCCTTGTCGTGCCTTAGCCTTGTTTCCCCTTGCCGTGCCGTTCCTTCCGTTACACTTGCCTTTCTTTGCTTTCCCTTTCCTTCCTTACCTTCCGTTTCTCTTTGCTTGCCTTCCGTGCATTGCCTAGCCTTGCGTTGTCGTGCCTTAGCCTTATCTCGCCTGACCGTGCCTTCCTTTGCTTTAAGCTTTCCTTGCATTGTCGTGCATTGCCTAGCCTTGCGTTGTCGTGCATTAACCTTGCCTAGCCTCACCGTGCCTTGCCTTGCGTTACCCTTTCCTTGCCTTGCCGTGCATTTCCTAGCCGTGTGTTGTCGTGCCTTAGCCTTGTTACCCCTTGCCGTGCCGTTCCTTCCGTTACCCTTGCCTTCCCTTGCTTTCCCTTTCCTTCCTTGCATTCCGTTACTCCTTGCTTGCTTTCCGTGCATTGCCTAGCCTTGCGTTGGCTTTCCTTAGCCTTACCTCGGCTGACCGTGCTTTCCCATGCGTTACCCTTTCCTTGCCTTGCCGTGCATTGCCTAGCGTGCGTTGTCGTGCCTTAGCCTTGTTTCCCCTTGCCGTGCCATTCCTTCCGTTACCTTTGCCTTCCCTTGCTTTCCCTTTCCTTAGTTGCATTCCGTTACTCCTTGCTTGCTTTCCGTGCATTGCCTAGCCTTGCGTTGGCTTTCCTTAGCCTTGCCTCGCCTGACCGTGCTTTCCCATGCGTTACCCTTGCCTTGCCTTGCCGTGCATTGCCTAGCGTGCGTGGTCGTGCCATAGCCGTGTTTCCCCTTGCCGTGCCGTTCCTTCCGTTACACTTGCCTTTCTTTGCTTTCCCTTGCCTTCCTTACCTTCCGTTACTCTTTGCTTGCCTTCCGTGCATTGCCTAGCCTTGCGTTGTCGTGCATTAGCCTTGCCTAGCCTCACCGTGCCTTGCCTTGCGTTACCCTTTCCTTGCCTTGCCGTGCATTTCCTAGCCGTGTGTTGTCGTGCCTTAGCCTTGTTTCTCCTTGCCGTTGCGTGCCTTTTGTTACACTTGCCTTGCCTGGCTTTGCCTTGCCTTCCTTTCCTTCCGTTACTCTTTCCTTGCCTTGCCGTGCATTGCCTAGCCCTGCGTTGTCGTGCCTTAGCCTTGTTACACCTTGCCGTGCCGTTCCTTACGTTACACTTGCCTTTCTTTGCTTTCCCTTGCCTTCCTTACCTTCCGTTACTCTTTGCTTGCCTTCCGTGCATTGCCTAGCCTTGCGTTGTCGTGCCTTAGCCTTATCTCGCCTGACCGTGCCTTCCTTTGCTTTAAGCTTTCCTTGCATTGTCGTGCATTGCCTAGCCTTGCGTTGTCGTGCATTAGCCTTGCCTAGCCTCACCGTGCCTTGCCTTGCGTTACCCTTTCCTTGCCTTGCCGTGCATTGCCTAGCCGTGCGTTGTCGTGCCTTAGCCTTGATTCCCCTTGCCGTGGCGTGCCTTTTGTTACACTTGCCTTGCCTGGCTTTGCCTTGCCTTCCTTTCCTTCCGTTACTCTTTACTTGCCTTGCCGTGCATTGCCTAGCCTTGCATTGTCGTGCCTTATCCTTGCCTCACCTGACCGTGCCTTCCCCTGCGTTACCCTTTCCTTGCCTTGCCGTGCATTGCCTAGCCCTGCGTTGTCGTGCCTTAGCCTTCTTACCCCTTGCCGTGCCGTTCCTTCCGTTACCCTTGCCTTCCCTTGCTTTCCCTTGCCTTCCTTGCGTTCCGTTACTCTTTGCTTGCTTTCCGTGCATTGCCTAGCCTTGCGTTGTCATGCCTTAGCCTTGCCTCGCCTGACCGTGCTTTCCCATGCGTTACCCTTTCCTTGCCTTGCCGTTCATTGCCTAGCGTTCGGTGTCGTGCATTAGACTTGTTCCCCCTTGCCGTGCCGTTCCTTCCGTTACCCTTGCCTTTCCTTGCTTTTCCTTGCCTTCCTTACCTTCCGTTACTCTTTGCTTGCCTTCCCTGAATTGCCTAGCCTTGCATTGTCGTGCCTTTGCCTTATCTCGCCTGACCGTGCCTTCCTTTGCTTTAAGCTTTCCTTGCATTGTCGTGCATTGCCTAGCCTTGCGTTTTCGTGCATTAGCCTTGTCTAGCCTCACAGTGCATTGCCTTGCGTTACCCTTTGCTTGCCTTGCCGTGCATTGCCTAGCCGTGCGTTGTCGTGCCTTAGCCTTGTTTCCCCTTGCCGTGCAGTTCCTTCCGTTACACTTGCCTTTCTTTGCTTTCCCTTGCCTTCCTTACCTTCCGTTACTCTTTGCTTGCCTTCCGTGCATTGCCTAGCCTTGCGTTGTCGTGCCTTAGCCTTGCCTCGCCTGAACGTGCTTTCCCATGCGTTACCCTTTCCTTGCCTTGCCGTGCATTGCCCAGCCTGCGTTGCCGTGCCTTAGCCTTGTTTCCCCTTGCCGTGCAATTCCTTCCGTTACCCTTGCCTTTCCTTGCTTTTCCTTGCCTTGCTTACCTTCCGTTACTCTTTGCTTCCCTTCCCTGCATTGCCTAGCCTTGCGTTGTCGTGCCTTAGGCTTATCTCGCCTGACCGTGCCTTCCTTTGCTTTAAGCTTTCCTTGCATTGTCGTGCATTGCCTAGCCTTGCGTTTTCGTGCATTAGCCTTGTCTAGCCTCACAGTGCATTGCCTTGCGTTACCCTTTCCTTCCCTTGCCGTGCATTGCCTAGCCGTGCGTTGTCGTGCCTTAGCCTTGTTTCCCCTTGCCGTGGCGTGCCTTTTGTTACACTTGCCTTTCCTGGCTTTGACTTGCCTTCCTTTCCTTCCGTTACTCTTTCCTTGCCTTGCCGTGCATTGCCTAGCCTTGCGTTGTCGTGCATTAACCTTGCCTAGCCTCACCGTGCCTTGCCTTGCGTTACCCTTTCCTTGCCTTGCCGTGCATTTCCTAGCCGTGTGTTGTCGTGCCTTAGCCTTGTTACCCCTTGCCGTGCCGTTCCTTCCGTTACCCTTGCCTTCCCTTGCTTTCCCTTTCCTTCCTTGCATTCCGTTACTCCTTGCTTGCTTTCCGTGCATTGCCTAGCCTTGCGTTGGCTTTCCTTAGCCTTGCCTCGCCTGACCGTGCTTTCCCATGCGTTACCCTTTCCTTGCCTTGCCGTGCATTGCCTAGCGTGCGTTGTCGTGCCTTAGCCTTGTTTCCCCTTGCCGTGCCGTTCCTTCCGTTACCCTTGCCTTCCCTTGCTTTCCCTTTCCTTCCTTGCATTCCGTTACTCCTTGCTTGCTTTCCGTGCATTGCCTAGCCTTGCGTTGGCTTTCCTTAGCCTTGCCTCGCCTGACCGTGCTTTCCCATGCGTTACCCTTTCCTTGCCTTGCCGTGCATTGCCTAGCGTGCGTTGTCGTGCCTTAGCCTTGTTTCCCCTTGCCGTGCCGTTCCTTCCGTTACACTTGCCTTTCTTTGCTTTCCCTTGCCTTCCTTACCTTCCGTTACTCTTTGCTTGCCTTCCGTGCATTGCCTAGCCTTGCGTTGTCGTGCCTTAGCCTTATCTCGCCTGACCGTGCCTTCCTTTGCTTTAAGCTTTCCTTGCATTGTCGTGCATTGCCTAGCCTTGCGTTGTCGTGCATTAGCCTTGCCTAGCCTCACCGTGCCTTGCCTTGCGTTACCCTTTCCTTGCCTTGCCGTGCATTGCCTAGCCGTGCGTTGTCGTGCCTTAGCCTTGATTCCCCTTGCCGTGGCGTGCCTTTTGTTACACTTGCCTTGCCTGGCTTTGCCTTGCCTTCCTTTCCTTCCGTTACTCTTTACTTGCCTTGCCGTGCATTGCCTAGCCTTGCATTGTCGTGCCTTATCCTTGCCTCACCTGACCGTGCCTTCCCCTGCGTTACCCTTTCCTTGCCTTGCCGTGCATTGCCTAGCCCTGCGTTGTCGTGCCTTAGCCTTCTTACCCCTTGCCGTGCCGTTCCTTCCGTTACCCTTGCCTTCCCTTGCTTTCCCTTGCCTTCCTTGCGTTCCGTTACTCTTTGCTTGCTTTCCGTGCATTGCCTAGCCTTGCGTTGTCATGCCTTAGCCTTGCCTCGCCTGACCGTGCTTTCCCATGCGTTACCCTTTCCTTGCCTTGCCGTTCATTGCCTAGCGTTCGGTGTCGTGCATTAGACTTGTTCCCCCTTGCCGTGCCGTTCCTTCCGTTACCCTTGCCTTTCCTTGCTTTTCCTTGCCTTCCTTACCTTCCGTTACTCTTTGCTTGCCTTCCCTGAATTGCCTAGCCTTGCATTGTCGTGCCTTTGCCTTATCTCGCCTGACCGTGCCTTCCTTTGCTTTAAGCTTTCCTTGCATTGTCGTGCATTGCCTAGCCTTGCGTTTTCGTGCATTAGCCTTGTCTAGCCTCACAGTGCATTGCCTTGCGTTACCCTTTGCTTGCCTTGCCGTGCATTGCCTAGCCGTGCGTTGTCGTGCCTTAGCCTTGTTTCCCCTTGCCGTGCAGTTCCTTCCGTTACACTTGCCTTTCTTTGCTTTCCCTTGCCTTCCTTACCTTCCGTTACTCTTTGCTTGCCTTCCGTGCATTGCCTAGCCTTGCGTTGTCGTGCCTTAGCCTTGCCTCGCCTGAACGTGCTTTCCCATGCGTTACCCTTTCCTTGCCTTGCCGTGCATTGCCCAGCCTGCGTTGCCGTGCCTTAGCCTTGTTTCCCCTTGCCGTGCAATTCCTTCCGTTACCCTTGCCTTTCCTTGCTTTTCCTTGCCTTGCTTACCTTCCGTTACTCTTTGCTTCCCTTCCCTGCATTGCCTAGCCTTGCGTTGTCGTGCCTTAGGCTTATCTCGCCTGACCGTGCCTTCCTTTGCTTTAAGCTTTCCTTGCATTGTCGTGCATTGCCTAGCCTTGGGTTGTCGTGCATTAGCCTTGCCTAGCCTCACCGTGCCTTGCCTTGCGTTACCCTTTCCTTGCCTTGCCGTGCATTGCCTAGCCGTGCGTTGTCGTGCCTTAGCCTTGTTTCCCATTGCCGTGGCGTGCCTTTTGTTACACTTGCCTTTCCTGGCTTTGCCTTGCCTTCCTTTCCTTCCGTTACTCTTTCCTTGCCTTGCCGTGCATTGCCTAGCCTTGCGTTGTCGTGCATTAACCTTGCCTAGCCTCACCGTGCCTTGCCTTGCGTTACCCTTTCCTTGCCTTGCCGTGCATTTCCTAGCCGTGTGTTGTCGTGCCTTAGCCTTGTTACCCCTTGCCGTGCCGTTCCTTCCGTTACCCTTGCCTTCCCTTGCTTTCCCTTTCCTTCCTTGCATTCCGTTACTCCTTGCTTGCTTTCCGTGCATTGCCTAGCCTTGCGTTGGCTTTCCTTAGCCTTGCCTCGCCTGACCGTGCTTTCCCATGCGTTACCCTTTCCTTGCCTTGCCGTGCATTGCCTAGCGTGCGCTGTCGTGCCTTAGCCTTGTTTCCCCTTGCCGTGCCGTTCCTTCCGTTACCCTTGCCTTCCCTTGCTTTCCCTTTCCTTCCTTGCATTCCGTTACTCCTTGCTTGCTTTCCGTGCATTGCCTAGCCTTGCGTTGGCTTTCCTTAGCCTTGCCTCGCCTGACCGTGCTTTCCCATGCGTTACCCTTGCCTTGCCTTGCCGTGCATTGCCTAGCGTGCGTGGTCGTGCCATAGCCGTGTTTCCCCTTGCCGTGCCGTTCCTTCCGTTACACTTGCCTTTCTTTGCTTTCCCTTGCCTTCCTTACCTTCCGTTACTCTTTGCTTGCCTTCCGTGCATTGCCTAGCCTTGCGTTGTCGTGCATTAGCCTTGCCTAGCCTCACCGTGCCTTGCCTTGCGTTACCCTTTCCTTGCCTTGCCGTGCATTTCCTAGCCGTGTGTTGTCGTGCCTTAGCCTTGTTTCTCCTTGCCGTTGCGTGCCTTTTGTTACACTTGCCTTGCCTGGCTTTGCCTTGCCTTCCTTTCCTTCCGTTACTCTTTCCTTGCCTTGCCGTGCATTGCCTAGCCCTGCGTTGTCGTGCCTTAGCCTTGTTACACCTTGCCGTGCCGTTCCTTACGTTACACTTGCCTTTCTTTGCTTTCCCTTGCCTTCCTTACCTTCCGTTACTCTTTGCTTGCCTTCCGTGCATTGCCTAGCCTTGCGTTGTCGTGCCTTAGCCTTATCTCGCCTGACCGTGCCTTCCTTTGCTTTAAGCTTTCCTTGCATTGTCGTGCATTGCCTAGCCTTGCGTTGTCGTGCATTAGCCTTGCCTAGCCTCACCGTGCCTTGCCTTGCGTTACCCTTTCCTTGCCTTGCCGTGCATTGCCTAGCCGTGCGTTGTCGTGCCTTAGCCTTGATTCCCCTTGCCGTGGCGTGCCTTTTGTTACACTTGCCTTGCCTGGCTTTGCCTTGCCTTCCTTTCCTTCCGTTACTCTTTACTTGCCTTGCCGTGCATTGCCTAGCCTTGCATTGTCGTGCCTTATCCTTGCCTCACCTGACCGTGCCTTCCCCTGCGTTACCCTTTCCTTGCCTTGCCGTGCATTGCCTAGCCCTGCGTTGTCGTGCCTTAGCCTTCTTACCCCTTGCCGTGCCGTTCCTTCCGTTACCCTTGCCTTCCCTTGCTTTCCCTTGCCTTCCTTGCGTTCCGTTACTCTTTGCTTGCTTTCCGTGCATTGCCTAGCCTTGCGTTGTCATGCCTTAGCCTTGCCTCGCCTGACCGTGCTTTCCCATGCGTTACCCTTTCCTTGCCTTGCCGTTCATTGCCTAGCGTTCGGTGTCGTGCATTAGACTTGTTCCCCCTTGCCGTGCCGTTCCTTCCGTTACCCTTGCCTTTCCTTGCTTTTCCTTGCCTTCCTTACCTTCCGTTACTCTTTGCTTGCCTTCCCTGAATTGCCTAGCCTTGCATTGTCGTGCCTTTGCCTTATCTCGCCTGACCGTGCCTTCCTTTGCTTTAAGCTTTCCTTGCATTGTCGTGCATTGCCTAGCCTTGCGTTTTCGTGCATTAGCCTTGTCTAGCCTCACAGTGCATTGCCTTGCGTTACCCTTTGCTTGCCTTGCCGTGCATTGCCTAGCCGTGCGTTGTCGTGCCTTAGCCTTGTTTCCCCTTGCCGTGCAGTTCCTTCCGTTACACTTGCCTTTCTTTGCTTTCCCTTGCCTTCCTTACCTTCCGTTACTCTTTGCTTGCCTTCCGTGCATTGCCTAGCCTTGCGTTGTCGTGCCTTAGCCTTGCCTCGCCTGAACGTGCTTTCCCATGCGTTACCCTTTCCTTGCCTTGCCGTGCATTGCCCAGCCTGCGTTGCCGTGCCTTAGCCTTGTTTCCCCTTGCCGTGCAATTCCTTCCGTTACCCTTGCCTTTCCTTGCTTTTCCTTGCCTTGCTTACCTTCCGTTACTCTTTGCTTCCCTTCCCTGCATTGCCTAGCCTTGCGTTGTCGTGCCTTAGGCTTATCTCGCCTGACCGTGCCTTCCTTTGCTTTAAGCTTTCCTTGCATTGTCGTGCATTGCCTAGCCTTGCGTTTTCGTGCATTAGCCTTGTCTAGCCTCACAGTGCATTGCCTTGCGTTACCCTTTCCTTCCCTTGCCGTGCATTGCCTAGCCGTGCGTTGTCGTGCCTTAGCCTTGTTTCCCCTTGCCGTGGCGTGCCTTTTGTTACACTTGCCTTTCCTGGCTTTGACTTGCCTTCCTTTCCTTCCGTTACTCTTTCCTTGCCTTGCCGTGCATTGCCTAGCCTTGCGTTGTCGTGCATTAACCTTGCCTAGCCTCACCGTGCCTTGCCTTGCGTTACCCTTTCCTTGCCTTGCCGTGCATTTCCTAGCCGTGTGTTGTCGTGCCTTAGCCTTGTTACCCCTTGCCGTGCCGTTCCTTCCGTTACCCTTGCCTTCCCTTGCTTTCCCTTTCCTTCCTTGCATTCCGTTACTCCTTGCTTGCTTTCCGTGCATTGCCTAGCCTTGCGTTGGCTTTCCTTAGCCTTGCCTCGCCTGACCGTGCTTTCCCATGCGTTACCCTTTCCTTGCCTTGCCGTGCATTGCCTAGCGTGCGTTGTCGTGCCTTAGCCTTGTTTCCCCTTGCCGTGCCGTTCCTTCCGTTACCCTTGCCTTCCCTTGCTTTCCCTTTCCTTCCTTGCATTCCGTTACTCCTTGCTTGCTTTCCGTGCATTGCCTAGCCTTGCGTTGGCTTTCCTTAGCCTTGCCTCGCCTGACCGTGCTTTCCCATGCGTTACCCTTTCCTT
Source organism: Macrotis lagotis (assembly GCF_037893015.1). Lineage (NCBI taxonomy): Eukaryota > Metazoa > Chordata > Mammalia > Peramelemorphia > Peramelidae > Macrotis > Macrotis lagotis. Next base: position 118,517 of record NW_027422059.1, on the reverse strand, counting down.
GCCTTGCCGTGCATTGCCTAGCGTGCGTTGTCGTGCCTTAGCCTTGTTTCCCCTTGCCGTGCCGTTCCTTCCGTTACACTTGCCTTTCTTTGCTTTCCCTTGCCTTCCTTACCTTCCGTTACTCTTTGCTTGCCTTCCGTGCATTGCCTAGCCTTGCGTTGTCGTGCCTTAGCCTTATCTCGCCTGACCGTGCCTTCCTTTGCTTTAAGCTTTCCTTGCATTGTCGTGCATTGCCTAGCCTTGCGTTGTCGTGCATTAGCCTTGCCTAGCCTCACCGTGCCTTGCCTTGCGTTACCCTTTCCTTGCCTTGCCGTGCATTGCCTAGCCGTGCGTTGTCGTGCCTTAGCCTTGATTCCCCTTGCCGTGGCGTGCCTTTTGTTACACTTGCCTTGCCTGGCTTTGCCTTGCCTTCCTTTCCTTCCGTTACTCTTTACTTGCCTTGCCGTGCATTGCCTAGCCTTGCATTGTCGTGCCTTATCCTTGCCTCACCTGACCGTGCCTTCCCCTGCGTTACCCTTTCCTTGCCTTGCCGTGCATTGCCTAGCCCTGCGTTGTCGTGCCTTAGCCTTCTTACCCCTTGCCGTGCCGTTCCTTCCGTTACCCTTGCCTTCCCTTGCTTTCCCTTGCCTTCCTTGCGTTCCGTTACTCTTTGCTTGCTTTCCGTGCATTGCCTAGCCTTGCGTTGTCATGCCTTAGCCTTGCCTCGCCTGACCGTGCTTTCCCATGCGTTACCCTTTCCTTGCCTTGCCGTTCATTGCCTAGCGTTCGGTGTCGTGCATTAGACTTGTTCCCCCTTGCCGTGCCGTTCCTTCCGTTACCCTTGCCTTTCCTTGCTTTTCCTTGCCTTCCTTACCTTCCGTTACTCTTTGCTTGCCTTCCCTGAATTGCCTAGCCTTGCATTGTCGTGCCTTTGCCTTATCTCGCCTGACCGTGCCTTCCTTTGCTTTAAGCTTTCCTTGCATTGTCGTGCATTGCCTAGCCTTGCGTTTTCGTGCATTAGCCTTGTCTAGCCTCACAGTGCATTGCCTTGCGTTACCCTTTGCTTGCCTTGCCGTGCATTGCCTAGCCGTGCGTTGTCGTGCCTTAGCCTTGTTTCCCCTTGCCGTGCAGTTCCTTCCGTTACACTTGCCTTTCTTTGCTTTCCCTTGCCTTCCTTACCTTCCGTTACTCTTTGCTTGCCTTCCGTGCATTGCCTAGCCTTGCGTTGTCGTGCCTTAGCCTTGCCTCGCCTGAACGTGCTTTCCCATGCGTTACCCTTTCCTTGCCTTGCCGTGCATTGCCCAGCCTGCGTTGCCGTGCCTTAGCCTTGTTTCCCCTTGCCGTGCAATTCCTTCCGTTACCCTTGCCTTTCCTTGCTTTTCCTTGCCTTGCTTACCTTCCGTTACTCTTTGCTTCCCTTCCCTGCATTGCCTAGCCTTGCGTTGTCGTGCCTTAGGCTTATCTCGCCTGACCGTGCCTTCCTTTGCTTTAAGCTTTCCTTGCATTGTCGTGCATTGCCTAGCCTTGGGTTGTCGTGCATTAGCCTTGCCTAGCCTCACCGTGCCTTGCCTTGCGTTACCCTTTCCTTGCCTTGCCGTGCATTGCCTAGCCGTGCGTTGTCGTGCCTTAGCCTTGTTTCCCATTGCCGTGGCGTGCCTTTTGTTACACTTGCCTTTCCTGGCTTTGACTTGCCTTCCTTTCCTTCCGTTACTCTTTCCTTGCCTTGCCGTGCATTGCCTAGCCTTGCGTTGTCGTGCATTAACCTTGCCTAGCCTCACCGTGCCTTGCCTTGCGTTACCCTTTCCTTGCCTTGCCGTGCATTTCCTAGCCGTGTGTTGTCGTGCCTTAGCCTTGTTACCCCTTGCCGTGCCGTTCCTTCCGTTACCCTTGCCTTCCCTTGCTTTCCCTTTCCTTCCTTGCATTCCGTTACTCCTTGCTTGCTTTCCGTGCATTGCCTAGCCTTGCGTTGGCTTTCCTTAGCCTTGCCTCGCCTGACCGTGCTTTCCCATGCGTTACCCTTTCCTTGCCTTGCCGTGCATTGCCTAGCGTGCGCTGTCGTGCCTTAGCCTTGTTTCCCCTTGCCGTGCCGTTCCTTCCGTTACCCTTGCCTTCCCTTGCTTTCCCTTTCCTTCCTTGCATTCCGTTACTCCTTGCTTGCTTTCCGTGCATTGCCTAGCCTTGCGTTGGCTTTCCTTAGCCTTGCCTCGCCTGACCGTGCTTTCCCATGCGTTACCCTTTCCTTGCCTTGCCGTGCATTGCCTAGCGTGCGTTGTCGTGCCTTAGCCTTGTTTCCCCTTGCCGTGCCGTTCCTTCCGTTACACTTGCCTTTCTTTGCTTTCCCTTGCCTTCCTTACCTTCCGTTACTCTTTGCTTGCCTTCCGTGCATTGCCTAGCCTTGCGTTGTCGTGCCTTAGCCTTATCTCGCCTGACCGTGCCTTCCTTTGCTTTAAGCTTTCCTTGCATTGTCGTGCATTGCCTAGCCTTGCGTTGTCGTGCATTAGCCTTGCCTAGCCTCACCGTGCCTTGCCTTGCGTTACCCTTTCCTTGCCTTGCCGTGCATTGCCTAGCCGTGCGTTGTCGTGCCTTAGCCTTGATTCCCCTTGCCGTGGCGTGCCTTTTGTTACACTTGCCTTGCCTGGCTTTGCCTTGCCTTCCTTTCCTTCCGTTACTCTTTACTTGCCTTGCCGTGCATTGCCTAGCCTTGCATTGTCGTGCCTTATCCTTGCCTCACCTGACCGTGCCTTCCCCTGCGTTACCCTTTCCTTGCCTTGCCGTGCATTGCCTAGCCCTGCGTTGTCGTGCCTTAGCCTTCTTACCCCTTGCCGTGCCGTTCCTTCCGTTACCCTTGCCTTCCCTTGCTTTCCCTTGCCTTCCTTGCGTTCCGTTACTCTTTGCTTGCTTTCCGTGCATTGCCTAGCCTTGCGTTGTCATGCCTTAGCCTTGCCTCGCCTGACCGTGCTTTCCCATGCGTTACCCTTTCCTTGCCTTGCCGTTCATTGCCTAGCGTTCGGTGTCGTGCATTAGACTTGTTCCCCCTTGCCGTGCCGTTCCTTCCGTTACCCTTGCCTTTCCTTGCTTTTCCTTGCCTTCCTTACCTTCCGTTACTCTTTGCTTGCCTTCCCTGAATTGCCTAGCCTTGCATTGTCGTGCCTTTGCCTTATCTCGCCTGACCGTGCCTTCCTTTGCTTTAAGCTTTCCTTGCATTGTCGTGCATTGCCTAGCCTTGCGTTTTCGTGCATTAGCCTTGTCTAGCCTCACAGTGCATTGCCTTGCGTTACCCTTTGCTTGCCTTGCCGTGCATTGCCTAGCCGTGCGTTGTCGTGCCTTAGCCTTGTTTCCCCTTGCCGTGCAGTTCCTTCCGTTACACTTGCCTTTCTTTGCTTTCCCTTGCCTTCCTTACCTTCCGTTACTCTTTGCTTGCCTTCCGTGCATTGCCTAGCCTTGCGTTGTCGTGCCTTAGCCTTGCCTCGCCTGAACGTGCTTTCCCATGCGTTACCCTTTCCTTGCCTTGCCGTGCATTGCCCAGCCTGCGTTGCCGTGCCTTAGCCTTGTTTCCCCTTGCCGTGCAATTCCTTCCGTTACCCTTGCCTTTCCTTGCTTTTCCTTGCCTTGCTTACCTTCCGTTACTCTTTGCTTCCCTTCCCTGCATTGCCTAGCCTTGCGTTGTCGTGCCTTAGGCTTATCTCGCCTGACCGTGCCTTCCTTTGCTTTAAGCTTTCCTTGCATTGTCGTGCATTGCCTAGCCTTGGGTTGTCGTGCATTAGCCTTGCCTAGCCTCACCGTGCCTTGCCTTGCGTTACCCTTTCCTTGCCTTGCCGTGCATTGCCTAGCCGTGCGTTGTCGTGCCTTAGCCTTGTTTCCCCTTGCCGTGGCGTGCCTTTTGTTACACTTGCCTTTCCTGGCTTTGACTTGCCTTCCTTTCCTTCCGTTACTCTTTCCTTGCCTTGCCGTGCATTGCCTAGCCTTGCGTTGTCGTGCATTAACCTTGCCTAGCCTCACCGTGCCTTGCCTTGCGTTACCCTTTCCTTGCCTTGCCGTGCATTTCCTAGCCGTGTGTTGTCGTGCCTTAGTCTTGTTACCCCTTGCCGTGCCGTTCCTTCCGTTACCCTTGCCTTCCCTTGCTTTCCCTTTCCTTCCTTGCATTCCGTTACTCCTTGCTTGCTTTCCGTGCATTGCCTAGCCTTGCGTTGGCTTTCCTTAGCCTTGCCTCGCCTGACCGTGCTTTCCCATGCGTTACCCTTTCCTTGCCTTGCCGTGCATTGCCTAGCGTGCGTTGTCGTGCCTTAGCCTTGTTTCCCCTTGCCGTGCCGTTCCTTCCGTTACCCTTGCCTTCCCTTGCTTTCCCTTTCCTTCCTTGCATTCCGTTACTCCTTGCTTGCTTTCCGTGCATTGCCTAGCCTTGCGTTGGCTTTCCTTAGCCTTGCCTCGCCTGACCGTGCTTTCCCATGCGTTACCCTTTCCTTGCCTTGCCGTGCATTGCCTAGCGTGCGTTGTCGTGCCTTAGCCTTGTTTCCCCTTGCCGTGCCGTTCCTTCCGTTACACTTGCCTTTCTTTGCTTTCCCTTGCCTTCCTTACCTTCCGTTACTCTTTGCTTGCCTTCCGTGCATTGCCTAGCCTTGCGTTGTCGTGCCTTAGCCTTATCTCGCCTGACCGTGCCTTCCTTTGCTTTAAGCTTTCCTTGCATTGTCGTGCATTGCCTAGCCTTGCGTTGTCGTGCATTAGCCTTTTCTAGCCTCACCGTGCATTGCCTTGCGTTACCCTTTGCTTGCCTTGCCGTGCATTGCCTAGCCGTGCGTTGTCGTGCCTTATCCTTGTTTCCCCTTGCCGTGCAGTTCCTTCCGTTACACTTGCCTTTCTTTGCTTTCCCTTGCCTTCCTTAACTTCCGTTACTCTTTGCTTGCCTTCCGTGCATTGCCTAGCCTTGCGTTGTCGTGCCTTAGCCTTGCCTCGCCCGAACGTGCTTTCCCATGCGTTACCCTTTCCTTGCCTTGCCGTGCATTGCCCAGCCTGCGTTGCCGTGCCTTAGCCTTGTTTCCCCTTGCCGTGCAATTCCTTCCGTTACCCTTGCCTTTCCTTGCTTTTCCTTGCCTTGCTTACCTTCCGTTACTCTTTGCTTCCCTTCCCTGCATTGCCTAGCCTTGCGTTGTCGTGCCTTAGCCTTATCACGCCTGACCGTGCCTTCCTTTGCTTTAAGCTTTCCTTGCATTGTCGTGCATTGCCTAGCCTTGCGTTGTCGTGCATTAGCCTTTTCTAGCCTCACCGTGCATTGCCTTGCGTTACCCTTTGCTTGCCTTGCCGTGCATTGCCTAGCCTTGCGTTGTTGTGCCTTAGCCTTGCCTCGCCTGAACGTGCTTTCCCATGCGTTACCCTTTCCTTGCCTTGCCGTGCATTGCCTAGCCTGCGTTGCCGTGCCTTAGCCTTGTTTCCCCTTGCCGTGCCGTTCCTTCCGTTACCCTGGCCTTTCCTTCCTTTTCCTTGCCTTGCTTACCTTCCGTTACTCTTTACTTGCCTTCCCTGAATTTCCTAGCCTTGCGTTGTCGTGCCTTAGCCTTATCTCGCCTGACCTTGCCTTCCTTTGCTTTAAGCTTTCCTTGCATTGTCGTGCATCGCCTAGCCATGCGTTTTCGTGCATTAGCCTTGCCTAGCCTCACCGTGCCTTTCCTTGCGTTACCGTTTGCTTGCCTTGCCGTGCATTGCCTAGCCGTGCCTTGTCGTGCCTTAGCCTTGTTTCCCCTTGCCGTGCCGTTCCTTCCGTTACACTTGCCTTTCTTTGCTTTCCCTTTCCTTCCTTACCTTCCGTTTCTCTTTGCTTGCCTTCCGTGCATTGCCTAGCCTTGCGTTGTCGTGCCTTAGCCTTATCTCGCCTGACCGTGCCTTCCTTTGCTTTAAGCTTTCCTTGCATTGTCGTGCATTGCCTAGCCTTGCGTTGTCGTGCATTAACCTTGCCTAGCCTCACCGTGCCTTGCCTTGCGTTACCCTTTCCTTGCCTTGCCGTGCATTTCCTAGCCGTGTGTTGTCGTGCCTTAGCCTTGTTACCCCTTGCCGTGCCGTTCCTTCCGTTACCCTTGCCTTCCCTTGCTTTCCCTTTCCTTCCTTGCATTCCGTTACTCCTTGCTTGCTTTCCGTGCATTGCCTAGCCTTGCGTTGGCTTTCCTTAGCCTTACCTCGCCTGACCGTGCTTTCCCATGCGTTACCCTTTCCTTGCCTTGCCGTGCATTGCCTAGCGTGCGTTGTCGTGCCTTAGCCTTGTTTCCCCTTGCCGTGCCATTCCTTCCGTTACCCTTGCCTTCCCTTGCTTTCCCTTTCCTTCCTTGCATTCCGTTACTCCTTGCTTGCTTTCCGTGCATTGCCTAGCCTTGCGTTGGCTTTCCTTAGCCTTGCCTCGCCTGACCGTGCTTTCCCATGCGTTACCCTTGCCTTGCCTTGCCGTGCATTGCCTAGCGTGCGTTGTCGTGCCATAGCCGTGTTTCCCCTTGCCGTGCCGTTCCTTCCGTTACACTTGCCTTTCTTTGCTTTCCCTTGCCTTCCTTACCTTCCGTTACTCTTTGCTTGCCTTCCGTGCATTGCCTAGCCTTGCGTTGTCGTGCATTAGCCTTGCCTAGCCTCACCGTGCCTTGCCTTGCGTTACCCTTTCCTTGCCTTGCCGTGCATTTCCTAGCCGTGTGTTGTCGTGCCTTAGCCTTGTTTCTCCTTGCCGTTGCGTGCCTTTTGTTACACTTGCCTTGCCTGGCTTTGCCTTGCCTTCCTTTCCTTCCGTTACTCTTTCCTTGCCTTGCCGTGCATTGCCTAGCCCTGCGTTGTCGTGCCTTAGCCTTGTTACACCTTGCCGTGCCGTTCCTTACGTTACACTTGCCTTTCTTTGCTTTCCCTTGCCTTCCTTACCTTCCGTTACTCTTTGCTTGCCTTCCGTGCATTGCCTAGCCTTGCGTTGTCGTGCCTTAGCCTTATCTCGCCTGACCGTGCCTTCCTTTGCTTTAAGCTTTCCTTGCATTGTCGTGCATTGCCTAGCCTTGCGTTGTCGTGCATTAGCCTTGCCTAGCCTCACCGTGCCTTGCCTTGCGTTACCCTTTCCTTGCCTTGCCGTGCATTGCCTAGCCGTGCGTTGTCGTGCCTTAGCCTTGATTCCCCTTGCCGTGGCGTGCCTTTTGTTACACTTGCCTTGCCTGGCTTTGCCTTGCCTTCCTTTCCTTCCGTTACTCTTTACTTGCCTTGCCGTGCATTGCCTAGCCTTGCATTGTCGTGCCTTATCCTTGCCTCACCTGACCGTGCCTTCCCCTGCGTTACCCTTTCCTTGCCTTGCCGTGCATTGCCTAGCCCTGCGTTGTCGTGCCTTAGCCTTCTTACCCCTTGCCGTGCCGTTCCTTCCGTTACCCTTGCCTTCCCTTGCTTTCCCTTGCCTTCCTTGCGTTCCGTTACTCTTTGCTTGCTTTCCGTGCATTGCCTAGCCTTGCGTTGTCATGCCTTAGGCTTGCCTCGCCTGACCGTGCTTTCCCATGCGTTACCCTTTCCTTGCCTTGCCGTGCATTGCCTAGCGTGCGTTGTCGTGCCTTAGCCTTGTTTCCCCTTGCCGTGCCGTTCCTTCCGTTACACTTGCCTTTCTTTGCTTTCCCTTGCCTTCCTTACCTTCCGTTACTCTTTGCTTGCCTTCCGTGCATTGCCTAGCCTTGCGTTGTCGTGCCTTAGCCTTATCTCGCCTGACCGTGCCTTCCTTTGCTTTAAGCTTTCCTTGCATTGTCGTGCATTGCCTAGCCTTGCGTTGTCGTGCATTAGCCTTTTCTAGCCTCACCGTGCATTGCCTTGCGTTACCCTTTGCTTGCCTTGCCGTGCATTGCCTAGCCGTGCGTTGTCGTGCCTTAGCCTTGTTTCCCCTTGCCGTGCAGTTCCTTCCGTTACACTTGCCTTTCTTTGCTTTCCCTTGCCTTCCTTAACTTCCGTTACTCTTTGCTTGCCTTCCGTGCATTGCCTAGCCTTGCGTTGTCGTGCCTTAGCCTTGCCTCGCCTGACCGTGCTTTCCCATGCGTTACCCTTTCCTTGCCTTGCCGTGCATTGCCCAGCCTGCGTTGCCGTGCCTTAGCCTTGTTTCCCCTTGCCGTGCAATTCCTTCCGTTACCCTTGCCTTTCCTTGCTTTTCCTTGCCTTGCTTACCTTCCGTTACTCTTTGCTTCCCTTCCCTGCATTGCCTAGCCTTGCGTTGTCGTGCCTTAGGCTTATCTCGCCTGACCGTGCCTTCCTTTGCTTTAAGCTTTCCTTGCATTGTCGTGCATTGCCTAGCCTTGCGTTGTCGTGCATTAGCCTTGCCTAGCCTCACCGTGCCTTGCCTTGCGTTACCCTTTCCTTGCCTTGCCGTGCATTGCCTAGCCGTGCGTTGTCGTGCCTTAGCCTTGTTTCCCCTTGCCGTGGCGTGCCTTTTGTTACACTTGCCTCTCCTGGCTTTGACTTGCCTTCCTTTCCTTCCGTTACTCTTTCCTTGCCTTGCCGTGCATTGCGTAGCCGTGCGTTGTCGTGCATTAACCTTGCCTAGCCTCACCGTGCCTTGCCTTGCGTTACCCTTTCCTTGCCTTGCCGTGCATTTCCTAGCCGTGTGTTGTCGTGCCTTAGCCTTGTTACCCCTTGCCGTGCCGTTCCTTCCGTTACCCTTGCCTTCCCTTGCTTTCCCTTTCCTTCCTTGCATTCCGTTACTCCTTGCTTGCTTTCCGTGCATTGCCTAGCCTTGCGTTGGCTTTCCTTAGCCTTGCCTCGCCTGACCGTGCTTTCCCATGCGTTACCCTTTCCTTGCCTTGCCGTGCATTGCCTAGCGTGCGTTGTCGTGCCTTAGCCTTGTTTCCCCTTGCCGTGCCGTTCCTTCCGTTACCCTTGCCTTCCCTTGCTTTCCCTTTCCTTCCTTGCATTCCGTTACTCCTTGCTTGCTTTCCGTGCATTGCCTAGCCTTGCGTTGGCTTTCCTTAGCCTTGCCTCGCCTGACCGTGCTTTCCCATGCGTTACCCTTTCCTTGCCTTGCCGTGCATTGCCTAGCGTGCGTTGTCGTGCCTTAGCCTTGTTTCCCCTTGCCGTGCCGTTCCTTCCGTTACACTTGCCTTTCTTTGCTTTCCCTTGCCTTCCTTACCTTCCGTTACTCTTTGCTTGCCTTCCGTGCATTGCCTAGCCTTGCGTTGTCGTGCCTTAGCCTTATCTCGCCTGACCGTGCCTTCCTTTGCTTTAAGCTTTACTTGCATTGTCGTGCATTGCCTAGCCTTGCGTTGTCGTGCATTAGCCTTGCCTAGCCTCACCGTGCCTTGCCTTGCGTTACCCTTTCCTTGCCTTGCCGTGCATTTCCTAGCCGTGTGTTGTCGTGCCTTAGCCTTGTTTCCCCTTGCCGTTGCGTGCCTTTTGTTACACTTGCCTTGCCTGGCTTTGCCTTGCCTTCCTTTCCTTCCGTTACTCTTTCCTTGCCTTGCCGTGCATTGCCTAGCCCTGCGTTGTCGTGCCTTAGCCTTGTTACCCCTTGCCGTGCCGTTCCTTCCGTTACCCTTGCCTTCCCTTGCTTTCCCTTGCCTTCCTTGCGTTCCGTTACTCTTTGCTTGCTTTCCGTGCATTGCCTAGCCTTGCGTTGTCATGCCTTAGGGTTGCCTCGCCTGACCGTGCTTTCCCATGCGTTACCCTTTCCTTGCCTTGCCGTGCATTGCCTAGCGTGCGTTGTCGTGCCTTAGCCTTGTTTCCCCTTGCCGTGCCGTTCCTTCCGTTACACTTGCCTTTCTTTGCTTTCCCTTGCCTTCCTTACCTTCCGTTACTCTTTGCTTGCCTTCCGTGCATTGCCTAGCCTTGCGTTGTCGTGCCTTAGCCTTATCTCGCCTGACCGTGCCTTCCTTTGCTTTAAGCTTTCCTTGCATTGTCGTGCATTGCCTAGCCTTGCGTTGTCGTGCATTAGCCTTTTCTAGCCTCACCGTGCATTGCCTTGCGTTACCCTTTGCTTGCCTTGCCGTGCATTGCCTAGCCGTGCGTTGTCGTGCCTTAGCCTTGTTTCCCCTTGCCGTGCAGTTCCTTCCGTTACACTTGCCTTTCTTTGCTTTCCCTTGACTTCCTTAACTTCCGTTACTCTTTGCTTGCCTTCCGTGCATTGCCTAGACTTGCGTTGTCGTGCCTTAGCCTTGCCTCGCCTGACCGTGCTTTCCCATGCGTTACCCTTTCCTTGCCTTGCCGTGCATTGCCCAGCCTGCGTTGCCGTGCCTTAGCCTTGTTTCCCCTTGCCGTGCAATTCCTTCCGTTACCCTTGCCTTTCCTTGCTTTTCCTTGCCTTGCTTACCTTGCGTTACTCTTTGCTTCCCTTCCCTGCATTGCCTAGCCTTGCGTTGTCGTGCCTTAGCCTTATCTCGCCTGACCGTGCCTTCCTTTGCTTTAAGCTTTCCTTGCATTGTCGTGCATTGCCTAGCCTTGCGTTGTCGTGCATTAGCCTTGCCTAGCCTCACCGTGCCTTGCCTTGCGTTACCCTTTCCTTGCCTTGCCGTGCATTGCCTAGCCGTGCGTTGTCGTGCCTTAGCCTTGTTTCCCCTTGCCGTGGCGTGCCTTTTGTTACACTTGCCTTTCCTGGCTTTGACTTGCCTTCCTTTCCTTCCGTTACTCTTTCCTTGCCTTGCCGTGCATTGCCTAGCCTTGCATTGTCGTGCCTTATCCTTGCCTCACCTGACCGTGCCTTCCCCTGCGTTACCCTTTCCTTGCCTTGCCGTGCATTGCCTAGCCCTGCGTTGCCGTGCCTTAGCCTTGTTACCCCTTACAGTGCCGTTCCTTCCGTTACCCTTGCCTTCCCTTGCTTTCCCTTGCCTTCCTTGCGTTCCGTTACTCTTTGCTTGCTTTCCGTGCATTGCCTAGCCTTGCGTTGTCATGCCTTAGCCTTGCATCGCCTGACCGTGCTTTCCCATGCGTTACCCTTTCCTTGCTTTTCCGTGCATTGCCTAGCCGTGCGTTGTCGTGCGTTAGCCTTGTTTCCCCTTGCCGTGCCGTTCCTTCCGTTACACTTGCCTTTCCTTCCTTTCCCTTGCCTTCCTTACTTTCCGTTACTCTTTGCTTGCCTTCCGTGCTTTGCCTAGCCTTGCGGTGTCGTGACTTAGCGTTGCCTCGCCTGACCGTGCTTTCAAATGCGTTACCCTTTCCTTGCCTTGCCGTTCATTGCCTAGCGTTCGGTGTCGTGCCTTAGACTTGTTTCCCCTTGCCGTGCCGTTCCTTCCGTTACCCTGGCCTTTCCTTCCTTTTCCTTGCCTTGCTTACCTTCCGTTACTCTTTCCTTGCCTTCCCTGAATTGCCTAGCTTTGCGTTGTCGTGCCTTAGCCTTATCTCGCCTGACCGCGCCTTCCTTTGCTTTAAGCTTTCCTTGCATTGTCGTGCATTGCCTAGCCTTGCGTTGTCGTGCATTAACCGTGCCTAGCCTCACCGTGCCTTGCCTTGCGTTACCCTTTCCTTGCCTTGCCGTGCATTTCCTAGCCGTGTGTTGTCTTGCCTTAGCCTTGTTACCCCTTGCCGTGCCGTTCCTTCCGTTACCCTTGCCTTCCCTTGCTTTCCCTTTCCTTCCTTGCATTCCGTTACTCCTTGCTTGCTTTCCGTGCATTGCCTAGCCTTGCGTTGGCTTTCCTTAGCCTTGCCTCGCCTGACCGTGCTTTCCCATGCGTTACCCTTTCCTTGCCTTGCCGTGCATTGCCTAGCGTGCGTTGTCGTGCCTTAGACTTGTTTCCCCTTGCCGTGCCGTTCCTTCCGTTACACTTGCCTTTCTTTGCTTTCTCTTGCCTTCCTTACCTTCCGTTACTCTTTGCTTGCCTTCCGTGCATTGCCAAGCCTTGCGTTGTCGTGCCTTAGCCTTGCCTCCCCTGACCGTGCTTTCCCATGCGTTACCCTTTCCTTGCCTTGCCGTGCATTGCCTAGCGTGCGTTGTCGTGCCTTAGACTTGTTTCCCCTTGCCGTGCCGTTCCTTCCGTTACCATTGCCTTTCCTTGCTTTCCCTTCCCTTCCTTACCTTCCTTTACTCTTTGCTTGCCTTCCCTGCATTGCCTAGCCTTGCGTTGTCGTTCCTTAGCCTTATCTCGCCTGACCGTGCCTTCCTTTGCTTTATGCTATACTTGCATTGTCGTGCCTTGCGTAGCCTTGCGTTGTCGTGCATTAGCCTCGCCTAGCCTCACCGTGCCTTGCCTTGCGTTACCCTTTCCTTGCCTTGCCGTGCATTTCCTAGCCGTGTGTTGTCGTGCCTTAGCCTTGTTTCCCCTTGCCGTTGCGTGCCTTTTGTTACACTTGCCTTGCCTGGCTTTGCCTTGCCTTCCTTTCCTTCCGTTACTCTTTCCTTGCCTTGCGGTGCATTGCCTAGCCCTGCGTTGTCGTGCCTTAGCCTTGTTACCCCTTGCCGTGCCGTTCCTTCCGTTACACTTGCCTTTCTTTGCTTTCCCTTGCCTTCCTTACCTTCCGTTACTCTTTGCTTGCCTTCCGTGCATTGCCTAGCCTTGCGTTGTCGTGCCTTAGCCTTATCTCGCCTGACCGTGCCTTCCTTTGCTTTAAGCTTTCCTTGCATTGTCGTGCATTGCCTAGCCTTGCGTTGTCGTGCATTAGCCTTGCCTAGCCTCACCGTGCCTTGCCTTGCGTTACCCTTTCCTTGCCTTGCCGTGCATTGCCTAGCCGTGCGTTGTCGTGCCTTAGCCTTGATTCCCCTTGCCGTGGCGTGCCTTTTGTTACACTTGCCTTGCCTGGCTTTGCCTTGCCTTCCTTTCCTTCCGTTACTCTTTCCTTGCCTTGCCGTGCATTGCCTAGCCTTGCATTGTCGTGCCTTATCCTTGCCTCACCTGACCGTGCCTTCCCCTGCGTTACCCTTTCCTTGCCTTGCCGTGCATTGCCTAGCCCTGCGTTGTCGTGCCTTAGCCTTCTTACCCCTTGCCGTGCCGTTCCTTCCGTTACCCTTGCCTTCCCTTGCTTTCCCTTGCCTTCCTTGCGTTCCGTTACTCCTTGCTTGCTTTCCGTGCATTGCCTAGCCTTGCGTTGGCTTTCCTTAGCCTTGCCTCGCCTGACCGTGCTTTCCCATGCGTTACCCTTTCCTTGCCTTGCCGTGCATTGCCTAGCGTGCGTTGTCGTGCCTTAGCCTTGTTTCCCCTTGCCGTGCCGTTCCTTCCGTTACACTTGCCTTTCTTTGCTTTCCCTTGCCTTCCTTACCTTCCGTTACTCTTTGCTTGCCTTCCGTGCATTGCCTAGCCTTGCGTTGTCGTGCCTTAGCCTTATCTCGCCTGACCGTGCCTTCCTTTGCTTTAAGCTTTCCTTGCATTGTCGTGCATTGCCTAGCCTTGCGTTGTCGTGCATTAGCCTTTTCTAGCCTCACCGTGCATTGCCTTGCGTTACCCTTTGCTTGCCTTGCCGTGCATTGCCTAGCCGTGCGTTGTCGTGCCTTATCCTTGTTTCCCCTTGCCGTGCAGTTCCTTCCGTTACACTTGCCTTTCTTTGCTTTCCCTTGCCTTCCTTAACTTCCGTTACTCTTTGCTTGCCTTCCGTGCATTGCCTAGCCTTGCGTTGTCGTGCCTTAGCCTTGCCTCGCCCGAACGTGCTTTCCCATGCGTTACCCTTTCCTTGCCTTGCCGTGCATTGCCCAGCCTGCGTTGCCGTGCCTTAGCCTTGTTTCCCCTTGCCGTGCAATTCCTTCCGTTACCCTTGCCTTTCCTTGCTTTTCCTTGCCTTGCTTACCTTCCGTTACTCTTTGCTTCCCTTCCCTGCATTGCCTAGCCTTGCGTTGTCGTGCCTTAGCCTTATCTCGCCTGACCGTGCCTTCCTTTGCTTTAAGCTTTCCTTGCATTGTCGTGCATTGCCTAGCCTTGCGTTGTCGTGCATTAGCCTTTTCTAGCCTCACCGTGCATTGCCTTGCGTTACCCTTTGCTTGCCTTGCCGTGCATTGCCTAGCCTTGCGTTGTTGTGCCTTAGCCTTGCCTCGCCTGAACGTGCTTTCCCATGCGTTACCCTTTCCTTGCCTTGCCGTGCATTGCCTAGCCTGCGTTGCCGTGCCTTAGCCTTGTTTCCCCTTGCCGTGCCGTTCCTTCCGTTACCCTGGCCTTTCCTTCCTTTTCCTTGCCTTGCTTACCTTCCGTTACTCTTTACTTGCCTTCCCTGAATTTCCTAGCCTTGCGTTGTCGTGCCTTAGCCTTATCTCGCCTGACCTTGCCTTCCTTTGCTTTAAGCTTTCCTTGCATTGTCGTGCATCGCCTAGCCATGCGTTTTCGTGCATTAGCCTTGCCTAGCCTCACCGTGCCTTTCCTTGCGTTACCGTTTGCTTGCCTTGCCGTGCATTGCCTAGCCGTGCCTTGTCGTGCCTTAGCCTTGTTTCCCCTTGCCGTGCCGTTCCTTCCGTTACACTTGCCTTTCTTTGCTTTCCCTTTCCTTCCTTACCTTCCGTTTCTCTTTGCTTGCCTTCCGTGCATTGCCTAGCCTTGCGTTGTCGTGCCTTAGCCTTATCTCGCCTGACCGTGCCTTCCTTTGCTTTAAGCTTTCCTTGCATTGTCGTGCATTGCCTAGCCTTGCGTTGTCGTGCATTAACCTTGCCTAGCCTCACCGTGCCTTGCCTTGCGTTACCCTTTCCTTGCCTTGCCGTGCATTTCCTAGCCGTGTGTTGTCGTGCCTTAGCCTTGTTACCCCTTGCCGTGCCGTTCCTTCCGTTACCCTTGCCTTCCCTTGCTTTCCCTTTCCTTCCTTGCATTCCGTTACTCCTTGCTTGCTTTCCGTGCATTGCCTAGCCTTGCGTTGGCTTTCCTTAGCCTTACCTCGCCTGACCGTGCTTTCCCATGCGTTACCCTTTCCTTGCCTTGCCGTGCATTGCCTAGCGTGCGTTGTCGTGCCTTAGCCTTGTTTCCCCTTGCCGTGCCATTCCTTCCGTTACCCTTGCCTTCCCTTGCTTTCCCTTTCCTTCCTTGCATTCCGTTACTCCTTGCTTGCTTTCCGTGCATTGCCTAGCCTTGCGTTGGCTTTCCTTAGCCTTGCCTCGCCTGACCGTGCTTTCCCATGCGTTACCCTTGCCTTGCCTTGCCGTGCATTGCCTAGCGTGCGTTGTCGTGCCATAGCCGTGTTTCCCCTTGCCGTGCCGTTCCTTCCGTTACACTTGCCTTTCTTTGCTTTCCCTTGCCTTCCTTACCTTCCGTTACTCTTTGCTTGCCTTCCGTGCATTGCCTAGCCTTGCGTTGTCGTGCATTAGCCTTGCCTAGCCTCACCGTGCCTTGCCTTGCGTTACCCTTTCCTTGCCTTGCCGTGCATTTCCTAGCCGTGTGTTGTCGTGCCTTAGCCTTGTTTCTCCTTGCCGTTGCGTGCCTTTTGTTACACTTGCCTTGCCTGGCTTTGCCTTGCCTTCCTTTCCTTCCGTTACTCTTTCCTTGCCTTGCCGTGCATTGCCTAGCCCTGCGTTGTCGTGCCTTAGCCTTGTTACACCTTGCCGTGCCGTTCCTTACGTTACACTTGCCTTTCTTTGCTTTCCCTTGCCTTCCTTACCTTCCGTTACTCTTTGCTTGCCTTCCGTGCATTGCCTAGCCTTGCGTTGTCGTGCCTTAGCCTTATCTCGCCTGACCGTGCCTTCCTTTGCTTTAAGCTTTCCTTGCATTGTCGTGCATTGCCTAGCCTTGCGTTGTCGTGCATTAGCCTTGCCTAGCCTCACCGTGCCTTGCCTTGCGTTACCCTTTCCTTGCCTTGCCGTGCATTGCCTAGCCGTGCGTTGTCGTGCCTTAGCCTTGATTCCCCTTGCCGTGGCGTGCCTTTTGTTACACTTGCCTTGCCTGGCTTTGCCTTGCCTTCCTTTCCTTCCGTTACTCTTTACTTGCCTTGCCGTGCATTGCCTAGCCTTGCATTGTCGTGCCTTATCCTTGCCTCACCTGACCGTGCCTTCCCCTGCGTTACCCTTTCCTTGCCTTGCCGTGCATTGCCTAGCCCTGCGTTGTCGTGCCTTAGCCTTCTTACCCCTTGCCGTGCCGTTCCTTCCGTTACCCTTGCCTTCCCTTGCTTTCCCTTGCCTTCCTTGCGTTCCGTTACTCTTTGCTTGCTTTCCGTGCATTGCCTAGCCTTGCGTTGTCATGCCTTAGGCTTGCCTCGCCTGACCGTGCTTTCCCATGCGTTACCCTTTCCTTGCCTTGCCGTGCATTGCCTAGCGTGCGTTGTCGTGCCTTAGCCTTGTTTCCCCTTGCCGTGCCGTTCCTTCCGTTACACTTGCCTTTCTTTGCTTTCCCTTGCCTTCCTTACCTTCCGTTACTCTTTGCTTGCCTTCCGTGCATTGCCTAGCCTTGCGTTGTCGTGCCTTAGCCTTATCTCGCCTGACCGTGCCTTCCTTTGCTTTAAGCTTTCCTTGCATTGTCGTGCATTGCCTAGCCTTGCGTTGTCGTGCATTAGCCTTTTCTAGCCTCACCGTGCATTGCCTTGCGTTACCCTTTGCTTGCCTTGCCGTGCATTGCCTAGCCGTGCGTTGTCGTGCCTTAGCCTTGTTTCCCCTTGCCGTGCAGTTCCTTCCGTTACACTTGCCTTTCTTTGCTTTCCCTTGCCTTCCTTAACTTCCGTTACTCTTTGCTTGCCTTCCGTGCATTGCCTAGCCTTGCGTTGTCGTGCCTTAGCCTTGCCTCGCCTGACCGTGCTTTCCCATGCGTTACCCTTTCCTTGCCTTGCCGTGCATTGCCCAGCCTGCGTTGCCGTGCCTTAGCCTTGTTTCCCCTTGCCGTGCAATTCCTTCCGTTACCCTTGCCTTTCCTTGCTTTTCCTTGCCTTGCTTACCTTCCGTTACTCTTTGCTTCCCTTCCCTGCATTGCCTAGCCTTGCGTTGTCGTGCCTTAGGCTTATCTCGCCTGACCGTGCCTTCCTTTGCTTTAAGCTTTCCTTGCATTGTCGTGCATTGCCTAGCCTTGCGTTGTCGTGCATTAGCCTTGCCTAGCCTCACCGTGCCTTGCCTTGCGTTACCCTTTCCTTGCCTTGCCGTGCATTGCCTAGCCGTGCGTTGTCGTGCCTTAGCCTTGTTTCCCCTTGCCGTGGCGTGCCTTTTGTTACACTTGCCTTTCCTGGCTTTGACTTGCCTTCCTTTCCTTCCGTTACTCTTTCCTTGCCTTGCCGTGCATTGCCTAGCCTTGCGTTGTCGTGCATTAACCTTGCCTAGCCTCACCGTGCCTTGCCTTGCGTTACCCTTTCCTTGCCTTGCCGTGCATTTCCTAGCCGTGTGTTGTCGTGCCTTAGCCTTGTTACCCCTTGCCGTGCCGTTCCTTCCGTTACCCTTGCCTTCCCTTGCTTTCCCTTTCCTTCCTTGCATTCCGTTACTCCTTGCTTGCTTTCCGTGCATTGCCTAGCCTTGCGTTGGCTTTCCTTAGCCTTGCCTCGCCTGACCGTGCTTTCCCATGCGTTACCCTTTCCTTGCCTTGCCGTGCATTGCCTAGCGTGCGTTGTCGTGCCTTAGCCTTGTTTCCCCTTGCCGTGCCGTTCCTTCCGTTACCCTTGCCTTCCCTTGCTTTCCCTTTCCTTCCTTGCATTCCGTTACTCCTTGCTTGCTTTCCGTGCATTGCCTAGCCTTGCGTTGGCTTTCCTTAGCCTTGCCTCGCCTGACCGTGCTTTCCCATGCGTTACCCTTTCCTTGCCTTGCCGTGCATTGCCTAGCGTGCGTTGTCGTGCCTTAGCCTTGTTTCCCCTTGCCGTGCCGTTCCTTCCGTTACACTTGCCTTTCTTTGCTTTCCCTTGCCTTCCTTACCTTCCGTTACTCTTTGCTTGCCTTCCGTGCATTGCCTAGCCTTGCGTTGTCGTGCCTTAGCCTTATCTCGCCTGACCGTGCCTTCCTTTGCTTTAAGCTTTACTTGCATTGTCGTGCATTGCCTAGCCTTGCGTTGTCGTGCATTAGCCTTGCCTAGCCTCACCGTGCCTTGCCTTGCGTTACCCTTTCCTTGCCTTGCCGTGCATTTCCTAGCCGTGTGTTGTCGTGCCTTAGCCTTGTTTCCCCTTGCCGTTGCGTGCCTTTTGTTACACTTGCCTTGCCTGGCTTTGCCTTGCCTTCCTTTCCTTCCGTTACTCTTTCCTTGCCTTGCCGTGCATTGCCTAGCCCTGCGTTGTCGTGCCTTAGCCTTGTTACCCCTTGCCGTGCCGTTCCTTCCGTTACCCTTGCCTTCCCTTGCTTTCCCTTGCCTTCCTTGCGTTCCGTTACTCTTTGCTTGCTTTCCGTGCATTGCCTAGCCTTGCGTTGTCATGCCTTAGGCTTGCCTCGCCTGACCGTGCTTTCCCATGCGTTACCCTTTCCTTGCCTTGCCGTGCATTGCCTAGCGTGCGTTGTCGTGCCTTAGCCTTGTTTCCCCTTGCCGTGCCGTTCCTTCCGTTACACTTGCCTTTCTTTGCTTTCCCTTGCCTTCCTTACCTTCCGTTACTCTTTGCTTGCCTTCCGTGCATTGCCTAGCCTTGCGTTGTCGTGCCTTAGCCTTATCTCGCCTGACCGTGCCTTCCTTTGCTTTAAGCTTTCCTTGCATTGTCGTGCATTGCCTAGCCTTGTGTTGTCGTGCATTAGCCTTTTCTAGCCTCACCGTGCATTGCCTTGCGTTACCCTTTGCTTGCCTTGCCGTGCATTGCCTAGCCGTGCGTTGTCGTGCCTTAGCCTTGTTTCCCCTTGCCGTGCAGTTCCTTCCGTTACACTTGCCTTTCTTTGCTTTCCCTTGACTTCCTTAACTTCCGTTACTCTTTGCTTGCCTTCCGTGCATTGCCTAGACTTGCGTTGTCGTGCCTTAGCCTTGCCTCGCCTGACCGTGCTTTCCCATGCGTTACCCTTTCCTTGCCTTGCCGTGCATTGCCCAGCCTGCGTTGCCGTGCCTTAGCCTTGTTTCCCCTTGCCGTGCAATTCCTTCCGTTACCCTTGCCTTTCCTTGCTTTTCCTTGCCTTGCTTACCTTGCGTTACTCTTTGCTTCCCTTCCCTGCATTGCCTAGCCTTGCGTTGTCGTGCCTTAGCCTTATCTCGCCTGACCGTGCCTTCCTTTGCTTTAAGCTTTCCTTGCATTGTCGTGCATTGCCTAGCCTTGCGTTGTCGTGCATTAGCCTTGCCTAGCCTCACCGTGCCTTGCCTTGCGTTACCCTTTCCTTGCCTTGCCGTGCATTGCCTAGCCGTGCGTTGTCGTGCCTTAGCCTTGTTTCCCCTTGCCGTGGCGTGCCTTTTGTTACACTTGCCTTTCCTGGCTTTGACTTGCCTTCCTTTCCTTCCGTTACTCTTTCCTTGCCTTGCCGTGCATTGCCTAGCCTTGCATTGTCGTGCCTTATCCTTGCCTCACCTGACCGTGCCTTCCCCTGCGTTACCCTTTCCTTGCCTTGCCGTGCATTGCCTAGCCCTGCGTTGCCGTGCCTTAGCCTTGTTACCCCTTACAGTGCCGTTCCTTCCGTTACCCTTGCCTTCCCTTGCTTTCCCTTGCCTTCCTTGCGTTCCGTTACTCTTTGCTTGCTTTCCGTGCATTGCCTAGCCTTGCGTTGTCATGCCTTAGCCTTGCATCGCCTGACCGTGCTTTCCCATGCGTTACCCTTTCCTTGCTTTTCCGTGCATTGCCTAGCCGTGCGTTGTCGTGCGTTAGCCTTGTTTCCCCTTGCCGTGCCGTTCCTTCCGTTACACTTGCCTTTCCTTCCTTTCCCTTGCCTTCCTTACTTTCCGTTACTCTTTGCTTGCCTTCCGTGCTTTGCCTAGCCTTGCGGTGTCGTGACTTAGCGTTGCCTCGCCTGACCGTGCTTTCAAATGCGTTACCCTTTCCTTGCCTTGCCGTTCATTGCCTAGCGTTCGGTGTCGTGCCTTAGACTTGTTTCCCCTTGCCGTGCCGTTCCTTCCGTTACCCTGGCCTTTCCTTCCTTTTCCTTGCCTTGCTTACCTTCCGTTACTCTTTCCTTGCCTTCCCTGAATTGCCTAGCTTTGCGTTGTCGTGCCTTAGCCTTATCTCGCCTGACCGCGCCTTCCTTTGCTTTAAGCTTTCCTTGCATTGTCGTGCATTGCCTAGCCTTGCGTTGTCGTGCATTAACCGTGCCTAGCCTCACCGTGCCTTGCCTTGCGTTACCCTTTCCTTGCCTTGCCGTGCATTTCCTAGCCGTGTGTTGTCTTGCCTTAGCCTTGTTACCCCTTGCCGTGCCGTTCCTTCCGTTACCCTTGCCTTCCCTTGCTTTCCCTTTCCTTCCTTGCATTCCGTTACTCCTTGCTTGCTTTCCGTGCATTGCCTAGCCTTGCGTTGGCTTTCCTTAGCCTTGCCTCGCCTGACCGTGCTTTCCCATGCGTTACCCTTTCCTTGCCTTGCCGTGCATTGCCTAGCGTGCGTTGTCGTGCCTTAGACTTGTTTCCCCTTGCCGTGCCGTTCCTTCCGTTACACTTGCCTTTCTTTGCTTTCTCTTGCCTTCCTTACCTTCCGTTACTCTTTGCTTGCCTTCCGTGCATTGCCAAGCCTTGCGTTGTCGTGCCTTAGCCTTGCCTCCCCTGACCGTGCTTTCCCATGCGTTACCCTTTCCTTGCCTTGCCGTGCATTGCCTAGCGTGCGTTGTCGTGCCTTAGACTTGTTTCCCCTTGCCGTGCCGTTCCTTCCGTTACCATTGCCTTTCCTTGCTTTCCCTTCCCTTCCTTACCTTCCTTTACTCTTTGCTTGCCTTCCCTGCATTGCCTAGCCTTGCGTTGTCGTTCCTTAGCCTTATCTCGCCTGACCGTGCCTTCCTTTGCTTTATGCTATACTTGCATTGTCGTGCCTTGCGTAGCCTTGCGTTGTCGTGCATTAGCCTCGCCTAGCCTCACCGTGCCTTGCCTTGCGTTACCCTTTCCTTGCCTTGCCGTGCATTTCCTAGCCGTGTGTTGTCGTGCCTTAGCCTTGTTTCCCCTTGCCGTTGCGTGCCTTTTGTTACACTTGCCTTGCCTGGCTTTGCCTTGCCTTCCTTTCCTTCCGTTACTCTTTCCTTGCCTTGCGGTGCATTGCCTAGCCCTGCGTTGTCGTGCCTTAGCCTTGTTACCCCTTGCCGTGCCGTTCCTTACGTTACCCTTGCCTTCCCTTGCTTTCCCTTGCCTTCCTTGCGTTCCGTTACTCTTTGCTTGCTTTCCGTGCATTGCCTAGCCTTGCGTTGTCATGCCTTAGGCTTGCCTCGCCTGACCGTGCTTTCCCATGCGTTACCCTTTCCTTGCCTTGCCGTGCATTGCCTAGCGTGCGTTGTCGTGCCTTAGCCTTGTTTCCCCTTGCCGTGCCGTTCCTTCCGTTACACTTGCCTTTCTTTGCTTTCCCTTGCCTTCCTTACCTTCCGTTACTCTTTGCTTGCCTTCCGTGCATTGCCTAGCCTTGCGTTGTCGTGCCTTAGCCTTATCTCGCCTGACCGTGCCTTCCTTTCCTTTAAGCTTTCCTTGCATTGTCGTGCATTGCCTAGCCTTGCGTTGTCGTGCATTAGCCTTGCCTAGCCTCACCGTGCCTTGCCTTGCGTTACCCTTTCCTTGCCTTGCCGTGCATTGCCTAGCCGTGCGTTGTCGTGCCTTAGCCTTGATTCCCCTTGCCGTGGCGTGCCTTTTGTTACACTTGCCTTGCCTGGCTTTGCCTTGCCTTCCTTTCCTTCCGTTACTCTTTACTTGCCTTGCCGTGCATTGCCTAGCCTTGCATTGTCGTGCCTTATCCTTGCCTCACCTGACCGTGCCTTCCCCTGCGTTACCCTTTCCTTGCCTTGCCGTGCATTGCCTAGCCCTGCGTTGTCGTGCCTTAGCCTTCTTACCCCTTGCCGTGCCGTTCCTTCCGTTACCCTTGCCTTCCCTTGCTTTCCCTTGCCTTCCTTGCGTTCCGTTACTCTTTGCTTGATTTCCGTGCATTGCCTAGCCTTGCGTTGTCATGCCTTAGCCTTGCCTCGCCTGACCGTGCTTTCCCATGCGTTACCCTTTCCTTGCCTTGCCGTTCATTGCCTAGCGTTCGGTGTCGTGCCTTAGACTTGTTCCCCCTTGCCGTGCCGTTCCTTCCGTTACCCTTGCCTTTCCTTGCTTTTCCTTGCCTTCCTTACCTTCCGTTACTCTTTGCTTGCCTTCCCTGAATTGCCTAGCCTTGCGTTGTCGTGCCTTTCCTTATCTCGCCTGACCTTGCCTTCCTTTGCTTTAAGCTTTCCTTGCATTGTCGTGCATTGCCTAGCCTTGCGTTTTCGTGCATTAGCCTTGTCTAGCCTCACCGTGCTTTGCCTTGCGTTACCCTTTGCTTGCCTTGCCGTGCATTGCCTAGCCGTGCGTTGTCGTGCCTTAGCCTTGTTTCCCCTTGCCGTGCAGTTCCTTCCGTTACACTTGCGTTTCTTTGCTTTCCCTTGCCTTCCTTACCTTCCGTTACTCTTTGCTTGCCTTCCGTGCATTGCCTAGCCTTGCGTTGTCGTGCCTTAGGCTTGCCTCGCCTGACCGTGCTTTCCCATGCGTTACCCTTTCCTTGCCTTGCCGTGCATTGCCTAGCGTGCGTTGTCGTGCCTTAGCCTTGTTTCCCCTTGCCGTGCCGTTCCTTCCGTTACACTTGCCTTTCTTTGCTTTCCCTTGCCTTCCTTACCTTCCGTTACTCTTTGCTTGCCTTCCGTGCATTGCCTAGCCTTGCGTTGTCGTGCCTTAGCCTTATCTCGCCTGACCGTGCCTTCCTTTGCTTTAAGCTTTCCTTGCATTGTCGTGCATTGCCTAGCCTTGCGTTGTCGTGCATTAGCCTTTTCTAGCCTCACCGTGCATTGCCTTGCGTTACCCTTTGCTTGCCTTGCCGTGCATTGCCTAGCCGTGCGTTGTCGTGCCTTAGCCTTGTTTCCCCTTGCCGTGCAGTTCCTTCCGTTACACTTGCCTTTCTTTGCTTTCCCTTGACTTCCTTAACTTCCGTTACTCTTTGCTTGCCTTCCGTGCATTGCCTAGACTTGCGTTGTCGTGCCTTAGCCTTGCCTCGCCTGACCGTGCTTTCCCATGCGTTACCCTTTCCTTGCCTTGCCGTGCATTGCCCAGCCTGCGTTGCCGTGCCTTAGCCTTGTTTCCCCTTGCCGTGCAATTCCTTCCGTTACCCTTGCCTTTCCTTGCTTTTCCTTGCCTTGCTTACCTTGCGTTACTCTTTGCTTCCCTTCCCTGCATTGCCTAGCCTTGCGTTGTCGTGCCTTAGCCTTATCTCGCCTGACCGTGCCTTCCTTTGCTTTAAGCTTTCCTTGCATTGTCGTGCATTGCCTAGCCTTGCGTTGTCGTGCATTAGCCTTGCCTAGCCTCACCGTGCCTTGCCTTGCGTTACCCTTTCCTTGCCTTGCCGTGCATTGCCTAGCCGTGCGTTGTCGTGCCTTAGCCTTGTTTCCCCTTGCCGTGGCGTGCCTTTTGTTACACTTGCCTTTCCTGGCTTTGACTTGCCTTCCTTTCCTTCCGTTACTCTTTCCTTGCCTTGCCGTGCATTGCCTAGCCTTGCATTGTCGTGCCTTATCCTTGCCTCACCTGACCGTGCCTTCCCCTGCGTTACCCTTTCCTTGCCTTGCCGTGCATTGCCTAGCCCTGCGTTGCCGTGCCTTAGCCTTGTTACCCCTTACAGTGCCGTTCCTTCCGTTACCCTTGCCTTCCCTTGCTTTCCCTTGCCTTCCTTGCGTTCCGTTACTCTTTGCTTGCTTTCCGTGCATTGCCTAGCCTTGCGTTGTCATGCCTTAGCCTTGCATCGCCTGACCGTGCTTTCCCATGCGTTACCCTTTCCTTGCTTTTCCGTGCATTGCCTAGCCGTGCGTTGTCGTGCGTTAGCCTTGTTTCCCCTTGCCGTGCCGTTCCTTCCGTTACACTTGCCTTTCCTTCCTTTCCCTTGCCTTCCTTACCTTCCGTTACTCTTTGCTTGCCTTCCGTGCTTTGCCTAGCCTTGCGGTGTCGTGACTTAGCGTTGCCTCGCCTGACCGTGCTTTCAAATGCGTTACCCTTTCCTTGCCTTGCCGTTCATTGCCTAGCGTTCGGTGTCGTGCCTTAGACTTGTTTCCCCTTGCCGTGCCGTTCCTTCCGTTACCCTGGCCTTTCCTTCCTTTTCCTTGCCTTGCTTACCTTCCGTTACTCTTTCCTTGCCTTCCCTGAATTGCCTAGCTTTGCGTTGTCGTGCCTTAGCCTTATCTCGCCTGACCGCGCCTTCCTTTGCTTTAAGCTTTCCTTGCATTGTCGTGCATTGCCTAGCCTTGCGTTGTCGTGCATTAACCGTGCCTAGCCTCACCGTGCCTTGCCTTGCGTTACCCTTTCCTTGCCTTGCCGTGCATTTCCTAGCCGTGTGTTGTCTTGCCTTAGCCTTGTTACCCCTTGCCGTGCCGTTCCTTCCGTTACCCTTGCCTTCCCTTGCTTTCCCTTTCCTTCCTTGCATTCCGTTACTCCTTGCTTGCTTTCCGTGCATTGCCTAGCCTTGCGTTGGCTTTCCTTAGCCTTGCCTCGCCTGACCGTGCTTTCCCATGCGTTACCCTTTCCTTGCCTTGCCGTGCATTGCCTAGCGTGCGTTGTCGTGCCTTAGACTTGTTTCCCCTTGCCGTGCCGTTCCTTCCGTTACACTTGCCTTTCTTTGCTTTCTCTTGCCTTCCTTACCTTCCGTTACTCTTTGCTTGCCTTCCGTGCATTGCCAAGCCTTGCGTTGTCGTGCCTTAGCCTTGCCTCCCCTGACCGTGCTTTCCCATGCGTTACCCTTTCCTTGCCTTGCCGTGCATTTCCTAGCGTGCGTTGTCGTGCATTAGACTTGTTTCCCCTTGCCGTGCCGTTCCTTCCGTTACCATTGCCTTTCCTTGCTTTCCCTTCCTTCCTTACCTTCCTTTACTCTTTGCTTGCCTTCCCTGCATTGCCTAGCCTTGCGTTGTCGTTCCTTAGCCTTATCTCGCCTGACCGTGCCTTCCTTTGCTTTATGCTTTACTTGCATTGTCGTGCATTGCCTAGCCTTGCGTTGTCGTGCATTAGCCTTGCCTAGCCTCACCGTGCCTTGCCTTGCGTTACCCTTTCCTTGCCTTGCCGTGCATTTCCTAGCCGTGTGTTGTCGTGCCTTAGCCTTGTTTCCCCTTGCCGTTGCGTGCCTTTTGTTACACTTGCCTTGCCTGGCTTTGCCTTGCCTTCCTTTCCTTCCGTTACTCTTTCCTTGCCTTGCGGTGCATTGCCTAGCCCTGCGTTGTCGTGCCTTAGCCTTGTTACCCCTTGCCGTGCCGTTCCTTACGTTACCCTTGCCTTCCCTTGCTTTTCCTTGCCTTGCTTACCTTCCGTTACTCTTTGCTTCCCTTCCCTGCATTGCCTAGCCTTGCGTTGTCGTGCCTTAGGCTTATCTCGCCTGACCGTGCCTTCCTTTGCTTTAAGCTTTCCTTGCATTGTCGTGCATTGCCTAGCCTTGCATTGTCGTGCCTTATCCTTGCCTCACCTGACCGTGCCTTCCCCTGCGTTACCCTTTCCTTGCCTTGCCGTGCATTGCCTAGCCCTGCGTTGT
Source organism: Macrotis lagotis (assembly GCF_037893015.1). NCBI lineage: Eukaryota > Metazoa > Chordata > Mammalia > Peramelemorphia > Peramelidae > Macrotis > Macrotis lagotis. The sequence continues at coordinate 93,185 of NW_027422059.1, read as the reverse complement.
CGTGCTTTAGCCTTCTTACCCCTTGCCGTGCCGTTCCTTCCGTTACCCTTGCCTTCCCTTGCTTTCCCTTGCCTTCCTTGCGTTCCGTTACTCTTTGCTTGCTTTCCGTGCATTGCCTAGCCTTGCGTTGTCATGCCTTAGCCTTGCCTCGCCTGACCGTGCTTTCCCATGCGTTACCCTTTCCTTGCCTTGCCGTTCATTGCCTAGCGTTCGGTGTCGTGCCTTAGACTTGTTCCCCCTTGCCGTGCCGTTCCTTCCGTTACCCTTGCCTTTCCTTGCTTTTCCTTGCCTTCCTTACCTTCCGTTACTCTTTGCTTGCCTTCCCTGAATTGCCTAGCCTTGCGTTGTCGTGCCTTTCCTTATCTCGCCTGACCTTGCCTTCCTTTGCTTTAAGCTTTCCTTGCATTGTCGTGCATTGCCTAGCCTTGCGTTTTCGTGCATTAGCCTTGTCTAGCCTCACCGTGCTTTGCCTTGCGTTACGCTTTGCTTGCCTTGCCGTGCATTGCCTAGCCGTGCGTTGTCGTGCCTTAGCCTTGTTTCCCCTTGCCGTGCAGTTCCTTCCGTTACACTTGCGTTTCTTTGCTTTCCCTTGCCTTCCTTAACTTTCGTTACTCTTGGTTGCCTTCCGTGCATTGCCTAGCCTTGCGTTGTCGTGCCTTAGCCTTGCCTCGCCTGAACGTGCTTTCCCATGCGTTACCCTTTCCTTGCCTTGCCGTGCATTGCCCAGCCTGCGTTGCTGTGCCTTAGCCTTGTTTCCCCTTGCCGTGCAATTCCTTCCGTTACCCTTGCCTTTCCTTGCTTTTCCTTGCCTTGCTTACCTTCCGTTTCTCTTTGCTTCCCTTCCCTGCATTGCCTAGCCTTGCGTTGTCGTGCCTTAGCCTTATCTCGCCTGGCCGTGCCTTCCTTTGCTTTAAGCTTTCCTTGCATTGTCGTGCATTGCCTAGCCTTGCGTTGTCGTGCATTAGCCTTGCCTAGCCTCACCGTGCCTTGCCTTGCGTTACCCTTTCCTTGCCTTGCCGTGCATTGCCTAGCCGTGCGTTGTAGTGCCTTAGCCTTGTTTCCCCTTGCCGTGGCGTGCCTTTTGTTACACTTGCCTTTCCTGGCTTTGACTTGCCTTCCTTTCCTTCCGTTACTCTTTCCTTGCCTTGCCGTGCATTGCCTACCCTTGCATTGTCCTGCCTTATCCTTGCCTCACCTGACCGTGCCTTGCCTTGCGTTACCCTTTCCTTGCCTTGCCGTGCATTTCCTAGCCGTGTGTTTTCGTGCCTTAGCCTTGTTACCCCTTGCCGTGCCGTTCCTTCCGTTACCCTTGCCTTCCCTTGCTTTCCCTTTCCTTCCTTGCATTCCGTTACTCCTTGCTTGCTTTCCGTGCATTGCCTAGCCTTGCGTTGGCTTTCCTTAGCCTTGCCTCGCCTGACCGTGCTTTCCCATGCGTTACCCTTTCCTTGCCTTGCCGTGCATTGCCTAGCGTGCGTTGTCGTGCCTTAGCCTTGTTTCCCCTTGCCGTGCCGTTCCTTCCGTTACCCTTGCCTTCCCTTGCTTTCCCTTTCCTTCCTTGCATTCCGTTACTCCTTGCTTGCTTTGCGTGCATTGCCTAGCCTTGCGTTGGCTTTCCTTAGCCTTGCCTCGCCTGACCGTGCTTTCCCATGCGTTACCCTTTCCTTGCCTTGCCGTGCATTGCCTAGCGTGCGTTGTCGTGCCTTAGCCTTGTTTCCCCTTGCCGTGCCGTTCCTTCCGTTACACTTGCCTTTCTTTGCTTTCCCTTGCCTTCCTTACCTTCCGTTACTCTTTGCTTGCCTTCCGTGCATTGCCTAGCCTTGCGTTGTCGTGCCTTAGCCTTATCTCGCCTGACCGTGCCTTCCTTTGCTTTAAGCTTTACTTGCATTGTCGTGCATTGCCTAGACTTGCGTTGTCGTGCATTAGCCTTGCCTAGCCTCACCGTGCCTTGCCTTGCGTTACCCTTTCCTTGCCTTGCCGTGCATTTCCTAGCCGTGTGTTGTCGTGCCTTAGCCTTGTTTCCCCTTGCCGTTGCGTGCCTTTTGTTACGCTTGCCTTGCCTGGCTTTGCCTTGCCTTCCTTTCCTTCCGTTACTCTTTCCTTGCCTTGCCGTGCATTGCCTAGCCCTGCGTTGTCGTGCCTTAGCCTTGTTACCCCTTGCCGTGCCGTTCCTTCCGTTACCCTTGCCTTCCCTTGCTTTCCCTTGCCTTCCTTGCGTTCCGTTACTCTTTGCTTGCTTTCCGTGCATTGCCTAGCCTTGCGTTGTCATGCCTTAGGCTTGCCTCGCCTGACCGTGCTTTCCCATGCGTTACCCTTTCCTTCCCTTGCCGTGCATTGCCTAGCGTGCGTTGTCGTGCCTTAGCCTTGTTTCCCCTTGCCGTGCCGTTCCTTCCGTTACACTTGCCTTTCCTGGCTTTGACTTGCCTTCCTTTCCTTCCGGTACTCTTTCATTGCCTTGCCGTGCATTGCCTAGCCTTGCATTGTCGTGCCGTATCCTTGCCTCACCTGACCGTGCCTTCCCCTGCGTTACCCTTTCCTTGCCTTGCCGTGCATTGCCTAGCCCTGCGTTGTCGTGCCTTACCCTTCTTACCCCTTGCCGTGCCGTTCCTTCCGTTACCCTTGCCTTCCCTTGCTTTCCCTTGCCTTCCTTGCGTTCCGTTACTCTTTGCTTGCTTTCCGTGCATTGCCTAGCCTTGCGTTGTCATGCCTTAGCCTAGCATCTCCTGACCGTGCTTTCCCATGCGTTACCCTTTCCTTGCCTTGCCGTGCATTGCCTAGCCGTGCGTTGTCGTGCCTTAGCCTTGTTTCCCCTTGCCGTGCCGTTCCTTCCGTTACACTTGCCTTTCCTTCCTTTCCCTTGCCTTCCTTACCTTCCGTTACTCTTTGCTTGCCTTCCGTGCATTGCCTAGCCTTGCGTTGTTGTGCCTTAGCCTTGCCTCGCCTGAACGTGCTTTCCCATGCGTTACCCTTTCCTTGCCTTGCCGTGCATTGCCTAGCCTGCGTTGCCGTGCCTTAGCCTTGTTTCCCCTTGCCGTGCCGTTCCTTCCGTTACCCTGGCCTTTCCTTCCTTTTCCTTGCCTTGCTTACCTTCCGTTACTCTTTACTTGCCTTCCCTGAATTTCCTAGCCTTGCGTTGTCGTGCCTTAGCCTTATCTCGCCTGACCTTGCCTTCCTTTGCTTTAAGCTTTCCTTGCATTGTCGTGCATCGCCTAGCCATGCGTTTTCGTGCATTAGCCTTGCCTAGCCTCACCGTGCCTTTCCTTGCGTTACCGTTTGCTTGCCTTGCCGTGCATTGCCTAGCCGTGCCTTGTCGTGCCTTAGCCTTGTTTCCCCTTGCCGTGCCGTTCCTTCCGTTACACTTGCCTTTCTTTGCTTTCCCTTTCCTTCCTTACCTTCCGTTTCTCTTTGCTTGCCTTCCGTGCATTGCCTAGCCTTGGGTTGTCGTGCCTTAGCCTTGCCTCGCCTGACCGTGCTTTCCCATGCGTTACCCTTTCCTTGCCTTGCCGTGCATTGCCTAGCGTGCGTTGTCGTGCCTTAGCCTTGTTTCCCCTTGCCGTGCCGTTCCTTCCGTTACCATTGCCTTTCCTTGCTTTCCCTTGCCTTCCTTACCTTCCGTTACTCTTTGCTTGCCTTCCGTGCATTGCCTAGGCTTGCGTTGTCGTGCCTTATCCTTATCTCGCCTGACCGTGCCTTCCTTTGCTTTAAGCTTTCCTTGCATTGTCGTGCATTGCCTAGCCTTGCGTTGTCGTGCATTAACCTTGCCTAGCCTCACCGTGCCTTGCCTTGCGTTACCCTTTCCTTGCCTTGCCGTGCATTTCCTAGCCGTGTGTTGTCGTGCCTTAGCCTTGTTACCCCTTGCCGTGCCGTTCCTTCCGTTACCCTTGCCTTCCCTTGCTTTCCCTTTCCTTCCTTGCATTCCGTTACTCCTTGCTTGCTTTCCGTGCATTGCCTAGCCTTGCGTTGGCTTTCCTTAGCCTTACCTCGCCTGACCGTGCTTTCCCATGCGTTACCCTTTCCTTGCCTTGCCGTGCATTGCCTAGCGTGCGTTGTCGTGCCTTAGCCTTGTTTCCCCTTGCCGTGCCGTTCCTTCCGTTACCCTTGCCTTCCCTTGCTTTCCCTTTCCTTCCTTGCATTCCGTTACTCCTTGCTTGCTTTCCGTGCATTGCCTAGCCTTGCGTTGGCTTTCCTTAGCCTTGCCTCGCCTGACCGTGCTTTCCCATGCGTTACCCTTGCCTTGCCTTGCCGTGCATTGCCTAGCGTGCGTTGTCGTGCCATAGCCGTGTTTCCCCTTGCCGTGCCGTTCCTTCCGTTACACTTGCCTTTCTTTGCTTTCCCTTGCCTTCCTTACCTTCCGTTACTCTTTGCTTGCCTTCCGTGCATTGCCTAGCCTTGCGTTGTCGTGCATTAGCCTTGCCTAGCCTCACCGTGCCTTGCCTTGCGTTACCCTTTCCTTGCCTTGCCGTGCATTTCCTAGCCGTGTGTTGTCGTGCCTTAGCCTTGTTTCTCCTTGCCGTTGCGTGCCTTTTGTTACACTTGCCTTGCCTGGCTTTGCCTTGCCTTCCTTTCCTTCCGTTACTCTTTCCTTGCCTTGCCGTGCATTGCCTAGCCCTGCGTTGTCGTGCCTTAGCCTTGTTACCCCTTGCCGTGCCGTTCCTTCCGTTACCCTTGCCTTCCCTTGCTTTCCCTTGCCTTCCTTGCGTTCCGTTACTCTTTGCTTGCTTTCCGTGCATTGCCTAGCCTTGCGTTGTCATGCCTTAGGCTTGCCTCGCCTGACCGTGCTTTCCCATGCGTTACCCTTTCCTTGCCTTGCCGTGCATTGCCTAGCGTGCGTTGTCGTGCCTTAGCCTTGTTTCCCCTTGCCGTGCCGTTCCTTCCGTTACACTTGCCTTTCTTTGCTTTCCCTTGCCTTCCTTACCTTCCGTTACTCTTTGCTTGCCTTCCGTGCATTGCCTAGCCTTGCGTTGTCGTGCCTTAGCCTTATCTCGCCTGACCGTGCCTTCCTTTGCTTTAAGCTTTCCTTGCATTGTCGTGCATTGCCTAGCCTTGCGTTGTCGTGCATTAGCCTTGCCTAGCCTCACCGTGCCTTGCCTTGCGTTACCCTTTCCTTGCCTTGCCGTGCATTGCCTAGCCGTGCGTTGTCGTGCCTTAGCCTTGATTCCCCTTGCCGTGGCGTGCCTTTTGTTACACTTGCCTTGCCTGGCTTTGCCTTGCCTTCCTTTCCTTCCGTTACTCTTTACTTGCCTTGCCGTGCATTGCCTAGCCTTGCATTGTCGTGCCTTATCCTTGCCTCACCTGACCGTGCCTTCCCCTGCGTTACCCTTTCCTTGCCTTGCCGTGCATTGCCTAGCCCTGCGTTGTCGTGCCTTAGCCTTCTTACCCCTTGCCGTGCCGTTCCTTCCGTTACCCTTGCCTTCCCTTGCTTTCCCTTGCCTTCCTTGCGTTCCGTTACTCTTTGCTTGCTTTCCGTGCATTGCCTAGCCTTGCGTTGTCATGCCTTAGCCTTGCCTCGCCTGACCGTGCTTTCCCATGCGTTACCCTTTCCTTGCCTTGCCGTTCATTGCCTAGCGTTCGGTGTCGTGCATTAGACTTGTTCCCCCTTGCCGTGCCGTTCCTTCCGTTACCCTTGCCTTTCCTTGCTTTTCCTTGCCTTCCTTACCTTCCGTTACTCTTTGCTTGCCTTCCCTGAATTGCCTAGCCTTGCATTGTCGTGCCTTTGCCTTATCTCGCTGACCGTGCCTTCCTTTGCTTTAAGCTTTCCTTGCATTGTCGTGCATTGCCTAGCCTTGCGTTTTCGTGCATTAGCCTTGTCTAGCCTCACCGTGCATTGCCTTGCGTTCCCCTTTGCTTGCCTTGCCGTGCATTGCCTAGCCGTGCGTTGTCGTGCCTTAGCCTTGTTTCCCCTTGCCGTGCAGTTCCTTCCGTTACACTTGCCTTTCTTTGCTTTCCCTTGCCTTCCTTACCTTCCGTTACTCTTTGCTTGCCTTCCGTGCATTGCCTAGCCTTGCGTTGTCGTGCCTTAGCCTTGCCTCGCCTGAACGTGCTTTCCCATGCGTTACCCTTTCCTTGCCTTGCCGTGCATTGCCCAGCCTGCGTTGCCGTGCCTTAGCCTTGTTTCCCCTTGCCGTGCAATTCCTTCCGTTACCCTTGCCTTTCCTTGCTTTTCCTTGCCTTGCTTACCTTCCGTTACTCTTTGCTTCCCTTCCCTGCATTGCCTAGCCTTGCGTTGTCGTGCCTTAGGCTTATCTCGCCTGACCGTGCCTTCCTTTGCTTTAAGCTTTCCTTGCATTGTCGTGCATTGCCTAGCCTTGGGTTGTCGTGCATTAGCCTTGCCTAGCCTCACCGTGCCTTGCCTTGCGTTACCCTTTCCTTGCCTTGCCGTGCATTGCCTAGCCGTGCGTTGTCGTGCCTTAGCCTTGTTTCCCCTTGCCGTGGCGTGCCTTTTGTTACACTTGCCTTTCCTGGCTTTGACTTGCCTTCCTTTCCTTCCGTTACTCTTTCCTTCCCTTGCCGTGCATTGCCTAGCCTTGCGTTGTCGTGCATTAACCTTGCCTAGCCTCACCGTGCCTTGCCTTGCGTTACCCTTTCCTTGCCTTGCCGTGCATTTCCTAGCCGTGTGTTGTCGTGCCTTAGCCTTGTTACCCCTTGCCGTGCCGTTCCTTCCGTTACCCTTGCCTTCCCTTGCTTTCCCTTTCCTTCCTTGCATTCCGTTACTCCTTGCTTGCTTTCCGTGCATTGCCTAGCCTTGCGTTGGCTTTCCTTAGCCTTGCCTCGCCTGACCGTGCTTTCCCATGCGTTACCCTTTCCTTGCCTTGCCGTGCATTGACTAGCGTGCGTTGTCGTGCCTTAGCCTTGTTTCCCCTTGCCGTGCCGTTCCTTCCGTTACCCTTGCCTTCCCTTGCTTTCCCTTTCCTTCCTTGCATTCCGTTACTCCTTGCTTGCTTTCCGTGCATTGCCTAGCCTTGCGTTGGCTTTCCTTAGCCTTGCCTCGCCTGACCGTGCTTTCCCATGCGTTACCCTTTCCTTGCCTTGCCGTGCATTGCCTAGCGTGCGTTGTCGTGCCTTAGACTTGTTTCCCCTTGCCGTGCCGTTCCTTCCGTTACCATTGCCTTTCCTTGCTTTCCCTTCCCTTCCTTACCTTCCTTTACTCTTTGCTTGCCTTCCCTGCATTGCCTAGCCTTGCGTTGTCGTTCCTTAGCCTTATCTCGCCTGACCGTGCCTTCCTTTGCTTTATGCTATACTTGCATTGTCGTGCCTTGCGTAGCCTTGCGTTGTCGTGCATTAGCCTCGCCTAGCCTCACCGTGCCTTGCCTTGCGTTACCCTTTCCTTGCCTTGCCGTGCATTTCCTAGCCGTGTGTTGTCGTGCCTTAGCCTTGTTTCCCCTTGCCGTTGCGTGCCTTTTGTTACACTTGCCTTGCCTGGCTTTGCCTTGCCTTCCTTTCCTTCCGTTACTCTTTCCTTGCCTTGCGGTGCATTGCCTAGCCCTGCGTTGTCGTGCCTTAGCCTTGTTACCCCTTGCCGTGCCGTTCCTTACGTTACCCTTGCCTTCCCTTGCTTTTCCTTGCCTTGCTTACCTTCCGTTACTCTTTGCTTCCCTTCCCTGCATTGCCTAGCCTTGCGTTGTCGTGCCTTAGGCTTATCTCGCCTGACCGTTTCCTTTGCTTTAAGCTTTCCTTGCATTGTCGTGCATTGCCTAGCCTTGCGTTGTCGTGCATTAGCCTTGCCTAGCCTCACCGTGCCTTGCCTTGCGTTACCCTTTCCTTGCCTTGCCGTGCATTGCCTAGCCGTGCGTTGTCGTGCCTTAGCCTTGATTCCCCTTGCCGTGGCGTGCCTTTTGTTACACTTGCCTTGCCTGGCTTTGCCTTGCCTTCCTTTCCTTCCGTTACTCTTTACTTGCCTTGCCGTGCATTGCCTAGCCTTGCATTGTCGTGCCTTATCCTTGCCTCACCTGACCGTGCCTTCCCCTGCGTTACCCTTTCCTTGCCTTGCCGTGCATTGCCTAGCCCTGCGTTGTCGTGCTTTAGCCTTCTTACCCCTTGCCGTGCCGTTCCTTCCGTTACCCTTGCCTTCCCTTGCTTTCCCTTGCCTTCCTTGCGTTCCGTTACTCTTTGCTTGCTTTCCGTGCATTGCCTAGCCTTGCGTTGTCATGCCTTAGCCTTGCCTCGCCTGACCGTGCTTTCCCATGCGTTACCCTTTCCTTGCCTTGCCGTTCATTGCCTAGCGTTCGGTGTCGTGCCTTAGACTTGTTCCCCCTTGCCGTGCCGTTCCTTCCGTTACCCTTGCCTTTCCTTGCTTTTCCTTGCCTTCCTTACCTTCCGTTACTCTTTGCTTGCCTTCCCTGAATTGCCTAGCCTTGCGTTGTCGTGCCTTTCCTTATCTCGCCTGACCTTGCCTTCCTTTGCTTTAAGCTTTCCTTGCATTGTCGTGCATTGCCTAGCCTTGCGTTTTCGTGCATTAGCCTTGTCTAGCCTCACCGTGCTTTGCCTTGCGTTACGCTTTGCTTGCCTTGCCGTGCATTGCCTAGCCGTGCGTTGTCGTGCCTCAGCCTTGTTTCCCCTTGCCGTGCAGTTCCTTCCGTTACACTTGCGTTTCTTTGCTTTCCCTTGCCTTCCTTACCTTTCGTTACTCTTTGCTTGCCTTCCGTGCATTGCCTAGCCTTGCGTTGTCGTGCCTTAGCCTTGCCTCGCCTGAACGTGCTTTCCCATGCGTTACCCTTTCCTTGCCTTGCCGTGCATTGCCCAGCCTGCGTTGCCGTGCCTTAGCCTTGTTTCCCCTTGCCGTGCAATTCCTTCCGTTACCCTTGCCTTTCCTTGCTTTTCCTTGCCTTGCTTACCTTCCGTTTCTCTTTGCTTCCCTTCCCTGCATTGCCTAGCCTTGCGTTGTCGTGCCTTAGCCTTATCTCGCCTGGCCGTGCCTTCCTTTGCTTTAAGCTTTCCTTGCATTGTCGTGCATTGCCTAGCCTTGCGTTGTCGTGCATTAGCCTTGCCTAGCCTCACCGTGCCTTGCCTTGCGTTACCCTTTCCTTGCCTTGCCGTGCATTGCCTAGCCGTGCGTTGTAGTGCCTTAGCCTTGTTTCCCCTTGCCGTGGCGTGCCTTTTGTTACACTTGCCTTTCCTGGCTTTGACTTGCCTTCCTTTCCTTCCGTTACTCTTTCCTTGCCTTGCCGTGCATTGCCTACCCTTGCATTGTCCTGCCTTATCCTTGCCTCACCTGACCGTGCCTTGCCTTGCGTTACCCTTTCCTTGCCTTGCCGTGCATTTCCTAGCCGTGTGTTTTCGTGCCTTAGCCTTGTTACCCCTTGCCGTGCCGTTCCTTCCGTTACCCTTGCCTTCCCTTGCTTTCCCTTTCCTTCCTTGCATTCCGTTACTCCTTGCTTGCTTTCCGTGCATTGCCTAGCCTTGCGTTGGCTTTCCTTAGCCTTGCCTCGCCTGACCGTGCTTTCCCATGCGTTACCCTTTCCTTGCCTTGCCGTGCATTGCCTAGCGTGCGTTGTCGTGCCTTAGCCTTGTTTCCCCTTGCCGTGCCGTTCCTTCCGTTACCCTTGCCTTCCCTTGCTTTCCCTTTCCTTCCTTGCATTCCGTTACTCCTTGCTTGCTTTGCGTGCATTGCCTAGCCTTGCGTTGGCTTTCCTTAGCCTTGCCTCGCCTGACCGTGCTTTCCCATGCGTTACCCTTTCCTTGCCTTGCCGTGCATTGCCTAGCGTGCGTTGTCGTGCCTTAGCCTTGTTTCCCCTTGCCGTGCCGTTCCTTCCGTTACACTTGCCTTTCTTTGCTTTCCCTTGCCTTCCTTACCTTCCGTTACTCTTTGCTTGCCTTCCGTGCATTGCCTAGCCTTGCGTTGTCGTGCCTTAGCCTTATCTCGCCTGACCGTGCCTTCCTTTGCTTTAAGCTTTACTTGCATTGTCGTGCATTGCCTAGACTTGCGTTGTCGTGCATTAGCCTTGCCTAGCCTCACCGTGCCTTGCCTTGCGTTACCCTTTCCTTGCCTTGCCGTGCATTTCCTAGCCGTGTGTTGTCGTGCCTTAGCCTTGTTTCCCCTTGCCGTTGCGTGCCTTTTGTTACGCTTGCCTTGCCTGGCTTTGCCTTGCCTTCCTTTCCTTCCGTTACTCTTTCCTTGCCTTGCCGTGCATTGCCTAGCCCTGCGTTGTCGTGCCTTAGCCTTGTTACCCCTTGCCGTGCCGTTCCTTCCGTTACCCTTGCCTTCCCTTGCTTTCCCTTGCCTTCCTTGCGTTCCGTTACTCTTTGCTTGCTTTCCGTGCATTGCCTAGCCTTGCGTTGTCATGCCTTAGGCTTGCCTCGCCTGACCGTGCTTTCCCATGCGTTACCCTTTCCTTCCCTTGCCGTGCATTGCCTAGCGTGCGTTGTCGTGCCTTAGCCTTGTTTCCCCTTGCCGTGCCGTTCCTTCCGTTACACTTGCCTTTCCTGGCTTTGACTTGCCTTCCTTTCCTTCCGGTACTCTTTCATTGCCTTGCCGTGCATTGCCTAGCCTTGCATTGTCGTGCCGTATCCTTGCCTCACCTGACCGTGCCTTCCCCTGCGTTACCCTTTCCTTGCCTTGCCGTGCATTGCCTAGCCCTGCGTTGTCGTGCCTTACCCTTCTTACCCCTTGCCGTGCCGTTCCTTCCGTTACCCTTGCCTTCCCTTGCTTTCCCTTGCCTTCCTTGCGTTCCGTTACTCTTTGCTTGCTTTCCGTGCATTGCCTAGCCTTGCGTTGTCATGCCTTAGCCTAGCATCTCCTGACCGTGCTTTCCCATGCGTTACCCTTTCCTTGCCTTGCCGTGCATTGCCTAGCCGTGCGTTGTCGTGCCTTAGCCTTGTTTCCCCTTGCCGTGCCGTTCTTCCGTTACACTTGCCTTTCCTTCCTTTCCCTTGCCTTCCTTACCTTCCGTTACTCTTTGCTTGCCTTCCGTGCATTGCCTAGCCTTGCGTTGTTGTGCCTTAGCCTTGCCTCGCCTGAACGTGCTTTCCCATGCGTTACCCTTTTCTTGCCTTGCCGTGCATTGCCTAGCCTGCGTTGCCGTGCCTTAGCCTTGTTTCCCCTTGCCGTGCCGTTCCTTCCGTTACCCTGGCCTTTCCTTCCTTTTCCTTGCCTTGCTTACCTTCCGTTACTCTTTACTTGCCTTCCCTGAATTTCCTAGCCTTGCGTTGTCGTGCCTTAGCCTTATCTCGCCTGACCTTGCCTTCCTTTGCTTTAAGCTTTCCTTGCATTGTCGTGCATCGCCTAGCCATGCGTTTTCGTGCATTAGCCTTGCCTAGCCTCACCGTGCCTTTCCTTGCGTTACCGTTTGCTTGCCTTGCCGTGCATTGCCTAGCCGTGCCTTGTCGTGCCTTAGCCTTGTTTCCCCTTGCCGTGCCGTTCCTTCCGTTACACTTGCCTTTCTTTGCTTTCCCTTTCCTTCCTTACCTTCCGTTTCTCTTTGCTTGCCTTCCGTGCATTGCCTAGCCTTGGGTTGTCGTGCCTTAGCCTTGCCTCGCCTGACCGTGCTTTCCCATGCGTTACCCTTTCCTTGCCTTGCCGTGCATTGCCTAGCGTGCGTTGTCGTGCCTTAGCCTTGTTTCCCCTTGCCGTGCCGTTCCTTCCGTTACCATTGCCTTTCCTTGCTTTCCCTTGCCTTCCTTACCTTCCGTTACTCTTTGCTTGCCTTCCGTGCATTGCCTAGGCTTGCGTTGTCGTGCCTTATCCTTATCTCGCCTGACCGTGCCTTCCTTTGCTTTAAGCTTTCCTTGCATTGTCGTGCATTGCCTAGCCTTGCGTTGTCGTGCATTAACCTTGCCTAGCCTCACCGTGCCTTGCCTTGCGTTACCCTTTCCTTGCCTTGCCGTGCATTTCCTAGCCGTGTGTTGTCGTGCCTTAGCCTTGTTACCCCTTGCCGTGCCGTTCCTTCCGTTACCCTTGCCTTCCCTTGCTTTCCCTTTCCTTCCTTGCATTCCGTTACTCCTTGCTTGCTTTCCGTGCATTGCCTAGCCTTGCGTTGGCTTTCCTTAGCCTTACCTCGCCTGACCGTGCTTTCCCATGCGTTACCCTTTCCTTGCGTTGCCGTGCATTGCCTAGCGTGCGTTGTCGTGCCTTAGCCTTGTTTCCCCTTGCCGTGCCGTTCCTTCCGTTACCCTTGCCTTCCCTTGCTTTCCCTTTCCTTCCTTGCATTCCGTTACTCCTTGCTTGCTTTCCGTGCATTGCCTAGCCTGGCGTTGGCTTTCCTTAGCCTTGCCTCGCCTGACCGTGCTTTCCCATGCGTTACCCTTGCCTTGCCTTGCCGTGCATTGCCTAGCGTGCGTTGTCGTGCCATAGCCGTGTTTCCCCTTGCCGTGCCGTTCCTTCCGTTACACTTGCCTTTCTTTGCTTTCCCTTGCCTTCCTTACCTTCCGTTACTCTTTGCTTGCCTTCCGTGCATTGCCTAGCCTTGCGTTGTCGTGCATTAGCCTTGCCTAGCCTCACCGTGCCTTGCCTTGCGTTACCCTTTCCTTGCCTTGCCGTGCATTTCCTAGCCGTGTGTTGTCGTGCCTTAGCCTTGTTTCCCCTTGCCGTTGCGTGCCTTTTGTTACACTTGCCTTGCCTGGCTTTGCCTTGCCTTCCTTTCCTTCCGTTACTCTTTCCTTGCCTTGCCGTGCATTGCCTAGCCCTGCGTTGTCGAGCCTTAGCCTTGTTACCCCTTGCCGTGCCGTTCCTTCCGTTACCCTTGCCTTCCCTTGCTTTCCCTTGCCTTCCTTGCGTTCCGTTACTCTTTGCTTGCTTTCCGTGCATTGCCTAGCCGTGCGTTGTCGTGCCTTAGCCTTGTTTCCCCTTGCCGTGCAGTTCCTTCCGTTACACTTGCCTTTCTTTGCTTTCCCTTGCCTTCCTTACCTTCCGTTACTCTTTGCTTGCCTTCCGTGCATTGCCTAGCCTTGCGTTGTCGTGCCTTAGCCTTGCCTCGCCTGAACGTGCTTTCCCATGCGTTACCCTTTCCTTGCCTTGCCGTGCATTGCCCAGCCTGCGTTGCCGTGCCTTAGCCTTGTTTCCCCTTGCCGTGCAATTCCTTCCGTTACCCTTGCCTTTCCTTGCTTTTCCTTGCCTTGCTTACCTTCCGTTTCTCTTTGCTTCCCTTCCCTGCATTGCCTAGCCTTGCGTTGTCGTGCCTTAGCCTTATCTCGCCTGGCCGTGCCTTCCTTTGCTTTAAGCTTTCCTTGCATTGTCGTGCATTGCCTAGCCTTGCGTTGTCGTGCATTAGCCTTGCCTAGCCTCACCGTGCCTTGCCTTGCGTTACCCTTTCCTTGCCTTGCCGTGCATTGCCTAGCCGTGCGTTGTAGTGCCTTAGCCTTGTTTCCCCTTGCCGTGGCGTGCCTTTTGTTACACTTGCCTTTCCTGGCTTTGACTTGCCTTCCTTTCCTTCCGTTACTCTTTCCTTGCCTTGCCGTGCATTGCCTACCCTTGCATTGTCCTGCCTTATCCTTGCCTCACCTGACCGTGCCTTGCCTTGCGTTACCCTTTCCTTGCCTTGCCGTGCATTTCCTAGCCGTGTGTTTTCGTGCCTTAGCCTTGTTACCCCTTGCCGTGCCGTTCCTTCCGTTACCCTTGCCTTCCCTTGCTTTCCCTTTCCTTCCTTGCATTCCGTTACTCCTTGCTTGCTTTCCGTGCATTGCCTAGCCTTGCGTTGGCTTTCCTTAGCCTTGCCTCGCCTGACCGTGCTTTCCCATGCGTTACCCTTTCCTTGCCTTGCCGTGCATTGCCTAGCGTGCGTTGTCGTGCCTTAGCCTTGTTTCCCCTTGCCGTGCCGTTCCTTCCGTTACCCTTGCCTTCCCTTGCTTTCCCTTTCCTTCCTTGCATTCCGTTACTCCTTGCTTGCTTTGCGTGCATTGCCTAGCCTTGCGTTGGCTTTCCTTAGCCTTGCCTCGCCTGACCGTGCTTTCCCATGCGTTACCCTTTCCTTGCCTTGCCGTGCATTGCCTAGCGTGCGTTGTCGTGCCTTAGCCTTGTTTCCCCTTGCCGTGCCGTTCCTTCCGTTACACTTGCCTTTCTTTGCTTTCCCTTGCCTTCCTTACCTTCCGTTACTCTTTGCTTGCCTTCCGTGCATTGCCTAGCCTTGCGTTGTCGTGCCTTAGCCTTATCTCGCCTGACCGTGCCTTCCTTTGCTTTAAGCTTTACTTGCATTGTCGTGCATTGCCTAGACTTGCGTTGTCGTGCATTAGCCTTGCCTAGCCTCACCGTGCCTTGCCTTGCGTTACCCTTTCCTTGCCTTGCCGTGCATTTCCTAGCCGTGTGTTGTCGTGCCTTAGCCTTGTTTCCCCTTGCCGTTGCGTGCCTTTTGTTACGCTTGCCTTGCCTGGCTTTGCCTTGCCTTCCTTTCCTTCCGTTACTCTTTCCTTGCCTTGCCGTGCATTGCCTAGCCCTGCGTTGTCGTGCCTTAGCCTTGTTACCCCTTGCCGTGCCGTTCCTTCCGTTACCCTTGCCTTCCCTTGCTTTCCCTTGCCTTCCTTGCGTTCCGTTACTCTTTGCTTGCTTTCCGTGCATTGCCTAGCCTTGCGTTGTCATGCCTTAGGCTTGCCTCGCCTGACCGTGCTTTCCCATGCGTTACCCTTTCCTTCCCTTGCCGTGCATTGCCTAGCGTGCGTTGTCGTGCCTTAGCCTTGTTTCCCCTTGCCGTGCCGTTCCTTCCGTTACACTTGCCTTTCCTGGCTTTGACTTGCCTTCCTTTCCTTCCGGTACTCTTTCATTGCCTTGCCGTGCATTGCCTAGCCTTGCATTGTCGTGCCGTATTATCCTTGCCTCACCTGACCGTGCCTTCCCCTGCGTTACCCTTTCCTTGCCTTGCCGTGCATTGCCTAGCCCTGCGTTGTCGTGCCTTACCCTTCTTACCCCTTGCCGTGCCGTTCCTTCCGTTACCCTTGCCTTCCCTTGCTTTCCCTTGCCTTCCTTGCGTTCCGTTACTCTTTGCTTGCTTTCCGTGCATTGCCTAGCCTTGCGTTGTCATGCCTTAGCCTAGCATCTCCTGACCGTGCTTTCCCATGCGTTACCCTTTCCTTGCCTTGCCGTGCATTGCCTAGCCGTGCGTTGTCGTGCCTTAGCCTTGTTTCCCCTTGCCGTGCCGTTCTTCCGTTACACTTGCCTTTCCTTCCTTTCCCTTGCCTTCCTTACCTTCCGTTACTCTTTGCTTGCCTTCCGTGCATTGCCTAGCCTTGCGTTGTTGTGCCTTAGCCTTGCCTCGCCTGAACGTGCTTTCCCATGCGTTACCCTTTTCTTGCCTTGCCGTGCATTGCCTAGCCTGCGTTGCCGTGCCTTAGCCTTGTTTCCCCTTGCCGTGCCGTTCCTTCCGTTACCCTGGCCTTTCCTTCCTTTTCCTTGCCTTGCTTACCTTCCGTTACTCTTTACTTGCCTTCCCTGAATTTCCTAGCCTTGCGTTGTCGTGCCTTAGCCTTATCTCGCCTGACCTTGCCTTCCTTTGCTTTAAGCTTTCCTTGCATTGTCGTGCATCGCCTAGCCATGCGTTTTCGTGCATTAGCCTTGCCTAGCCTCACCGTGCCTTTCCTTGCGTTACCGTTTGCTTGCCTTGCCGTGCATTGCCTAGCCGTGCCTTGTCGTGCCTTAGCCTTGTTTCCCCTTGCCGTGCCGTTCCTTCCGTTACACTTGCCTTTCTTTGCTTTCCCTTTCCTTCCTTACCTTCCGTTTCTCTTTGCTTGCCTTCCGTGCATTGCCTAGCCTTGGGTTGTCGTGCCTTAGCCTTGCCTCGCCTGACCGTGCTTTCCCATGCGTTACCCTTTCCTTGCCTTGCCGTGCATTGCCTAGCGTGCGTTGTCGTGCCTTAGCCTTGTTTCCCCTTGCCGTGCCGTTCCTTCCGTTACCATTGCCTTTCCTTGCTTTCCCTTGCCTTCCTTACCTTCCGTTACTCTTTGCTTGCCTTCCGTGCATTGCCTAGGCTTGCGTTGTCGTGCCTTATCCTTATCTCGCCTGACCGTGCCTTCCTTTGCTTTAAGCTTTCCTTGCATTGTCGTGCATTGCCTAGCCTTGCGTTGTCGTGCATTAACCTTGCCTAGCCTCACCGTGCCTTGCCTTGCGTTACCCTTTCCTTGCCTTGCCGTGCATTTCCTAGCCGTGTGTTGTCGTGCCATAGCCTTGTTACCCCTTGCCGTGCCGTTCCTTCCGTTACCCTTGCCTTCCCTTGCTTTCCCTTTCCTTCCTTGCATTCCGTTACTCCTTGCTTGCTTTCCGTGCATTGCCTAGCCTTGCGTTGGCTTTCCTTAGCCTTACCTCGCCTGACCGTGCTTTCCCATTCCCATGCGTTACCCTTTCCTTGCCTTGCCGTGCATTGCCTAGCCTAGCGTGCGTTGTCGTGCCTTAGCCTTGTTTCCCCTTGCCGTGCCGTTCCTTCCGTTACCCTTGCCTTCCCTTGCTTTCCCTTCCGTGCCTTCCTTGCATTCCGTTACTTTCCTTGCTTGCTTTCCGTGCATTGCCTAGCCTTATCTCTTGCCTTGCCGTTGCCTAGCTTTCCCTTAGCCTTGCCTCGCCTGACCGTGCTTTCCCATGCGTTACCCTTGCCTTGCCTTGCCGTGCATTGCCTAGCCGTGCGTTGTCGTGCCTTAGCCTTGTTCCCCTTGCCGTGTTTCCTTGCCTTGCCGTGCCTTGCCTTCCTTCCGTTACTTTCCTTGCATTGTCGTGCACCTTGCCTTTGCCTTTGCTTTCCCTTGCCTTGCCTTACCTGCCTTCCGTTACTCTTTGCTTGCCTTCCGTGCATTGCCTAGCCTTGCGTTGTCGTGCCGTTAGCCTTCTTACCCCTTGCCGTGCCGTTCCTTCCGTTACCCTTGCCTTCCCTTGCTTTCCCTTGCCTTCCTTGCGTTCCGTTACTCTTTGCTTGCTTTCCGTGCATTGCCTAGGCTTGCGTTGTCATG
Source organism: Macrotis lagotis (assembly GCF_037893015.1). Classification (NCBI taxonomy): domain Eukaryota; kingdom Metazoa; phylum Chordata; class Mammalia; order Peramelemorphia; family Peramelidae; genus Macrotis; species Macrotis lagotis. Next base: position 76,334 of record NW_027422059.1, on the reverse strand, counting down.
CCTTAGCCTTGCCTCGCCTGACCGTGCTTTCCCATGCGTTACCCTTTCCTTGCCTTGCCGTTCATTGCCTAGCGTTCGGTGTCGTGCATTAGACTTGTTCCCCCTTGCCGTGCCGTTCCTTCCGTTACCCTTGCCTTTCCTTGCTTTTCCTTGCCTTCCTTACCTTCCGTTACTCTTTGCTTGCCTTCCCTGAATTGCCTAGCCTTGCATTGTCGTGCCTTTGCCTTATCTCGCTGACCGTGCCTTCCTTTGCTTTAAGCTTTCCTTGCATTGTCGTGCATTGCCTAGCCTTGCGTTTTCGTGCATTAGCCTTGTCTAGCCTCACCGTGCATTGCCTTGCGTTCCCCTTTGCTTGCCTTGCCGTGCATTGCCTAGCCGTGCGTTGTCGTGCCTTAGCCTTGTTTCCCCTTGCCGTGCAGTTCCTTCCGTTACACTTGCCTTTCTTTGCTTTCCCTTGCCTTCCTTACCTTCCGTTACTCTTTGCTTGCCTTCCGTGCATTGCCTAGCCTTGCGTTGTCGTGCCTTAGCCTTGCCTCGCCTGAACGTGCTTTCCCATGCGTTACCCTTTCCTTGCCTTGCCGTGCATTGCCCAGCCTGCGTTGCCGTGCCTTAGCCTTGTTTCCCCTTGCCGTGCAATTCCTTCCGTTACCCTTGCCTTTCCTTGCTTTTCCTTGCCTTGCTTACCTTCCGTTACTCTTTGCTTCCCTTCCCTGCATTGCCTAGCCTTGCGTTGTCGTGCCTTAGGCTTATCTCGCCTGACCGTGCCTTCCTTTGCTTTAAGCTTTCCTTGCATTGTCGTGCATTGCCTAGCCTTGGGTTGTCGTGCATTAGCCTTGCCTAGCCTCACCGTGCCTTGCCTTGCGTTACCCTTTCCTTGCCTTGCCGTGCATTGCCTAGCCGTGCGTTGTCGTGCCTTAGCCTTGTTTCCCCTTGCCGTGGCGTGCCTTTTGTTACACTTGCCTTTCCTGGCTTTGACTTGCCTTCCTTTCCTTCCGTTACTCTTTCCTTGCCTTGCCGTGCATTGCCTAGCCTTGCGTTGTCGTGCATTAACCTTGCCTAGCCTCACCGTGCCTTGCCTTGCGTTACCCTTTCCTTGCCTTGCCGTGCATTTCCTAGCCGTGTGTTGTCGTGCCTTAGCCTTGTTACCCCTTGCCGTGCCGTTCCTTCCGTTACCCTTGCCTTCCCTTGCTTTCCCTTTCCTTCCTTGCATTCCGTTACTCCTTGCTTGCTTTCCGTGCATTGCCTAGCCTTGCGTTGGCTTTCCTTAGCCTTGCCTCGCCTGACCGTGCTTTCCCATGCGTTACCCTTTCCTTGCCTTGCCGTGCATTGCCTAGCGTGCGTTGTCGTGCCTTAGCCTTGTTTCCCCTTGCCGTGCCGTTCCTTCCGTTACCCTTGCCTTCCCTTGCTTTCCCTTTCCTTCCTTGCATTCCGTTACTCCTTGCTTGCTTTCCGTGCATTGCCTAGCCTTGCGTTGGCTTTCCTTAGCCTTGCCTCGCCTGACCGTGCTTTCCCATGCGTTACCCTTTCCTTGCCTTGCCGTGCATTGCCTAGCGTGCGTTGTCGTGCCTTAGCCTTGTTTCCCCTTGCCGTGCCGTTCCTTCCGTTACACTTGCCTTTCTTTGCTTTCCCTTGCCTTCCTTACCTTCCGTTACTCTTTGCTTGCCTTCCGTGCATTGCCTAGCCTTGCGTTGTCGTGCCTTAGCCTTATCTCGCCTGACCGTGCCTTCCTTTGCTTTAAGCTTTACTTGCATTGTCGTGCATTGCCTAGCCTTGCGTTGTCGTGCATTAGCCTTGCCTAGCCTCACCGTGCCTTGCCTTGCGTTACCCTTTCCTTGCCTTGCCGTGCATTTCCTAGCCGTGTGTTGTCGTGCCTTAGCCTTGTTTCCCCTTGCCGTTGCGTGCCTTTTGTTACACTTGCCTTGCCTGGCTTTGCCTTGCCTTCCTTTCTTTCCGTTACTCTTTCCTTGCCTTGCCGTGCATTGCCTAGCCCTGCGTTGTCGTGCCTTAGCCTTGTTACCCCTTGCCGTGCCGTTCCTTCCGTTACCCTTGCCTTCCCTTGCTTTCCCTTGCCTTCCTTGCGTTCCGTTACTCTTTGCTTGCTTTCCGTGCATTGCCTAGCCTTGCGTTGTCATGCCTTAGGCTTGCCTCGCCTGACCGTGCTTTCCCATGCGTTACCCTTTCCTTGCCTTGCCGTGCATTGCCTAGCGTGCGTTGTCGTGCCTTAGCCTTGTTTCCCCTTGCCGTGCCGTTCCTTCCGTTACACTTGCCTTTCTTTGCTTTCCCTTGCCTTCCTTACCTTCCGTTACTCTTTGCTTGCCTTCCGTGCATTGCCTAGCCTTGCGTTGTCGTGCCTTAGCCTTATCTCGCCTGACCGTGCCTTCCTTTGCTTTAAGCTTTCCTTGCATTGTCGTGCATTGCCTAGCCTTGCGTTGTCGTGCATTAGCCTTTTCTAGCCTCACCGTGCATTGCCTTGCGTTACCCTTTGCTTGCCTTGCCGTGCATTGCCTAGCCGTGCGTTGTCGTGCCTTAGCCTTGTTTCCCCTTGCCGTGGCGTGCCTTTGTTACACTTGCCTTTCCTGGCTTTGACTTGCCTTCCTTTCCTTCCGTTACTCTTTCCTTGCCTTGCCGTGCATTGCCTAGCCTTGCGTTGTCGTGCATTAACCTTGCCTAGCCTCACCGTGCCTTGCCTTGCGTTACCCTTTCCTTGCCTTGCCGTGCATTTCCTAGCCGTGTGTTGTCGTGCCTTAGCCTTGTTACCCCTTGCCGTGCCGTTCCTTCCGTTACCCTTGCCTTCCCTTGTTTCCCTTTCCTTCCTTGCATTCCGTTACTCCTTGCTTGCTTTCCGTGCATTGCCTAGCCTTGCGTTGGCTTTCCTTAGCCTTGCCTCGCCTGACCGTGCTTTCCCATGCGTTACCCTTTCCTTGCCTTGCCGTGCATTGCCTAGCGTGCGTTGTCGTGCCTTAGCCTTGTTTCCCCTTGCCGTGCCGTTCCTTCCGTTACCCTTGCCTTCCCTTGCTTTCCCTTTCCTTCCTTGCATTCCGTTACTCCTTGCTTGCTTTCCGTGCATTGCCTAGCCTTGCGTTGGCTTTCCTTAGCCTTGCCTCGCCTGACCGTGCTTTCCCATGCGTTACCCTTTCCTTGCCTTGCCGTGCATTGCCTAGCGTGCGTTGTCGTGCCTTAGCCTTGTTTCCCCTTGCCGTGCCGTTCCTTCCGTTACACTTGCCTTTCTTTGCTTTCCCTTGCCTTCCTTACCTTCCGTTACTCTTTGCTTGCCTTCCGTGCATTGCCTAGCCTTGCGTTGTCGTGCCTTAGCCTTATCTCGCCTGACCGTGCCTTCCTTTGCTTTAAGCTTTACTTGCATTGTCGTGCATTGCCTAGCCTTGCGTTGTCGTGCATTAGCCTTGCCTAGCCTCACCGTGCCTTGCCTTGCGTTACCCTTTCCTTGCCTTGCCGTGCATTTCCTAGCCGTGTGTTGTCGTGCCTTAGCCTTGTATCCCCTTGCCGTTGCGTGCCTTTTGTTACACTTGCCTTGCCTGGCTTTGCCTTGCCTTCCTTTCCTTCCGTTACTCTTTCCTTGCCTTGCCGTGCATTGCCTAGCCCTGCGTTGTCGTGCCTTAGCCTTGTTACCCCTTGCCGTGCCGTTCCTTCCGTTACCCTTGCCTTCCCTTGCTTTCCCTTGCCTTCCTTGCGTTCCGTTACTCTTTGCTTGCTTTCCGTGCATTGCCTAGCCTTGCGTTGTCATGCCTTAGGCTTGCCTCGCCTGACCGTGCTTTCCCATGCGTTACCCTTTCCTTGCCTTGCCGTGCATTGCCTAGCGTGCGTTGTCGTGCCTTAGCCTTGTTTCCCCTTGCCGTGCCGTTCCTTCCGTTACACTTGCCTTTCTTTGCTTTCCCTTGCCTTCCTTACCTTCCGTTACTCTTTGCTTGCCTTCCGTGCATTGCCTAGCCTTGCGTTGTCGTGCCTTAGCCTTATCTCGCCTGACCGTGCCTTCCTTTGCTTTAAGCTTTCCTTGCATTGTCGTGCATTGCCTAGCCTTGCGTTGTCGTGCATTAGCCTTTTCTAGCCTCACCGTGCATTGCCTTGCGTTACCCTTTGCTTGCCTTGCCGTGCATTGCCTAGCCGTGCGTTGTCGTGCCTTAGCCTTGCCTCGCCTGAACGTGCTTTCCCATGCGTTACCCTTTCCTTGCCTTGCCGTGCATTGCCTGGCCCTGCGTTGTCGTGCCTTAGCCTTCTTACCCCTTGCCGTGCCGTTCCTTCCGTTACCCTTGCCTTCCCTTGCTTTCCCTTGCCTTCCTTGCGTTCCGTTACTCTTTGCTTGCTTTCCGTGCATTGCCTAGCCTTGCGTTGTCATGCCTTAGCCTAGCATCTCCTGACCGTGCTTTCCCATGCGTTACCCTTTCCTTGCCTTGCCGTGCATTGCCTAGCCGTGCGTTGTCGTGCCTTAGCCTTGTTTCCCCTTGCCGTGCCGTTCCTTCCGTTACACTTGCCTTTCCTTGCTTTCCCTTGCCTTCCTTACCTTCCGTTACTCTTTGCTTGCCTTCCGTGCATTGCCTAGCCTTGCGTTGTTGTGCCTTAGCCTTGCCTCGCCTGAACGTGCTTTCCCATGCGTTACCCTTTCCTTGCCTTGCCGTGCATTGCCTAGCCTGCGTTGCCGTGCCTTAGCCTTGTTTCCCCTTGCCGTGCCGTTCCTTCCGTTACCCTGGCCTTTCCTTCCTTTTCCTTGCCTTGCTTACCTTCCGTTACTCTTTACTTGCCTTCCCTGAATTTGCTAGCCTTGCGTTGTCGTGCCTTAGCCTTATCTCGCCTGACCTTGCCTTCCTTTGCTTTAAGCTTTCCTTGCATTGTCGTGCATCGCCTAGCCATGCGTTTTCGTGCATTAGCCTTGCCTAGCCTCACCGTGCCTTTCCTTGCGTTACCGTTTGCTTGCCTTGCCGTGCATTTCCTAGCCGTGTGTTGTCGTGCCTTAGCCTTGTTTCTCCTTGCCGTTGCGTGCCTTTTGTTACACTTGCCTTGCCTGGCTTTGCCTTGCCTTCCTTTCCTTCCCTTACTCTTTCCTTGCCTTGCCGTGCATTGCCTAGCCCTGCGTTGTCGTGCCTTAGCCTTGTTACCCCTTGCCGTGCCGTTCCTTCCGTTACCCTTGCCTTCCCTTGCTTTCCCTTTCCTTCCTTGCATTCCGTTACTCCTTGCTTGCTTTCCGTGCATTGCCTAGCCTTGCGTTGGCTTTCCTTAGCCTTGCCTCGCCTGACCGTGCTTTCCCATGCGTTACCCTTTCCTTGCCTTGCCGTGCATTGCCTAGCGTGCGTTGTCGTGCCTTAGCCTTGTTTCCCCTTGCCGTGCCGTTCCTTCCGTTACCCTTGCCTTCCCTTGCTTCCCCTTTCCTTCCTTGCATTCCGTTACTCCTTGCTTGCTTTCCGTGCATTGCCTAGCCTTGCGTTGGCTTTCCTTAGCCTTGCCTCGCCTGACCGTGCTTTCCCATGCGTTACCCTTTCCTTGCCTTGCCGTGCATTGCCTAGCGTGCGTTGTCGTGCCTTAGCCTTGTTTCCCCTTGCCGTGCCGTTCCTTCCGTTACACTTGCCTTTCTTTGCTTTCCCTTGCCTTCCTTACCTTCCGTTACTCTTTGCTTGCCTTCCGTGCATTGCCTAGCCTTGCGTTGTCGTGCCTTAGCCTTATCTCGCCTGACCGTGCCTTCCTTTGCTTTAAGCTTTACTTGCATTGTCGTGCATTGCCTAGCCTTGCGTTGTCGTGCATTAGCCTTGCCTAGCCTCACCGTGCCTTGCCTTGCGTTACCCTTTCCTTGCCTTGCCGTGCATTTCCTAGCCGTGTGTTGTCGTGCCTTAGCCTTGTTTCCCCTTGCCGTTGCGTGCCTTTTGTTACACTTGCCTTGCCTGGCTTTGCCTTGCCTTCCTTTCTTTCCGTTACTCTTTCCTTGCCTTGCCGTGCATTGCCTAGCCCTGCGTTGTCGTGCCTTAGCCTTGTTACCCCTTGCCGTGCCGTTCCTTCCGTTACCCTTGCCTTCCCTTGCTTTCCCTTGCCTTCCTTGCGTTCCGTTACTCTTTGCTTGCTTTCCGTGCATTGCCTAGCCTTGCGTTGTCATGCCTTAGGCTTGCCTCGCCTGACCGTGCTTTCCCATGCGTTACCCTTTCCTTGCCTTGCCGTGCATTGCCTAGCGTGCGTTGTCGTGCCTTAGCCTTGTTTCCCCTTGCCGTGCCGTTCCTTCCGTTACACTTGCCTTTCTTTGCTTTCCCTTGCCTTCCTTACCTTCCGTTACTCTTTGCTTGCCTTCCGTGCATTGCCTAGCCTTGCGTTGTCGTGCCTTAGCCTTATCTCGCCTGACCGTGCCTTCCTTTGCTTTAAGCTTTCCTTGCATTGTCGTGCATTGCCTAGCCTTGCGTTGTCGTGCATTAGCCTTTTCTAGCCTCACCGTGCATTGCCTTGCGTTACCCTTTGCTTGCCTTGCCGTGCATTGCCTAGCCGTGCGTTGTCGTGCCTTAGCCTTGTTTCCCCTTGCCGTGGCGTGCCTTTGTTACACTTGCCTTTCCTGGCTTTGACTTGCCTTCCTTTCCTTCCGTTACTCTTTGCTTGCCTTCCGTGCATTGCCTAGCCTTGCGTTGTCGTGCCTTAGCCTTGCCTCGCCTGAACGTGCTTTCCCATGCGTTACCCTTTCCTTGCCTTGCCGTGCATTGCCCAGCCTGCGTTGCCGTGCCTTAGCCTTGTTTCCCCTTGCCGTGCAATTCCTTCCGTTACCCTTGCCTTTCCTTGCTTTTCCTTGCCTTGCTTACCTTCCGTTACTCTTTGCTTCCCTTCCCTGCATTGCCTAGCCTTGCGTTGTCGTGCCTTAGCCTTATCTCGCCTGACCGTGCCTTCCTTTGCTTTAAGCTTTCCTTGCATTGTCGTGCATTGCCTAGCCTTGCGTTGTCGTGCATTAGCCTTGCCTAGCCTCACCGTGCCTTGCCTTGCGTTACCCTTTCCTTGCCTTGCCGTGCATTGCCTAGCCGTGCGTTGTCGTGCCTTAGCCTTGTTTCCCCTTGCCGTGGCGTGCCTTTTGTTACACTTGCCTTTCCTGGCTTTGACTTGCCTTCCTTTCCTTCCGTTACTCTTTCCTTGCCTTGCCGTGCATTGCCTAGCCTTGCATTGTCGTGCCTTATCCTTGCCTCACCTGACCGTGCCTTCCCCTGCGTTACCCTTTCCTTGCCTTGCCGTGCATTGCCTAGCCCTGCGTTGCCGTGCCTTAGCCTTGTTACCCCTTACAGTGCCGTTCCTTCCGTTACCCTTGCGTTCCCTTGCTTTCCCTTGCCTTCCTTGCGTTCCGTTACTCTTTGCTTGCTTTCCGTGCATTGCCTAGCCTTGCGTTGTCATGCCTTAGCCTTGCATCGCCTGACCGTGCTTTCCCATGCGTTACCCTTTCCTTGCTTTTCCGTGCATTGCCTAGCCGTGCGTTGTCGTGCGTTAGCCTTGTTTCCCCTTGCCGTGCCGTTCCTTCCGTTACACTTGCCTTTCCTTCCTTTACCTTGCCTTCCTTACCTTCCGTTACTCTTTGCTTGCCTTCCGTGCATTGCCTAGCCTTGCGTTGTCGTGACTTAGCGTTGCCTCGCCTGACCGTGCTTTCAAATGCGTTACCCTTTCCTTGCCTTGCCGTTCATTGCCTAGCGTTCGGTGTCGTGCCTTAGACTTGTTTCCCCTTGCCGTGCCGTTCCTTCCGTTACCCTGGCCTTTCCTTCCTTTTCCTTGCCTTGCTTACCTTCCGTTACTCTTTCCTTGCCTTCCCTGAATTGCCTAGCTTTGCGTTGTCGTGCCTTAGCCTTATCTCGCCTGACCGTGCCTTCCTTTGCTTTAAGCTTTCCTTGCATTGTCGTGCATTGCCTAGCCTTGCGTTGTCGTGCATTAACCGTGCCTAGCCTCACCGTGCCTTGCCTTGCGTTACCCTTTCCTTGCCTTGCCGTGCATTTCCTTGCCGTGTGTTGTCTTGCCTTAGCCTTGTTACCCCTTGCCGTGCCGTTCCTTCCGTTACCCTTGCCTTCCCTTGCTTTCCCTTTCCTTCCTGGCATTCCGTTACTCCTTGCTTGCTTTCCGTGCATTGCCTAGCCTTGCGTTGGCTTACCTTAGCCTTGCCTCGCCTGACCGTGCTTTCCCATGCGTTACCCTTTCCTTGCCTTGCCGTGCATTGCCTAGCGTGCATTGTCGTGCCTTAGCTTTGTTTCCCCTTGCCGTGCCGTTCCTTCCGTTACACTTGCCTTTCTTTGCTTTCCCTTGCCTTCCTTACCTTCCGTTACTCTTTGCTTGCCTTCCGTGCATTGCCAAGCCTTGCGTTGTCGTGCCTTAGCCTTGCCTCCCCTGACCGTGCTTTCCCATGCGTTACCCTTTCCTTGCCTTGCCGTGCATTGCCTAGCGTGCGTTGTCGTGCCTTAGACTTGTTTCCCCTTGCCGTGCCGTTCCTTCCGTTACCATTGCCTTTCCTTGCTTTCCCTTGCCTTCCTTACCTTCCTTTACTCTTTGCTTGCCTTCCGTGCATTGCTTAGCCTTGCGTTGTCGTTCCTTAGCCTTATCTCGCCTGACCGTGCCTTCCTTTGCTTTAAGCTTTACTTGCATTGTCGTGCCTTGCCTAGCCTTGCGTTGTCGTGCATTAGCCTTGCCTAGCCTCACCGTGCCTTGCCTTGCGTTACCCTTTCCTTGCATTGCCGTGCATTTCCTAGCCGTGTGTTTTCGTGCCTTAGCCTTGTTTCCCCTTGCCGTTGCGTGCCTTTTGTTACACTTGCCTTGCCTGGCTTTGCCTTGCCTTCCTTTCCTTCCGTTACTCTTTCCTTGCCTTGCCGTGCATTGCCTAGCCCTGCGTTGTCGTGCCTTAGCCTTCTTACCCCTTGCCGTGCCGTTCCTTCCGTTACCCTTGCCTTCCCTTGCTTTCCCTTGCCTTCCTTGCGTTCCGTTACTCTTTGCTTGCTTTCCGTGCATTGCCTAGCCTTGCGTTGTCATGCCTTAGGCTTGCCTCACCTGACCGTGCTTTCCCATGCGTTACCCTTTCCTTGCCTTGCCGTGCATTGCCTAGCGTGCGTTGTCGTGCCTTAGCCTTGTTTCCCCTTGCCGTGCCGTTCCTTCCGTTACCCTTGCCTTCCCTTGCTTTCCCTTGCCTTCCTTGCGTTCCGTTACTCTTTGCTTGCTTTCCGTGCATTGCCTAGCCTTGCGTTGTCATGCCTTAGCCTTGCCTCGCCTGACCGTGCTTTCCCATGCGTTACCCTTTCCTTGCCTTGCCGTTCATTGCCTAGCGTTCGGTGTCGTGCCTTAGACTTGTTCCCCCTTGCCGTGCCGTTCCTTCCGTTACCCTTGCCTTTCCTTGCTTTTCCTTGCCTTCCTTACCTTCCGTTACTCTTTGCTTGCCTTCTCTGAATTGCCTAGCCTTGCGTTGTCGTGCCTTTGCCTTATCTCGCCTGACCTTGCCTTCCTTTGCTTTAAGCTTTCCTTGCATTGTCGTGCATTGCCTAGCCTTGCGTTTTCGTGCATTAGCCTTGTCTAGCCTCACCGTGCATTGCCTTGCGTTACCCTTTACTTGCCTTGCCGTGCATTGCCTAGCCGTGCGTTGTCGTGCCTTAGCCTTGTTTCCCCTTGCCGTGCAGTTCCTTCCGTTACACTTGCCTTTCTTTGCTTTCCCTTGCCTTCCTTACCTTCCGTTACTCTTTGCTTGCCTTCCGTGCATTGCCTAGCCTTGCGTTGTCGTGCCTTAGCCTTGCCTCGCCTGAACGTGCTTTCCCATGCGTTACCCTTTCCTTGCCTTGCCGTGCATTGCCCAGCCTGCGTTGCCGTGCGTTAGCCTTGTTTCCCCTTGCCGTGCAATTCCTTCCGTTACCCTTGCCTTTCCTTGCTTTTCCTTGCCTTGCTTACCTTCCGTTACTCTTTGCTTCCCTTCCCTGCATTGCCTAGCCTTGCGTTGTCGTGCCTTAGCCTTATCTCGCCTGACCGTGCCTTCCTTTGCTTTAAGCTTTCCTTGCATTGTCGTGCATTGCCTAGCCTTGCGTTGTCGTGCATTAGCCTTGCCTAGCCTCACCGTGCCTTGCCTTGCGTTACCCTTTCCTTGCCTTGCCGTGCATTGCCTAGCCGTGCGTTGTCGTGCCTTAGCCTTGTTTCCCATTGCCGTGGCGTGCCTTTTGTTACACTTGCCTTTCCTGGCTTTGACTTGCCTTCCTTTCCTTCCGTTACTCTTTCCTTGCCTTGCCGTGCATTGCCTAGCCTTGCATTGTCCTGCCTTATCCTTACCTCACCTGAACGTGCTTTCCCATGCGTTACCCTTTCCTTGCCTTGCCGTGCATTGCCCAGCCTGCGTTGTCGTGCCTTAGCCTTGTTTCCCCTTGCCGTGCAGTTCCTTCCGTTACCCTTGCCTTCCCTTTCTTTCCCTTGCCTTCCTTGCGTTCCGTTACTCTTTGCTTGCTTTCCGTGCATTGCCTAGCCTTGCGTTGTCATGCCTTAGCCTTGCATCGCCTGACCGTGCTTTCCCATGCGTTACCCTTTCCTTGCCTTGCCGTGCATTGCCCAGCCTGCGTTGCCGTGCCTTAGCCTTGTTTCCCCTTGCCGTGCAGTTCCTTCCGTTACCCTTGCCTTCCCTTGCTTTCCCTTTCCTTCCTTGCATTCCGTTACTCCTTGCTTGCTTTCCGTGCATTGCCTAGCCTTGCGTTGGCTTTCCTTAGCCTTGCCTCGCCTGACCGTGCTTTCCCATGCGTTACCCTTTCCTTGCCTTGCCGTGCATTGCCTAGCGTGCGTTGTCGTGCCTTAGCCTTGTTTCCCCTTGCCGTGCCGTTCCTTCCGTTACACTTGCCTTTCTTTGCTTTCCCTTGCCTTCCTTACCTTCCGTTACTCTTTGCTTGCCTTCCGTGCATTGTCTAGCCTTGCGTTGTCGTTCCTTAGCCTTATCTCGCCTGACCGTGCCTTCCTTTGCTTTAAGCTTTACTTGCATTGTCGTGCATTGCCTAGCCTTGCGTTGTCGTGCATTAGCCTTGCCTAGCCTCACCGTGCCTTGCCTTGCGTTACCCTTTCCTTGCCTTGCCGTGCATTTCCTAGCCGTGTGTTGTCGTGCCTTAGCCTTGTATCCCCTTGCCGTTGCGTGCCTTTTGTTACACTTGCCTTGCCTGGCTTTGCCTTGCCTTCCTTTCCTTCCGTTACTCTTTCCTTGCCTTGCCGTGCATTGCCTAGCCCTGCGTTGTCGTGCCTTAGCCTTGTTACCCCTTGCCGTGCCGTTCCTTCCGTTACCCTTGCCTTCCCTTGCTTTCCCTTGCCTTCCTTGCGTTCCGTTACTCTTTGCTTGCTTTCCGTGCATTGCCTAGCCTTGCGTTGTCATGCCTTAGGCTTGCCTCGCCTGACCGTGCTTTCCCATGCGTTACCCTTTCCTTGCCTTGCCGTGCATTGCCTAGCGTGCGTTGTCGTGCCTTAGCCTTGTTTCCCCTTGCCGTGCCGTTCCTTCCGTTACACTTGCCTTTCTTTGCTTTCCCTTGCCTTCCTTACCTTCCGTTACTCTTTGCTTGCCTTCCGTGCATTGCCTAGCCTTGCGTTGTCGTGCCTTAGCCTTATCTCGCCTGACCGTGCCTTCCTTTGCTTTAAGCTTTCCTTGCATTGTCGTGCATTGCCTAGCCTTGCGTTGTCGTGCATTAGCCTTTTCTAGCCTCACCGTGCATTGCCTTGCGTTACCCTTTGCTTGCCTTGCCGTGCATTGCCTAGCCGTGCGTTGTCGTGCCTTAGCCTTGCCTCGCCTGAACGTGCTTTCCCATGCGTTACCCTTTCCTTGCCTTGCCGTGCATTGCCTGGCCCTGCGTTGTCGTGCCTTAGCCTTCTTACCCCTTGCCGTGCCGTTCCTTCCGTTACCCTTGCCTTCCCTTGCTTTCCCTTGCCTTCCTTGCGTTCCGTTACTCTTTGCTTGCTTTCCGTGCATTGCCTAGCCTTGCGTTGTCATGCCTTAGCCTAGCATCTCCTGACCGTGCTTTCCCATGCGTTACCCTTTCCTTGCCTTGCCGTGCATTGCCTAGCCGTGCGTTGTCGTGCCTTAGCCTTGTTTCCCCTTGCCGTGCCGTTCCTTCCGTTACACTTGCCTTTCCTTGCTTTCCCTTGCCTTCCTTACCTTCCGTTACTCTTTGCTTGCCTTCCGTGCATTGCCTAGCCTTGCGTTGTTGTGCCTTAGCCTTGCCTCGCCTGAACGTGCTTTCCCATGCGTTACCCTTTCCTTGCCTTGCCGTGCATTGCCTAGCCTGCGTTGCCGTGCCTTAGCCTTGTTTCCCCTTGCCGTGCCGTTCCTTCCGTTACCCTGGCCTTTCCTTCCTTTTCCTTGCCTTGCTTACCTTCCGTTACTCTTTACTTGCCTTCCCTGAATTTGCTAGCCTTGCGTTGTCGTGCCTTAGCCTTATCTCGCCTGACCTTGCCTTCCTTTGCTTTAAGCTTTCCTTGCATTGTCGTGCATCGCCTAGCCATGCGTTTTCGTGCATTAGCCTTGCCTAGCCTCACCGTGCCTTTCCTTGCGTTACCGTTTGCTTGCCTTGCCGTGCATTTCCTAGCCGTGTGTTGTCGTGCCTTAGCCTTGTTTCTCCTTGCCGTTGCGTGCCTTTTGTTACACTTGCCTTGCCTGGCTTTGCCTTGCCTTCCTTTCCTTCCCTTACTCTTTCCTTGCCTTGCCGTGCATTGCCTAGCCCTGCGTTGTCGTGCCTTAGCCTTGTTACCCCTTGCCGTGCCGTTCCTTCCGTTACCCTTGCCTTCCCTTGCTTTCCCTTTCCTTCCTTGCATTCCGTTACTCCTTGCTTGCTTTCCGTGCATTGCCTAGCCTTGCGTTGGCTTTCCTTAGCCTTGCCTCGCCTGACCGTGCTTTCCCATGCGTTACCCTTTCCTTGCCTTGCCGTGCATTGCCTAGCGTGCGTTGTCGTGCCTTAGCCTTGTTTCCCCTTGCCGTGCCGTTCCTTCCGTTACCCTTGCCTTCCCTTGCTTCCCCTTTCCTTCCTTGCATTCCGTTACTCCTTGCTTGCTTTCCGTGCATTGCCTAGCCTTGCGTTGGCTTTCCTTAGCCTTGCCTCGCCTGACCGTGCTTTCCCATGCGTTACCCTTTCCTTGCCTTGCCGTGCATTGCCTAGCGTGCGTTGTCGTGCCTTAGCCTTGTTTCCCCTTGCCGTGCCGTTCCTTCCGTTACACTTGCCTTTCTTTGCTTTCCCTTGCCTTCCTTACCTTCCGTTACTCTTTGCTTGCCTTCCGTGCATTGCCTAGCCTTGCGTTGTCGTGCCTTAGCCTTATCTCGCCTGACCGTGCCTTCCTTTGCTTTAAGCTTTACTTGCATTGTCGTGCATTGCCTAGCCTTGCGTTGTCGTGCATTAGCCTTGCCTAGCCTCACCGTGCCTTGCCTTGCGTTACCCTTTCCTTGCCTTGCCGTGCATTTCCTAGCCGTGTGTTGTCGTGCCTTAGCCTTGTTTCCCCTTGCCGTTGCGTGCCTTTTGTTACACTTGCCTTGCCTGGCTTTGCCTTGCCTTCCTTTCTTTCCGTTACTCTTTCCTTGCCTTGCCGTGCATTGCCTAGCCCTGCGTTGTCGTGCCTTAGCCTTGTTACCCCTTGCCGTGCCGTTCCTTCCGTTACCCTTGCCTTCCCTTGCTTTCCCTTGCCTTCCTTGCGTTCCGTTACTCTTTGCTTGCTTTCCGTGCATTGCCTAGCCTTGCGTTGTCATGCCTTAGGCTTGCCTCGCCTGACCGTGCTTTCCCATGCGTTACCCTTTCCTTGCCTTGCCGTGCATTGCCTAGCGTGCGTTGTCGTGCCTTGGCCTTGTTTCCCCTTGCCGTGCCGTTCCTTCCGTTACACTTGCCTTTCTTTGCTTTCCCTTGCCTTCCTTACCTTCCGTTACTCTTTGCTTGCCTTCCGTGCATTGCCTAGCCTTGCGTTGTCGTGCCTTAGCCTTATCTCGCCTGACCGTGCCTTCCTTTGCTTTAAGCTTTCCTTGCATTGTCGTGCATTGCCTAGCCTTGCGTTGTCGTGCATTAGCCTTTTCTAGCCTCACCGTGCATTGCCTTGCGTTACCCTTTGCTTGCCTTGCCGTGCATTGCCTAGCCGTGCGTTGTCGTGCCTTAGCCTTGTTTCCCCTTGCCGTGGCGTGCCTTTGTTACACTTGCCTTTCCTGGCTTTGACTTGCCTTCCTTTCCTTCCGTTACTCTTTGCTTGCCTTCCGTGCATTGCCTAGCCTTGCGTTGTCGTGCCTTAGCCTTGCCTCGCCTGAACGTGCTTTCCCATGCGTTACCCTTTCCTTGCCTTGCCGTGCATTGCCCAGCCTGCGTTGCCGTGCCTTAGCCTTGTTTCCCCTTGCCGTGCAATTCCTTCCGTTACCCTTGCCTTTCCTTGCTTTTCCTTGCCTTGCTTACCTTCCGTTACTCTTTGCTTCCCTTCCCTGCATTGCCTAGCCTTGCGTTGTCGTGCCTTAGCCTTATCTCGCCTGACCGTGCCTTCCTTTGCTTTAAGCTTTCCTTGCATTGTCGTGCATTGCCTAGCCTTGCGTTGTCGTGCATTAGCCTTGCCTAGCCTCACCGTGCCTTGCCTTGCGTTACCCTTTCCTTGCCTTGCCGTGCATTGCCTAGCCGTGCGTTGTCGTGCCTTAGCCTTGTTTCCCCTTGCCGTGGCGTGCCTTTTGTTACACTTGCCTTTCCTGGCTTTGACTTGCCTTCCTTTCCTTCCGTTACTCTTTCCTTGCCTTGCCGTGCATTGCCTAGCCTTGCATTGTCGTGCCTTATCCTTGCCTCACCTGACCGTGCCTTCCCCTGCGTTACCCTTTCCTTGCCTTGCCGTGCATTGCCTAGCCCTGCGTTGCCGTGCCTTAGCCTTGTTACCCCTTACAGTGCCGTTCCTTCCGTTACCCTTGCGTTCCCTTGCTTTCCCTTGCCTTCCTTGCGTTCCGTTACTCTTTGCTTGCTTTCCGTGCATTGCCTAGCCTTGCGTTGTCATGCCTTAGCCTTGCATCGCCTGACCGTGCTTTCCCATGCGTTACCCTTTCCTTGCTTTTCCGTGCATTGCCTAGCCGTGCGTTGTCGTGCGTTAGCCTTGTTTCCCCTTGCCGTGCCGTTCCTTCCGTTACACTTGCCTTTCCTTCCTTTACCTTGCCTTCCTTACCTTCCGTTACTCTTTGCTTGCCTTCCGTGCATTGCCTAGCCTTGCGTTGTCGTGACTTAGCGTTGCCTCGCCTGACCGTGCTTTCAAATGCGTTACCCTTTCCTTGCCTTGCCGTTCATTGCCTAGCGTTCGGTGTCGTGCCTTAGACTTGTTTCCCCTTGCCGTGCCGTTCCTTCCGTTACCCTGGCCTTTCCTTCCTTTTCCTTGCCTTGCTTACCTTCCGTTACTCTTTCCTTGCCTTCCCTGAATTGCCTAGCTTTGCGTTGTCGTGCCTTAGCCTTATCTCGCCTGACCGTGCCTTCCTTTGCTTTAAGCTTTCCTTGCATTGTCGTGCATTGCCTAGCCTTGCGTTGTCGTGCATTAACCGTGCCTAGCCTCACCGTGCCTTGCCTTGCGTTACCCTTTCCTTGCCTTGCCGTGCATTTCCTTGCCGTGTGTTGTCTTGCCTTAGCCTTGTTACCCCTTGCCGTGCCGTTCCTTCCGTTACCCTTGCCTTCCCTTGCTTTCCCTTTCCTTCCTGGCATTCCGTTACTCCTTGCTTGCTTTCCGTGCATTGCCTAGCCTTGCGTTGGCTTACCTTAGCCTTGCCTCGCCTGACCGTGCTTTCCCATGCGTTACCCTTTCCTTGCCTTGCCGTGCATTGCCTAGCGTGCGTTGTCGTGCCTTAGCTTTGTTTCCCCTTGCCGTGCCGTTCCTTCCGTTACACTTGCCTTTCTTTGCTTTCCCTTGCCTTCCTTACCTTCCGTTACTCTTTGCTTGCCTTCCGTGCATTGCCAAGCCTTGCGTTGTCGTGCCTTAGCCTTGCCTCCCCTGACCGTGCTTTCCCATGCGTTACCCTTTCCTTGCCTTGCCGTGCATTGCCTAGCGTGCGTTGTCGTGCCTTAGACTTGTTTCCCCTTGCCGTGCCGTTCCTTCCGTTACCATTGCCTTTCCTTGCTTTCCCTTGCCTTCCTTACCTTCCTTTACTCTTTGCTTGCCTTCCGTGCATTGCTTAGCCTTGCGTTGTCGTTCCTTAGCCTTATCTCGCCTGACCGTGCCTTCCTTTGCTTTAAGCTTTACTTGCATTGTCGTGCCTTGCCTAGCCTTGCGTTGTCGTGCATTAGCCTTGCCTAGCCTCACCGTGCCTTGCCTTGCGTTACCCTTTCCTTGCATTGCCGTGCATTTCCTAGCCGTGTGTTTTCGTGCCTTAGCCTTGTTTCCCCTTGCCGTTGCGTGCCTTTTGTTACACTTGCCTTGCCTGGCTTTGCCTTGCCTTCCTTTCCTTCCGTTACTCTTTCCTTGCCTTGCCGTGCATTGCCTAGCCCTGCGTTGTCGTGCCTTAGCCTTCTTACCCCTTGCCGTGCCGTTCCTTCCGTTACCCTTGCCTTCCCTTGCTTTCCCTTGCCTTCCTTGCGTTCCGTTACTCTTTGCTTGCTTTCCGTGCATTGCCTAGCCTTGCGTTGTCATGCCTTAGGCTTGCCTCACCTGACCGTGCTTTCCCATGCGTTACCCTTTCCTTGCCTTGCCGTGCATTGCCTAGCGTGCGTTGTCGTGCCTTAGCCTTGTTTCCCCTTGCCGTGCCGTTCCTTCCGTTACCCTTGCCTTCCCTTGCTTTCCCTTGCCTTCCTTGCGTTCCGTTACTCTTTGCTTGCTTTCCGTGCATTGCCTAGCCTTGCGTTGTCATGCCTTAGCCTTGCCTCGCCTGACCGTGCTTTCCCATGCGTTACCCTTTCCTTGCCTTGCCGTTCATTGCCTAGCGTTCGGTGTCGTGCCTTAGACTTGTTCCCCCTTGCCGTGCCGTTCCTTCCGTTACCCTTGCCTTTCCTTGCTTTTCCTTGCCTTCCTTACCTTCCGTTACTCTTTGCTTGCCTTCTCTGAATTGCCTAGCCTTGCGTTGTCGTGCCTTTGCCTTATCTCGCCTGACCTTGCCTTCCTTTGCTTTAAGCTTTCCTTGCATTGTCGTGCATTGCCTAGCCTTGCGTTTTCGTGCATTAGCCTTGTCTAGCCTCACCGTGCATTGCCTTGCGTTACCCTTTACTTGCCTTGCCGTGCATTGCCTAGCCGTGCGTTGTCGTGCCTTAGCCTTGTTTCCCCTTGCCGTGCAGTTCCTTCCGTTACACTTGCCTTTCTTTGCTTTCCCTTGCCTTCCTTACCTTCCGTTACTCTTTGCTTGCCTTCCGTGCATTGCCTAGCCTTGCGTTGTCGTGCCTTAGCCTTGCCTCGCCTGAACGTGCTTTCCCATGCGTTACCCTTTCCTTGCCTTGCCGTGCATTGCCCAGCCTGCGTTGCCGTGCGTTAGCCTTGTTTCCCCTTGCCGTGCAATTCCTTCCGTTACCCTTGCCTTTCCTTGCTTTTCCTTGCCTTGCTTACCTTCCGTTACTCTTTGCTTCCCTTCCCTGCATTGCCTAGCCTTGCGTTGTCGTGCCTTAGCCTTATCTCGCCTGACCGTGCCTTCCTTTGCTTTAAGCTTTCCTTGCATTGTCGTGCATTGCCTAGCCTTGCGTTGTCGTGCATTAGCCTTGCCTAGCCTCACCGTGCCTTGCCTTGCGTTACCCTTTCCTTGCCTTGCCGTGCATTGCCTAGCCGTGCGTTGTCGTGCCTTAGCCTTGTTTCCCATTGCCGTGGCGTGCCTTTTGTTACACTTGCCTTTCCTGGCTTTGACTTGCCTTCCTTTCCTTCCGTTACTCTTTCCTTGCCTTGCCGTGCATTGCCTAGCCTTGCATTGTCCTGCCTTATCCTTACCTCACCTGAACGTGCTTTCCCATGCGTTACCCTTTCCTTGCCTTGCCGTGCATTGCCCAGCCTGCGTTGTCGTGCCTTAGCCTTGTTTCCCCTTGCCGTGCAGTTCCTTCCGTTACCCTTGCCTTCCCTTTCTTTCCCTTGCCTTCCTTGCGTTCCGTTACTCTTTGCTTGCTTTCCGTGCATTGCCTAGCCTTGCGTTGTCATGCCTTAGCCTTGCATCGCCTGACCGTGCTTTCCCATGCGTTACCCTTTCCTTGCCTTTCCGTGCATTGCCTAGCCGTGCGTTGTCGTGCCTTAGCCTTGTTTCCCCTTGCCGTGCCGTTCCTTCCGTTACACTTGCCTTTCCTTGCTTTTCCTTGCCTTCCTTACCTTCCGTTACTCTTTGCTTGCCTTCCCTGAATTGCCTAGCCTTGCGTTGTCGTGCCTTTGCCTTATCTCGCCTGACCTTGCCTTCCTTTGCTTTAAGCTTTCCTTCCATTGTCGTGCATTGCCTAGCCTTGCGTTTTCGTGCATTAGCCTTGTCTAGCCTCACCGTGCATTGCCTTGCGTTACCCTTTCCTTGCCTTGCCGTGCATTTCCTAGCCGTGTGTTGTCGTGCCTTAGCCTTGTTACCCCTTGCCGTGACGTTCCTTCCGTTACCCTTGCCTTCCCTTGCTTTCCCTTTCTTTCCTTGCATTCCGTTACTCCTTGCTTGCTTTCCGTGCATTGCCTAGCCTTGCGTTGGCTTTCCTTAGCCTTGCCTCGCCTGACCGTGCTTTCCCATGCGTTACCCTTTCCTTGCCTTGCCGTGCATTGCCTAGCGTGCGTTGTCGTGCCTTAGCCTTGTTTCCCCTTGCCGTGCCGTTCCTTCCGTTACACTTGCCTTTCTTTGCTTTCCCTTGCCTTCCTTACCTTCCGTTACTCTTTGCTTGCCTTCCGTGCATGGCCTAGCCTTGCGTTGTCGTGCCTTAGCCTTATCTCGCCTGACCGTGCCTTCCTTTGCTTTAAGCTTTACTTGCATTGTCGTGCATTGCCTAGCCTTGCGTTGTCGTGCATTAGCCTTGCCTAGCCTCACCGTGCCTTGCCTTGCGTTACCCTTTCCTTGCTTTGCCGTGCATTTCCTAGCCGTGTGTTGTCGTGCCTTAGCCTTGTTTCCCCTTGCCGTTGCGTGCCTTTTGTTACACTTGCCTTGCCTGGCTTTGCCTTGCCTTCCTTTCCTTCCGTTACTCTTTCCTTGCCTTGCCGTGCATTGCCTAGCCCTGCGTTGTCGTGCCTTAGCCTTGTTACCCCTTGCCGTGCCGTTCCTTCCGTTACCCTTGCCTTCCCTTGCTTTCCCTTGCCTTCCTTGCGTTCCGTTACTCTTTGCTTGCTTTCCGTGCATTGCCTAGCCTTGCGTTGTCATGCCTTAGGCTTGCCTCGCCTGACCGTGCTTTCCCATGCGTTACCCTTTCCTTGCCTTGCCGTGCATTGCCTAGCGTGCGTTGTCGTGCCTTAGCCTTGTTTCCCCTTGCCGTGCCGTTCCTTCCGTTACACTTGCCTTTCTTTGCTTTCCCTTGCCTTCCTTACCTTCCGTTACTCTTTGCTTGCCTTCCGTGCATTGCCTAGCCTTGCGTTGTCGTGCCTTACCCTTATCTCGCCTGACCGTGCCTTCCTTTGCTTTAAGCTTTCCTTGCATTGTCGTGCATTGCCTAGCCTTGCGTTGTCGTGCATTAGCCTTTTCTAGCCTCACCGTGCATTGCCTTGCGTTACCCTTTGCTTGCCTTGCCGTGCATTGCCTAGCCGTGCGTTGTCGTGCCTTAGCCTTGTTTCCCCTTGCCGTGCAGTTCCTTCTGTTACACTTGCCTTTCTTTGCTTTCCCTTGCCTTCCTTAACTTCCGTTACTCTTTGCTTGCCTTCCGTGCATTGCCTAGCCTTGCGTTGTCGTGCCTTAGCCTTGCCTCGCCCGAACGTGCTTTCCCATGCGTTACCCTTTCCTTGCCTTGCCGTGCATTGCCCAGCCTGCGTTGCCGTGCCTTAGCCTTGTTTCCCCTTGCCGTGCAATTCCTTCCGTTACCCTTGCCTTTCCTTGCTTTTCCTTGCCTTGCTTACCTTCCGTTACTCTTTGCTTCCCTTCCCTGCATTGCCTAGCCTTGCGTTGTCGTGCCTTAGCCTTATCTCGCCTGACCGTGCCTTCCTTTGCTTTAAGCTTTCCTTGCATTGTCGTGCATTGCCTAGCCTTGCGTTGTCGTGCATTAGCCTTGCCTAGCCTCACCGTGCCTTGCCTTGCGTTACCCTTTCCTTGCCTTGCCGTGAATTGCCTAGCCGTGCGTTGTCGTGCCTTAGCCTTGTTTCCCCTTGCCGTGGCGTGCCTTTTGTTACACTTGCCTTTCCTGGCTTCGACTTGCCTTCCTTTCCTTCCGTTACTCTTTCCTTGCCTTGCCGTGCATTGCCTAGCCTTGCATTGTCGTGCCTTATCCTTGCCTCACCTGACCGTGCCTTCCCCTGCGTTACCCTTTCCTTGCCTTGCCGTGCATTGCCTAGCCCTGCGTTGCCGTGCCTTAGCCTTGTTACCCCTTACAGTGCCGTTCCTTCCGTTACCCTTGCCTTCCCTTGCTTTCCCTTGCCTTCCTTGCGTTCCGTTACTCTTTGCTTGCTTTCCGTGCATTGCCTAGCCTTGCGTTGTCATGCCTTAGCCTTGCCTCGCCTGACCGTGCTTTCCCATGCGTTACCCTTTCCTTGCCTTGCCGTTCATTGCCTAGCGTTCGGTGTCGTGCCTTAGACTTGTTCCCCCTTGCCGTGCCGTTCCTTCCGTTACCCTTGCCTTTCCTTGCTTTTCCTTGCCTTCCTTACCTTCCGTTACTCTTTGCTTGCCTTCCCTGAATTGCCTAGCCTTGCGTTGTCGTGCATTAGCCTTGCCTAGCCTCACCGTGCCTTGCCTTGCGTTACCCTTTCCTTGCCTTGCCGTGCATTGCCTAGCCGTGCGTTGTCGTGCCTTAGCCTTGATTCCCCTTGCCGTGGCGTGCCTTTTGTTACACTTGCCTTGCCTGGCTTTGCCTTGCCTTCCTTTCCTTCCGTTACTCTTTACTTGCCTTGCCGTGCATTGCCTAGCCTTGCATTGTCGTGCCTTATCCTTGCCTCACCTGACCGTGCCTTACCCTGCGTTACCCTTTCCTTGCCTTGCCGTGCATTGCCTAGCCCTGCGTTGTCGTGCCTTAGCCTTCTTACCCCTTGCCGTGCCGTTCCTTCCGTTACCCTTGCCTTCCCTTGCTTTCCCTTGCCTTCCTTCCGTTCCGTTACTCTTTGCTTGCTTTCCGTGCATTGCCTAGCCTTGCGTTGTCATGCCTTAGCCTTGCCTCGCCTGACCGTGCTTTCCCATGCGTTACCCTTTCCTTGCCTTGCCGTTCATTGCCTAGCGTTCGGTGTCGTGCCTTAGACTTGTTCCCCCTTGCCGTGCCGTTCCTTCCGTTACCCTTGCCTTTCCTTGCTTTTCCTTGCCTTCCTTACCTTCCGTTACTCTTTGCTTGCCTTCCCTGAATTGCCTAGCCTTGCGTTGTAGTGCCTTTGCCTTATCTCGCCTGACCTTGCCTTCCTTTGCTTTAAGCTTTCCTTGCATTGTCGTGCATTGCCTAGCCTTGCGTTTTCGTGCATTAGCCTTGTCTAGCCTCACCGTGCATTGCCTTGCGTTACCCTTTGCTTGCCTTGCCGTGCATTGCCTAGCCGTGCGTTGTCGTGCCTTAGCCTTGTTTCCCCTTGCCGTGCAGTTCCTTCCGTTACACTTGCCTTTCTTTGCTTTCCCTTGCCTTCCTTACCTTCCGTTACTCTTTGCTTGCCTTCCGTGCATTGCCTAGCCTTGCGTTGTCTTGCCTTAGCCTTGCCTCGCCTGAACGTGCTTTCCCATGCGTTACCCTTTCCTTGCCTTGCCGTGCATTGCCCAGCCTGCGTTGCCGTGCCTTAGCCTTGTTTCCCCTTGCCGTGCAATTCCTTCCGTTACCCTTGCCTTTCCTTGCTTTTCCTTGCCTTGCTTACCTTCCGTTACTCTTTGCTTCCCTTCCCTGCATTGCCTAGCCTTGCGTTGTCGTGCCTTAGCCTTATCTCACCTGACCGTGCCTTCCTTTGCTTTAAGCTTTCCTTGCATTGTCGTGCATTGCCTAGCCTTGCGTTGTCGTGCATTAGCCTTGCCTAGCCTCACCGTGCCTTGCCTTGCGTTACCCTTTCCTTGCCTTGCCGTGCATTGCCTAGCCGTGCGTTGTCGTGCCTTAGCCTTGTTTCCCCTTGCCGTGGCGTGCCTTTTGTTACACTTGCCTTTCCTGGCTTTGACTTGCCTTCCTTTCCTTCCTTTACTCTTTCCTTGCCTTGCCGTGCATTGCCTAGCCTTGCATTGTCCTGCCTTATCCTTGCCTCACCTGACCGTGCCTTCCACTGCGTTACCCTTTCCTTGCCTTGCCGTGCATTGCCTAGCCCTGCGTTGCCGTGCCTTAGACTTGTTACCCCTTACCGTGCCGTTCCTTCCGTTACCCTTGCCTTCCCTTGCTTTCCCTTGCCTTCCTTGCGTTCCGTTACTCTTTGCTTGCTTTCCGTGCACTGCCTAGCCTTGCGTTGTCATGCCTTAGCCTTGCATCGCCTGACCGTGCTTTCCCATGCGTTACCCTTTCCTTGCCTTTCCGTGCATTGCCTAGCCATGCGTTGTCGTGCCTTAGCCTTGTTTCCCCTTGCCGTGCCGTTCCTTCCGTTACACTTGCCTTTCCTTCCTTTCCCTTGCCTTCCTTACCTTCCGTTACTCTTTGCTTCCCTTCCGTGCATTGCCTAGCCTTGCGTTGTCGTGCCTTAGCGTTTCCTCGCCTGACCGTGCTTTCAAATGCGTTACCCTTTCCTTGCCTTGCCGTTCATTGCCTAGCGTTCGGTGTCGTGCCTTAGACTTGTTTCCCCTTGCCGTGCCGTTCCTTCCGTTACCCTGGGCTTTCCTTCCTTTTCCTTGCCTTGCTTACCTTCCGTTACTCTTTGCTTGCCTTCCCTGAATTGCCTAGCCTTGCGTTGTCGTGCCTTAGCCTTATCTCGCCTGACCGTGCCTTCCTTTGCTTTAAGCTTTCCTTGCATTGTCTTGCATTGCCTAGCCTTGCGATGTCGTGCATTAACCTTGCCTAGCCTCACCGTGCCTTGCCTTGCGTTACCCTTTCCTTGCCTTGCCGTGCATTTCCTAGCCGTGTGTTGTCGTGCCTTAGCCTTGTTACCCCTTGCCGTGCCGTTCCTTCCGTTACCCTTGCCTTCCCTTGCTTTCCCTTTCCTTCCTTGCATTCCGTTACTCCTTGCTTGCTTTCCGTGCATTGCCTAGCCTTGCGTTGGCTTTCCTTAGCCTTGCCTCGCCTGACCGTGCTTTCCCATGCGTTACCCTTTCCTTGCCTTGCCGTGCATTGCCTAGCGTGCGTTGTCGTGCCTTAGCCTTGTTTCCCCTTGCCGTGCCGTTCCTTCCGTTACACTTGCCTTTCTTTGCTTTCCCTTGCCTTCCTTAACTTCCGTTACTCTTTGCTTGCCTTCCGTGCATTGCCTAGCATTGCGTTGTCGTGCCTTAGCCTTATCTCGCCTGACCGTGCCTTCCTTTGCTTTAAGCTTTACTTGCATTGTCGTGCATTGCCTAGCCTTGCGTTGTCGTGCATTAGCCTTGCCTAGCCTCATCGTACCTTCCCTTGCGTTACCCTTTCCTTGCCTTGCCGTGCATTTCCTAGCCGTGTGTTGAAGTGCCTTAGCCTTGTTTCCCCTTGCCTTTGCGTGCCTTTTGTTACACTTGCCTTGCCTGGGTTTGCCTTGCCTTCCTTTCCTTCCGTTACTCTTTCCTTTCCTTGCCGTGCATTGCCTAGCCCTGCGTTGTCGTGCCTTAGCCTTGTTACCCCTTGCCGTGCCGTTCCTTCCGTTACCCTTGCCTTCCCTTGCTTTCCCATGCCTTCCTTGCGTTCCGTTACTCTTTGCTTGCTTTCCGTGCATTGCCTAGCCTTGCGTTGTCATGCCTTAGGCTTGCCTCGCCTGACCGTGCTTTCCCATGCGTTAACCTTTCCTTGCCTTGCCGTGCATTGCCTAGCGTGCGTTGTCGTGCCTTAGCCTTGTTTCCCCTTGCCGTGCCGTTCCTTCCGTTACACTTGCCTTTCTTTGCTTTCCCTTGCCTTCCTTACCTTCCGTTACTCTTTGCTTGCCTTCCGTGCATTGCCTAGCCTTGCGTTGTCGTGCCTTAGCGTTATCTCGCCTGACCGTGCCTTCCTTTGCTTTAAGCTTTACTTGCATTGTCGTGCATTGCCTAGCCTTGCGTTGTCGTGCATTAGCCTTGCCTAGCCTCACCGTGCCTTGCCTTGCGTTACCCTTTCCTTGCCTTGCCGTGCATTTCCTAGCCGTGTGTTGTCGTGCCTTAGCCTTGTTTCCCCTTGCCGTTGCGTGCCTTTTGTTACACTTGCCTTGCCTGGCTTTGCCTTGCCTTCCTTTCCTTCCGTTACTCTTTCCTTGCCTTGCCGTGCATTGCCTAGCCCTGCGTTGTCGTGCCTTAGCCTTGTCTAGCCTCACCGTGCCTTGCCTTGCGTTACCCTTTGCTTGCCTTGCCGTGCATTGCCTAGCCGTGCGTTGTGGTGCCTTAGCCTTGTTTCCCCTTGCCGTGCAGTTCCATCCGTTACACTTGCCTTTCTTTGCTTTCCCTTGCCTTCCTTAACTTCCGTTACTCTTTGCTTGCCTTCCGTGCATTGCCTAGCCTTGCGTTGTCGTGCCTTAGCCTTGCCTCGCCTGAACGTGCTTTCCCATGCGTTACCCTTTCCTTGCCTTGCCGTGCATTGCCCAGCCTGCGTTGCCGTGCCTTAGCCTTGTTTCCCCTTGCCGTGCA
Organism: Macrotis lagotis; assembly: GCF_037893015.1. Lineage (NCBI taxonomy): Eukaryota > Metazoa > Chordata > Mammalia > Peramelemorphia > Peramelidae > Macrotis > Macrotis lagotis. The sequence continues at coordinate 51,706 of NW_027422059.1, read as the reverse complement.
ATTCCTTCCGTTACCCTTGCCTTTCCTTGCTTTTCCTTTCCTTGCTTACCTTCCGTTACTCTTTGCTTCCCTTCCCTGCATTGCCTAGCCTTGCGTTGTCGTGCCTTAGCCTTATCTCGCCTGACCGTGCCTTCCTTTGCTTTAAGCTTTCCTTGCATTGTCGTGCATTGCCTAACCTTGCGTTGTCGTGCATTAGCCTTGCCTAGCCTCACCGTGCCTTGCCTTGCGTTACCCTTTCCTTGCCTTGCCGTGCATTGCCTAGCCGTGCGTTGTCGTGCCTTAGCCTTGTTTCCCCTTGCCGTGGCGTGCCTTTTGTTACACTTGCCTTTTCTGGCTTTGACTTGCCTTCCTTTCCTTCCGTTACTCTTTCCTTGCCTTGCCGTGCATTGCCTAGCCTTGCATTGTCCTGCCTTATCCTTGCCTCACCTGACCGTGCCTTCCACTGCGTTACCCTTTCCTTGCCTTGCCGTGCATTGCCTAGCCCTACGTTGCCGTGCCTTAGACTTGTTACCCCTTACCGTGCCGTTCCTTCCGTTACCCTTGCCTTCCCTTGCTTTCCCTTGCCTTCCTTGCGTTCCGTTACTCTTTGCTTGCTTTCCGTGCATTGCCTAGCCTTGCGTTGTCATGCCTTAGCCTTGCATCGCCTGACCGTGCTTTCCCATGCGTTACCCTTTCCTTGCCTTTCCGTGCATTGCCTAGCCATGCGTTGTCGTGCCTTAGCCTTGTTTCCCCTTGCCGTGCCCTTCCTTCCGTTACACTTGCCTTTCCTTCCTTTCCCTTGCCTTCCTTACCTTCCGTTACTCTTTGCTTGCCTTCCGTGCATTGCCTAGCCTTGCGTTGTCGTGCCTTAGCGTTTCCTCGCCTGACCGTGCTTTCAAATGCGTTACCCTTTCCTTGCCTTGCCGTTCATTGCCTAGCGTTCGGTGTCGTGCCTTAGACTTGTTTCCCCTTGCCGTGCCGTTCCTTCCGTTACCCTGGCCTTTCCTTCCTTTTCCTTGCCTTGCTTACCTTCCGTTACTCTTTGCTTGCCTTCCCTGAATTGCCTAGCCTTGCGTTGTCGTGCCTTAGCCTTATCTCGCCTGACCGTGCCTTCCTTTGCTTTAAGCTTTCCTTGCATTGTCTTGCATTGCCTAGCCTTGCGTTGTCGTGCATTAACCTTGCCTAGCCTCACCGTGCCTTGCCTTGCGTTACCCTTTCCTTGCCTTGCCGTGCATTTCCTAGCCGTGTGTTTTCGTGCCTTAGCCTTGTTACCCCTTGCCGTGCCGTTCCTTCCGTTACCCTTGCCTTCCCTTGCTTTCCCTTTCCTTCCTTGCATTCCGTTACTCCTTGCTTGCTTTCCGTGCATTGCCTAGCCTTGCGTTGGCTTTCCTTAGCCTTGCCTCGCCTGACCGTGCTTTCCCATGCGTTACCCTTTCCTTTCCTTGCCGTGCATTGCCTAGCGTGCGTTGTCGTGCCTTAGCCTTGTTTCCCCTTGCCGTGCCGTTCCTTCCGTTACCCTTGCCTTCCCTTGCTTTCCCTTTCCTTCCTTGCATTCCGTTACTCCTTGCTTGCTTTCCGTGCATTGCTTAGCCTTGCGTTGGCTTTCCTTAGCCTTGCCTCGCCTGACCGTGCTTTCCCATGCGTTACCCTTTCCTTGCCTTGCCGTGCATTGCCTAGCGTGCGTTGTCGTGCCTTAGCCTTGTTTCCCCTTGCCGTGCCGTTCCTTCCGTTACACTTGCCTTTCTTTGCTTTCCCTTGCCTTCCTTACCTTCCGTTACTCTTTGCTTGCCTTCCGTGCATTGCCTAGCGTTGCGTTGTCGTGCCTTAGCCTTATCTCGCCTGACCGTGCCTTCCTTTGCTTTAAGCTTTACTTGCATTGTCGTGCATTGCCTAGCCTTGCGTTGTCGTGCATTAGCCTTGCCTAGCCTCACCGTGCCTTCCCTTGCGTTACCCTTTCCTTGCCTTGCCGTGCATTTCCTAGCCGTGTGTTGAAGTGCCTTAGCCTTGTTTCCCCTTGCCGTTGCGTGCCTTTTGTTACACTTGCCTTGCCTGGCTTTGCCTTGCCTTCCTTTCCTTCCGTTACTCTTTCCTTGCCTTGCCGTGCATTGCCTAGCCCTGCGTTGTCGTGCCTTAGCCTTGTTACCCCTTGCCGTGCCGTTCCTTCCGTTACCCTTGCCTTCCCTTGCTTTCCCTTGCCTTCCTTGCGTTCCGTTACTCTTTGCTTGCTTTCCGTGCATTGCCTAGCCTTGCGTTGTCATGCCTTAGGCTTGCCTCGCCTGACCGTGCTTTCCCATGCGTTACCCTTTCCTTGCCTTGCCGTGCATTGCCTAGCGTGCGTTGTCGTGCCTTAGCCTTGTCTAGCCTCACCGTGCATTGCCTTGCGTTACCCTTTGCTTGCCTTGCCGTGCATTGCCTAGCCGTGCGTTGTCGTGCCTTAGCCTTGTTTCCCCTTGCCGTGCAGTTCCATCCGTTACACTTGCCTTTGTTTGCTTTCCCTTGCCTTCCTTAACTTCCGTTACTCTTTGCTTGCCTTCCGTGCATTGCCTAGCCTTGCGTTGTCGTGCCTTAGCCTTGCCTCGCCTGAACGTGCTTTCCCATGCGTTACCCTTTCCTTGCCTTGCCGTGCATTGCCCAGCCTGCGTTGCCGTGCCTTAGCCTTGTTACCCCTTACAGTGCCGTTCCTTCCGTTACCCTTGCCTTCCATTGCTTTCCCTTGCCTTCCTTGCGTTCCGTTACTCTTTGCTTGCTTTCCGTGCATTGCCTAGCCTTGCGTTGTCATGCCTTAGCCTTGCATCGCCTGACCGTGCTTTCCCATGCGTTACCCTTTCCTTGCCTTTCCGTGCATTGCCTAGCCGTGCGTTGTCGTGCCTTAGCCTTGTTTCCCCTTGCCGTGCCGTTCCTTCCGTTACACTTGCCTTTCCTTCCTTTCCCTTGCCTTCCTTACCTTCCGTTACTCTTTGCTTGCCTTCCGTGCATTGCCTAGCCTTGCGTTGTCGTGCCTTAGCGTTGCCTCGCCTGACCGTGCTTTCAAATGCGTTACCCTTTCCTTGCCTTGCCGTTCATTGCCTAGCGTTCGGTGTCGTGCCTTAGACTTGTTTCCCCTTGCCGTGCCGTTCCTTCCGTTACCCTGGCCTTTCCTTCCTTTTCCTTGCCTTGCTTACCTTCCGTTACTCTTTGCTTGCCTTCCCTGAATTGCCTAGCTTTGCGTTGTCGTGCCTTAGCCTTATCTCGCCTGACCGTGCCTTCCTTTGCTTTAAGCTTTCCTTGCATTGTCGTGCATTGCCTAGCCTTGCGTTGTCGTGCATTAACCTTGCCTAGCCTCAACGTGCATTGCCTTGCGTTACCCTTTGCTTGCCTTGCCGTGCATTGCCTAGCCGTGCGTTGTCGTGCCTTAGCCTTGTTTCCCCTTGCCGTGCAGTTCCTTCCGTTACACTTGCCTTTCTTTGCTTTCCCTTGCCTTCCTTACCTTCCGTTACTCTTTGCTTGCCTTCCGTGCATTGCCTGGCCTTGCGTTGTCGTGCCTTAGCCTTGCCTCGCCTGAACGTGCTTTCCCATGCGTTACCCTTTCCTTGCCTTGCCGTGCATTGCCCAGCCTGCGTTGCCGTGCCTTAGCCTTGTTTCCCCTTGCCGTGCAATTCCTTCCGTTACCCTTGCCTTTCCTTGCTTTTCCTTGCCTTGCTTACCTTCCGTTACTCTTTGCTTCCCTTCCCTGCATTGCCTAGCCTTGCGTTGTCGTGCCTTAGCCTTATCTCGCCTGACCGTGCCTTCCTTTCCTTTAAGCTTTCCTTGCATTGTCGTGCATTGCCTAGCCTTGCGTTGTCGTGCATTAACCTTGCCTAGCCTCACCGTGCCTTGCCTTGCGTTACCCTTTCCTTGCCTTGCCGTGCATTTCCTAGCCGTGTGTTGTCTTGCCTTAGCCTTGTCACCCCTGGCCGTGCCGTTCCTTCCGTTACCCTTGCCTTCCCTTGCTTTCCCTTTCCTTCCTTGCATTCCGTTACTCCTTGCTTGCTTTCCGTGCATTGCCTAGCCTTGCGTTGGCTTTCCTTAGCCTTGCCTCGCCTGACCGTGCTTTCCCATGCGTTACCCTTTCCTTGCCTTGCCGTGCATTGCCTAGCGTGCGTTGTCGTGCCTTAGCCTTGTTTCCCCTTGCCGTGCCGTTCCTTCCGTTACACTTGCCTTTCTTTGCTTTCCCTTGCCTTCCTTACCTTCCGTTACTCTTTGCTTGCCTTCCGTACATTGCCAAGCCTTGCGTTGTCGTGCCTTAGCCTTGCCTCCCCTGACCGTGCTTTCCCATGCGTTACCCTTTCCTTGCCTTGCCGTGCATTGCCTAGCGTGCGTTGTCGTGCCTTAGACTTGTTTCCCCTTGCCGTGCCGTTCCTTCCGTTACCATTGCCTTTCCTTGCTTTCCCTTGCCTTCCTTACCTTCCGTTACTCTTTGCTTGCCTTCCCTGCATTGCCTAGCCTTGCGTTGTCGTTCCTTAGCCTTATCTCGCCTGACCGTGCCTTCCTTTGCTTTAAGCTTTACTTGCATTGTCGTGCCTTGCCTAGCCTTGCGTTGTCGTGCATTAGCCTTGCCTAGCCTCACCGTGCCTTGCCTTGCGTTACCCTTTCCTTGCCTTGCCGTGCATTTCCTAGCCGTGTGTTGTCGTGCCTTAGCCTTGTTTCCCCTTGCCGTTGCGTGCCTTTTGTTACACTTGCCTTGCCTGGCTTTGCCTTGCCTTCTTTTCCTTCCGTTACTCTTTCCTTGCCTTGCCGTGCATTGCCTAGCCCTGCGTTGTCGTGCCTTAGCCTTGTTACCCCTTGCCGTGCCGTTCCTTCCGTTACCCTTGCCTTCCCTTGCTTTCCCTTGCCTTCCTTGCGTTCCGTTACTCTTTGCTTGCTTTCCGTGCATTGCCTAGCCTTGCGTTGTCATGCCTTAGGCTTGCCTCGCCTGACCGTGCTTTCCCATGCGTTACCCTTTCCTTGCCTTGCCGTGCATTGCCTAGCGTGCGTTGTCGTGCCTTAGCCTTGTTTCCCCTTGCCGTGCCGTTCCTTCCGTTACCCTTGCCTTCCCTTGCTTTCCCTTGCCTTCCTTGCGTTCCGTTACTCTTTGCTTGCTTTCCGTGCATTGCCTAGCCTTGCGTTGTCATGCCTTAGCCTTGCCTCGCCTGACCGTGCTTTCCCATGCGTTACCCTTTCCTTGCCTTGCCGTTCATTGCCTAGCGTTCGGTGTCGTGCCTTAGAATTGTTCCCCCTTGCCGTGCCGTTTCTTCCGTTACCCTTGCCTTTCCTTGCTTTTCCTTGCCTTCCTTACCTTCCGTTACTCTTTGCTTGCCTTCCCTGAATTGCCTAGCCTTGCGTTGTCGTGCCTTTGCCTTATCTCGCCTGACCTTGCCTTCCTTTGCTTTAAGCTTTCCTTGCATTGTCGTGCATTGCCTAGCCTTGCCTTTTCGTGCATTAGCCTTGTCTAGCCTCACCGTGCATTGCCTTGCGTTACCCTTTGCTTGCCTTGCCGTGCATTGCCTAGCCGTGCGTTGTCGTGCCTTAGCCTTGTTTCCCCTTGCCGTGCAGTTCCTTCCGTTACACTTGCCTTTCTTTGCTTTCCCTTGCCTTCCTTACCTTCCGTTACTCTTTGCTTGCCTTCCGTGCATTGCCTAGCCTTGCGTTGTCGTGCCTTAGCCTTGCCTCGCCTGAACGTGCTTTCCCATGCGTTACCCTTTCCTTGCCTTGCCGTGCATTGCCCAGCCTGCGTTGCCGTGCCATAGCCTTGTTTCCCCTTGCCGTGCAATTCCTTCCGTTACCCTTGCCTTTCCTTGCTTTTCCTTGCCTTGCTTACCTTCCGTTACTCTTTGCTTCCCTTCCCTGCATTGCCTAGCCTTGCGTTGTCGTGCCTTAGCCTTATCTCGCCTGACCGTGCCTTCGTTTGCTTTAAGCTTTACTTGCATTGTCGTGCATTGCCTAGCCTTGCGTTGTCGTGCATTAGCCTTGCCTAGCCTCACCGTGCCTTGCCTTGCGTTACCCTTTCCTTGCCTTGCCGTGCATTGCCTAGCCGTGCGTTGTCGTGCCTTAGCCTTGTTTCCCCTTGCCGTGGCGTGCCTTTTGTTACACTTGCCTTTCCTGGCTTTGACTTGCCTTCCTTTCCTTCCGTTACTCTTTCCTTGCCTTGCCGTGCATTGCCTAGCCTTGCATTGTCGTGCCTTATCCTTGCCTCACCTGACCGTGCCTTCCCCTGCGTTACCCTTTCCTTGCCTTGCCGTGCATTGCCTAGCCCTGCGTTGCCGTGCTTAGACCTGTTACCCCTTACCGTGCCGTTCCTTCCGTTACCCTTGCCTTCCCTTGCTTTCCCTTGCCTTCCTTGCGTTCCGTTACTCTTTGCTTGCTTTCCGTGCATTGCCTAGCCTTGCGTTGTCATGCCTTAGCCTTGCATCGCCTGACCGTGCTTTCCCATGCGTTACCCTTTCCTTGCCTTTCCGTGCATTGCCTAGCCATGCGTTGTCGTGCCTTAGCCTTGTTTCCCCTTGCCGTGCCGTTCCTTCCGTTACACTTGCCTTTCCTTCCTTTCCCTTGCCTTCCTTACCTTCCGTTACTCTTTGCTTGCCTTCCGTGCATTGCCTAGCCTTGCGTTGTCGTGCCTTAGCGTTGCCTCGCCTGACCGTGCTTTCAAATGCGTTACCCTTTCCTTGCCTTGCCGTTCATTGCCTAGCGTTCGGTGTCGTGCCTTAGACTTGTTTCCCCTTGCCGTGCCGTTCCTTCCGTTACCCTGGCCTTTCCTTCCTTTTCCTTGCCTTGCTTACCTTCCGTTACTCTTTGCTTGCCTTTCCTGAATTGCCTAGCCTTGCGTTGTCGTGCCTTAGCCTTATCTCGCCTGACCGTGCCTTCCTTTGCTTTAAGCTTTCCTTGCATTGTCTTGCATTGCCTAGCCTTGCGTTGTCGTGCATTAACCTTGCCTAGCCTCACCGTGCCTTGCCTTGCGTTACCCTTTCCTTGCCTTGCCGTGCATTTCCTAGCCGTGTGTTGTCGTGCCTTAGCCTTGTTACCGCTTGCCGTGCCGTTCCTTCCGTTACCCTTGCCTTCCCTTGCTTTCCCTTTCCTTCCTTGCATTCCGTTACTCCTTGCTTGCTTTCCGTGCATTGCCTAGCCTTGCGTTGGCTTTCCTTAGCCTTGCCTCGCCTGACCGTGCTTTCCCATGCGTTACCCTTTCCTTGCCTTGCCGTGCATTGCCTAGCGTGCGTTGTCGTGCCTTAGCCTTGTTTCCCCTTGCCGTGCCGTTCCTTCCGTTACCCTTGCCTTCCCTTGCTTTCCCTTTCCTTCCTTGCATTCCGTTACTCCTTGCTTGCTTTCCGTGCATTCCCTAGCCTTGCGTTGGCTTTCCTTAGCCTTGCCTCGCCTGACCGTGCTTTCCCATGCGTTACCCTTTCCTTGCCTTGCCGTGCATTGCCTAGCGTGCGTTGTCGTGCCTTAGCCTTGTTTCCCCTTGCCGTGCCTTTCCTTCATTTACACTTGCCTTTCTTTGCTTTCCCTTGCCTTCCTTACCTTCCGTTACTCTTTGCTTCCCTTCCCTGCATTGCCTAGCCTTGCGTTGTCGTGCCTTAGCCTTATCTCGCCTGACCGTGCCTTCCTTTGCTTTAAGCTTTCCTTGCATTGTCGTGCATTGCCTAGCCTTGCGTTGTCGTGCATTAGCCTTGCCTAGCCTCACCGTGCCTTGCCTTGCGTTACCCTTTCCTTGCCTTGCCGTGCATTGCCTAGCCGTGCGTTGTCGTGCCTTAGCCTTGTTTCCCCTTGCCGTGGCGTGCCTTTTGTTACACTTGCCTTTCCTGGCTTTGACTTGCCTTCCTTTCCTTCCGTTACTCTTTCCTTGCCTTGCCGTGCATTGCCTAGCCTTGCATTGTCCTGCCTTATCCTTGCCTCACCTGACCGTGCCTTCCCCTGCGTTACCCTTTCCTTGCCTTGCCGTGCATTGCCTAGCCCTGCGTTGCCGTGCCTTAGACTTGTTACCCCTTACCGTGCGGTTCCTTCCGTTACCCTTGCCTTCCCTTGCTTTCCCTTGCCTTCCTTGCGTTCCGTTACTCTTTGCTTGCTTTCCGTGCATTGCCTAGCCTTGCGTTGTCATGCCTTAGCCTTGCATCGCCTGACCGTGCTTTCCCATGCGTTACCCTTTCCTTGCCTTTCCGTGCATTGCCTAGCCATGCGTTGTCGTGCCTTAGCCTTGTTTCCCCTTGCCGTGCCGTTCCTTCCGTTACACTTGCCTTTCCTTCCTTTCCCTTGCCTTCCTTACCTTCCGTTACTCTTTGCTTCCCTTCCGTGCATTGCCTAGCCTTGCGTTGTCGTGCCTTAGCGTTTCCTCGCCTGACCGTGCTTTCAAATGCGTTACCCTTTCCTTGCCTTGCCGTTCATTGCCTAGCGTTCGGTGTCGTGACTTAGACTTGTTTCCCCTTGCCGTGCCGTTCCTTCCGTTACCCTGGGCTTTCCTTCCTTTTCCTTGCCTTGCTTACCTTCCGTTACTCTTTGCTTGCCTTCCCTGAATTGCCTAGCCTTGCGTTGTCGTGCCTTAGCCTTATCTCTCCTGACCGTGCCTTCCTTTGCTTTAAGCTTTCCTTGCATTGTCTTGCATTGCCTAGCCTTGCGATGTCGTGCATTAACCTTGCCTAGCCTCACCGTGCCTTGCCTTGCGTTACCCTTTCCTTGACTTGCCGTGCATTTCCTAGCCGTGTGTTGTCGTGCCTTAGCCTTGTTACCCCTTGCCGTGCCGTTCCTTCCGTTACCCTTGCCTTCCCTTGCTTTCCCTTTCCTTCCTTGCATTCCGTTACTCCTTGCTTGCTTTCCGTGCATTGCCTAGCCTTGCGTTGGCTTTCCTTAGCCTTGCCTCGCCTGACCGTGCTTTCCCATGCGTTACCCTTTCCTTGCCTTGCCGTGCATTGCCTAGCGTGCGTTGTCGTGCCTTAGCCTTGTTTCCCCTTGCCGTGCCGTTCCTTCCGTTACCCTTGCCTTCCCTTGCTTTCCCTTTCCTTCCTTGCATTCCGTTACTCCTTGCTTGCTTTCCGTGCATTGCCTAGCCTTGCGTTGGCTTTCCTTAGCCTTGCCTCGCCTGACCGTGCTTTCCCATGCGTTACCCTTTCCTTGCCTTGCCGTGCATTGCCTAGCGTGCGTTGTCGTGCCTTAGCCTTGTTTCCCCTTGCCGTGCCGTTCCTTCCGTTACACTTGCCTTTCTTTGCTTTCCCTTGCCTTCCTTACCTTCCGTTACTCTTTGCTTGCCTTCCGTGCATTGCCTAGCATTGCGTTGTCGTGCCTTAACCTTATCTCCCCTGACCGTGCCTTCCTTTGCTTTAAGCTTTACTTGCATTGTCGTGCATTGCCTAGCCTTGCGTTGTCGTGCATTAGCCTTGCCTAGCCTCACCGTGCCTTCCCTTGCGTTACCCTTTCCTTGCCTTGCCGTGCATTTCCTAGCCGTGTGTTGAAGTGCCTTAGCCTTGTTTCCCCTTGCCGTTGCGTGCCTTTTGTTACACTTGCCTTGCCTGGCTTTGCCTTGCCTTCCTTTCCTTCCGTTACTCTTTCCTTGCCTTGCCGTGCATTGCCTAGCCCTGCGTTGTCGTGCCTTAGCCTTGTTACCCCTTGCCGTGCCGTTCCTTCCGTTACCCTTGCCTTCCCTTGCTTTCCCTTGCCTTCCTTGCGTTCCGTTACTCTTTGCTTGCTTTCCGTGCATTGCCTAGCCTTGCGTTGTCATGCCTTAGGCTTGCCTCGCCTGACCGTGCTTTCCCATGCGTTAACCTTTCCTTGCCTTGCCGTGCATTGCCTAGCGTGCGTTGTCGTGCCTTAGCCTTGTTTCCCCTTGCCGTGCCGTTCCTTCCGTTACACTTGCCTTTCTTTGCTTTCCCTTGCCTTCCTTACCTTCCGTTACTCTTTGCTTGCCTTCCGTGCATTGCCTAGCCTTGCGTTGTCGTGCCTTAGCGTTATCTCGCCTGACCGTGCCTTCCTTTGCTTTAAGCTTTACTTGCATTGTCGTGCATTGCCTAGCCTTGCTTTGTCGTGCATTAGCCTTGCCTAGCCTCACCGTGCCTTCCCTTGCGTTACCCTTTCCTTGCCTTGCCTTGCATTTCCTAGCCGTGTGTTGTCGTGCCTTAGCCTTGTTTCCCCTTGCCGTTGCGTGCCTTTCGTTACACTTGCCTTGCCTGGCTTTGCCTTGCCTTCCTTTCCTTCCGTTACTCTTTCCTTGCCTTGCCGTGCATTGCCTAGCCCTGCGTTGTCGTGCCTTAGCCTTGTTACCCCTTGCCGTGCCGTTCCTTCTGTTACCCTTGCCTTCCCTTGCTTTCCCTTGCCTTCCTTGCGTTCCGTTACTCTTTGCTTGCTTTCCGTGCATTGCCTAGCCTTGCGTTGTCATGCCTTAGGCTTGCCTCGCCTGACCGTGCTTTCCCATGCGTTACCCTTTCCTTGCCTTGCCGTGCATTGCCTAGCGTGCGTTGTCGTGCCTTAGCCTTGTTTCCCCTTGCCGTGCCGTTCCTTCCGTTACACTTGCCTTTCTTTGCTTTCCCTTGCCTTCCTTACCTTCCGTTACTCTTTGCTTGCCTTCCGTGCATTGCCTAGCCTTGCGTTGTCGTGCCTTAGCCTTATCTCGCCTGACCGTGCCTTCCTTTGCTTTAAGCTTTCCTTGCATTGTCGTGCATTGCCTAGCCTTGCGTTGTCGTGCATTAGCCTTGTCTAGCCTCACCGTGCATTGCCTTGCGTTACCCTTTGCTTGCCTTGCCGTGCATTGCCTAGCCGTGCGTTGTCGTGCCTTAGCCTTGTTTCCCCTTGCCGTGCAGTTCCATCCGTTACACTTGCCTTTGTTTGCTTTCCCTTGCCTTCCTTAAGTTCCGTTACTCTTTGCTTGCCTTCCGTGCATTGCCTAGCCTTGCGTTGTCGTGCCTTAGCCTTGCCTCGCCTGAACGTGCTTTCCCATGCGTTACCCTTTCCTTACCTTGCCGTGCATTGCCCAGCCTGCGTTGCCGTGCCTTAGCCTTGTTACCCCTTACAGTGCCGTTCCTTCCGTTACCCTTGCCTTCCATTGCTTTCCCTTGCCTTCCTTGCGTTCCGTTACTCTTTGCTTGCTTTCCGTGCATTGCCTAGCCTTGCGTTGTCATGCCTTAGCCTTGCATCGCCTGACCGTGCTTTCCCATGCGTTACCCTTTCCTTGCCTTTCCGTGCATTGCCTAGCCGTGCGTTGTCGTACCTTAGCCTTGTTTCCCCTTGCCGTGCCGTTCCTTCCGTTACACTTGCCTTTCCTTCCTTTCCCTTGCCTTCCTTACCTTCCGTTACTCTTTGCTTGCCTTCCGTGCATTGCCTAGCCTTGCGTTGTCGTGCCTTAGCTTTGCCTCGCCTGACCGTGCTTTCAAATGCGTTACCCTTTCCTTGCCTTGCCGTTCATTGCCTAGCGTTCGGTGTCGTGCCTTAGACTTGTTTCCCCTTGCCGTGCCGTTCCTTCCGTTACCCTGGCCTTTCCTTCCTTTTCCCTGCCTTGCTTACCTTCCGTTACTCTTTGCTTGCCTTCCCTGAATTGCCTAGCTTTGCGTTGTCGTGCCTTAGCCTTATCTCGCCTGACCGTGCCGTCCTTTGCTTTAAGCTTTCCTTGCATTGTCGTGCATTGCCTAGCCTTGCGTTGTCGTGCATTAAATTTGCCTAGCCTCACCGTCCCTTGCCTTGCGTTACCCTTTGCTTGCCTTGCCGTGCATTGCCTAGCCGTGCGTTGTCGTGCCTTAGCCTTGTTTCCCCTTGCCGTGCAGTTCCTTCCGTTACACTTGCCTTTCTTTGCTTTCCCTTGCCTTCCTTACCTTCCGTTACTCTTTGCTTGCCTTCCGTGCATTGCCTAGCCTTGCGTTGTCGTGCCTTAGCCTTGCCTCGCCTGAACGTGCTTTCCCATGCGTTACCCTTTCCTTGCCTTGCCGTGCATTGCCCAGCCTGCGTTGCCGTGCCTTAGCCTTGTTTCCCCTTGCCGTGCAATTCCTTCCGTTACCCTTGCCTTTCCTTGCTTTTCCTTGCCTTGCTTACCTTCCGTTACTCTTTGCTTCCCTTCCCTGCATTGCCTAGCCTTGCGTTGTCGTGCCTTAGCCATATCTCGCCTGACCGTGCCTTCCTTTGCTTTAAGCTTTCCTTGCATTGTCGTGCATTGCCTAGCCTTGCGTTGTCGTGCATTAACCTTGCCTAGCCTCACCGTGCCTTGCCTTGCGTTACCCTTTCCTTGCCTTGCCGTGCATTTCCTAGCCGTGTGTTGTCTTGCCTTAGCCTTGTCACCCCTTGCCGTGCCGTTCCTTCCGTTACCCTTGCCTTCCCTTGCTTTCCCTTTCCTTCCTTGCATTCCGTTACTCCTTGCTTGCTTTCCGTGCATTGCCTAGCCTTGCGTTGGCTTTCCTTAGCCTTGCCTCGCCTGACCGTGCTTTCCCATGCGTTACCCTTTCCTTGCCTTGCCGTGCATTGCCTAGCGTGCGTTGTCGTGCCTTAGCCTTGTTTCCCCTTGCCGTGCCGTTCCTTCCGTTACACTTGCCTTTCTTTGCTTTCCCTTGCCTTCCTTACCTTCCGTTACTCTTTGCTTGCCTTCCGTGCATTGCCAAGCCTTGCGTTGTCGTGCCTTAGCCTTGCCTCCCCTGACCGTGCTTTCCCATGCGTTACCCTTTCCTTGCCTTGCCGTGCATTGCCTAGCGTGCGTTGTCGTGCCTTAGACTTGTTTCCCCTTGCCGTGCCGTTCCTTGCGTTACCATTGCCTTTCCTTGCTTTCCCTTGCCTTCCTTACCTTCCGTTACTCTTTGCTTGCCTTCCCTGCATTGCCTAGCCTTGCGTTGTCGTTCCTTAGCCTTATCTCGCCTGACCGTGCCTTCCTTTGCTTTAAGCTTTACTTGCATTGTCGTGCCTTGCCTAGCCTTGCGTTGTCGTGCATTAGCCTTGCCTAGCCTCACCGTGCCTTGCCTTGCGTTACCCTTTCCTTGCCTTGCCGTGCATTTCCTAGCCGTGTGTTGTCGTGCCTTAGCCTTGTTTCCCCTTGCCGTTGCGTGCCTTTTGTTACACTTGCCTTGCCTGGCTTTGCCTTGCCTTCCTTTCCTTCCGTTACTCTTTCCTTGCCTTGCCGTGCATTGCCTAGCCCTGCGTTGTCGTGCCTTAGCCTTGTTACCCCTTGCCGTGCCGTTCCTTCCGTTACCCTTGCCTTCCCTTGCTTTCCCTTGCCTTCCTTGCGTTCCGTTACTCTTTGCTTGCTTTCCGTGCATTGCCTAGCCTTGCGTTGTCATGCCTTAGGCTTGCCTCGCCTGACCGTGCTTTCCCATGCGTTACCCTTTCCTTGCCTTGCCGTGCATTGCCTAGCGTGCGTTGTCGTGCCTTAGACTTGTTTCCCCTTGCCGTGCCGTTCCTTCCGTTACACTTGCCTTCCCTTGCTTTCCCTTGCCTTCCTTGCGTTCCGTTACTCTTTGCTTGCTTTCCGTGCATTGCCTAGCCTTGCGTTGTCATGCCTTAGCCTTGCCTCGCCTGACCGTGCTTTCCCATGCGTTACCCTTTCCTTGCCTTGCCGTTCATTGCCTAGCGTTCGGTGTCGTGCCTTAGAATTGTTCCCCCTTGCCGTGCCGTTTCTTCCGTTACCCTTGCCTTTCCTTGCTTTTCCTTGCCTTCCTTACCTTCCGTTACTCTTTGCTTGCCTTCCCTGAATTGCCTAGCCTTGCGTTGTCGTGCCTTTGCCTTATCTCGCCTGACCTTGCCTTCCTTTGCTTTAAGCTTTCCTTGCATTGTCGTGCATTGCCTAGCCTTGCGTTTTCGTGCATTAGCCTTGTCTAGCCTCACCGTGCATTGCCTTGCGTTACCCTTTGCTTGCCTTGCCGTGCATTGCCTAGCCGTGCGTTGTCGTGCCTTAGCCTTGTTTCCCCTTGCCGTGCAGTTCCTTCCGTTACACTTGCCTTTCTTTGCTTTCCCTTGCCTTCCTTACCTTCCGTTACTCTTTGCTTGCCTTCCGTGCATTGCCTAGCCTTGCGTTGTCGTGCCTTAGCCTCCTTGCCTCACCTGACCGTGCCTTCCCCTGCGTTACCCTTTCCTTGCCTTGCCGTGCATTGCCTAGCCCTGCGTTGCCTTGTGCTTAGACTTGTTACCCCTTACCGTGCCGTTCCTTCCGTTACCCTTGCCTTCCCTTGCTTTCCCTTGCCTTCCTTGCGTTCCGTTACTCTTTGCTTGCTTTCCGTGCATTGCCTAGCCTTGCGTTGTCATGCCTTAGCCTTGCATCGCCTGACCGTGCTTTCCCATGCGTTACCCTTTCCTTGCCTTTCCGTGCATTGCCTAGCCATGCGTTGTCGTGCCTTAGCCTTGTTTCCCCTTGCCGTGCCGTTCCTTCCGTTACACTTGCCTTTCCTTCCTTTCCCTTGCCTTCCTTACCTTCCGTTACTCTTTGCTTGCCTTCCGTGCATTGCCTAGCCTTGCGTTGTCGTGCCTTAGCGTTGCCTCGCCTGACCGTGCTTTCAAATGCGTTACCCTTTCCTTGCCTTGCCGTTCATTGCCTAGCGTTCGGTGTCGTGCCTTAGACTTGTTTCCCCTTGCCGTGCCGGTCCTTCCGTTACCCTGGCCTTTCCTTCCTTTTCCTTGCCTTGCTTACCTTCCGTTACTCTTTGCTTGCCTTCCCTGAATTGCCTAGCCTTGCGTTGTCGTGCCTTAGCCTTATCTCGCCTGACCGTGCCTTCCTTTGCTTTAAGCTTTCCTTGCATTGTCGTGCATTGCCTGGCCTTGCGTTGTCGTGCATTAACCTTGCCTAGCCTCACCGTGCCTTGCCTTGCGTTACCCTTTCCTTGCCTTGCCGTGCATTTCCTAGCCGTGTGTTGTCGTGCCTTAGCCTTGTTACCCCTTGCCGTGCCGTTCCTTCCGTTACCCTTGCCTTCCCTTGCTTTCCCTTTCCTTGCTTGCATTCCGTTACTCCTTGCTTGCTTTCCGTGCATTGCCTAGCCTTGCGTTGGCTTTCCTTAGCCTTGCCTCGCCTGACCGTGCTTTCCCATGCGTTACCCTTTACTTGCCTTGCCGTGCATTCCCTAGCGTGCGTTGACGTGCCTTAGCCTTGTTTCCCCTTGCCGTGCCGTTCCTTCCGTTACCCTTGCCTTCCCTTGCTTTCCCTTTCCTTCCTTGCATTCCGTTACTCCTTGCTTGCTTTCCGTGCATTCCCTAGCCTTGCGTTGGCTTTCCTTAGCCTTGCCTCGCCTGACCGTGCTTTCCCATGCGTTACCCTTTCCTTGCCTTGCCGTGCATTGCCTAGCGTGCGTTGTCGTGCCTTAGACTTGTTTCCCCTTGCCGTGCCGTTCCTTCCGTTACCATTGCCTTTCCTTGCTTTCCCTTGCCTTCCTTACCTTCCGTTACTCTTTGCTTGCCTTCCCTGCATTGCCTAGCCTTGCGTTGTCGTGCCTTAGCCTTATCTCGCCTGACCGTGCCTTCCTTTGCTTTAAGCTTTACTTGCATTGTCGTGCATTGCCTAGCCTTGCGTTGTCGTGCATTAGCCTTGCCTAGCCTCACCGTGCCTTGCCTTGCGTTACCCTTTCCTTGCCTTGCCGTGCATTTCCTAGCCGTGTGTTGTCGTGCCTTAGCCTTGTTTCCCCTTGCCGTTGCGTGCCTTTTGTTACACTTGCCTTGCCTGGCTTTGCCTTGCCTTCCTTTCCTTCCGTTACTCTTTCCTTGCCTTGCCGTGCATTGCCAAGCCCTGCGTTGTCGTGCCTCAGCCTTGTTACCCCTTGCCGTGCCGTTCCTTCCGTTACCCTTGCCTTCCCTTGCTTTCCCTTGCCTTCCTTGCGTTCCGTTACACTTTCCTTGCTTTCCGTGCATTGCCTAGCCTTGCGTTGTCATGCCTTAGGCTTGCCTCGCCTGACCGTGCTTTCCCATGCGTTACCCTTTCCTTGCCTTGCCGTGCTTTGCCTAGCGTGCGTTGTCGTGCCATAGCCTTGTTTCCCCTCGCCGTGCCGTTCCTTCCGTTACACTTGCCTTTCTTTGCTTTCCCTTGCCTTCCTTACCTTCCGTTACTCTTTGCTTGCCTTCCGTGCATTGCCTAGCCTTGCGTTGTCGTGCCTTAGCCTTATCTCGCCTGACCGTGCCTTCCTTTGCTTTAAGCTTTCCTTGCATTGTCGTGCATTGCCTAGCCTTGCGTTGTCGTGCATTAGCCTTGCCTAGCCTCACCGTGCCTTTCCTTGCGTTACCCTTTCCTTGCCTTGCCGTGCATTGCCTAGCCGTGCGTTGTCGTGCCTTAGCCTTGATTCCCCTTGCCGTGGCGTGCCTTTTGTTACAATTGCCTTGCCTGGCTTTGCCTTGCCTTCCTTTCCTTCCGTTACTCTTTCCTTGCCTTGCCGTGCATTGCCTAGACTTGCATTGTCGTGCCTTATCCTTGCCTCACCTGACCGTGCCTTCCCCTGCGTTACCCTTTCCTTCCCTTGCCGTGCATTTCCTAGCCCTGCGTTGTCGTGCCTTAGCCTTCTTACCCATTGGCGTGCCGTTCCTTCCGTTACCCTTGCCTTCCCTTGCTTTCCCTTGCCTTCCTTGCGTTCCGTTACTCTTTGCTTGCTTTCCGTGCATTGCCTAGCCTTGCGTTGTCATGCCTTAGCCTTGCCTCTCCTGACCGTGCTTTCCCATGCGTTACCCTTTCCTTGCCTTGCCGTGCATTGCCTAGCGTGCGTTGTCGTGCCTTAGCCTTGTTTCCCCTTGCCGTGCCGTTCCTTCCGTTACACTTGCCTTTCCTTGCTTTCCCTTGCCTTCCTTACCTTCCGTTACTCTTTGCTTGCCTTCCGTGCATTGCCTAGCCTTGCGTTGTCGTGCCTTAGCCTTGCCTCGCCTAACCGTGCTTTCCCATATGTTACCCTTTCCTTGCCTTGCCGTTCATTGCCTAGCGTTCGGTGTCGTGCTTTAGACTTGTTCCCCCTTGCCGTTCCGTTCCTTCCGTTACCCTTGCCTTTCCTTGCTTTTCCTTGCCTTCCTTACCTTCCGTTACTCTTTGCTTGCCTTCGCTGAATTGCCTAGCCTTGCGTTGTCGTGCCTTTGCCTTATCTCGCCTGACCTTGCCTTCCTTTGCTTTAAGCTTTCCTTGCATTGTCGTGCATTGCCTAGCCTTGCGTTTCCGTGCATTAGCCTTGCCTAGCCTCACCGTGCCTTGCCTTGCGTTACCCTTTCCTTGCCTTGCCGTGCATTGCCTAGCGTGCGTTGTCGTGCCTTAGCCTTGTTTCCACTTGCCGTGAAGTTCCTTCCGTTACACTTGCCTTTCTTTGCTTTCCCTTGCCTTCCTTACCTTCCGTTACTCTTTGCTTGCCTTCCGTGCATTGCCTAGCCTTGCGTTGTCGTGCCTTGGCCTTGCCTCGCCAGAACGTGCTTTCCCTTGCGTTACCCTTTCCTTGACTTGCCGGGCATTGCCCAGCCTGCGTTGCCGTGCCTTAGCCTTGTTTCCCCTTGCCGTGCAGTTCCTTCCGTTACCCTTGCCTTTCCTTGCTTTTCCTTGCCTTGCTTACCTTCCGTTACTCTTTGCTTCCCTTCCCTGCATTGCCTAGCCTTGCGTTGTCGTGCCTTAGCCTTATCTCGCCTGACCGTGCCTTCCTTTGCTTTAAGCTTTCCTTGCATTGTCGTGCATTGCCTAGCCTTGCGTTGTCGTGCATTAGCCTTGCCTAGCCTCACCGTGCCTTGCCTTGCGTTACCCTTTCCTTGCCTTGCCGTGCATTGCCTAGCCGTGCGTTGTCGTGCCTTAGCCTTGTTTCCCCTTGCCGTGGCGTGCCTTTTGTTACACTTGCCTTTCCTGGCTTTGACTTGCCTTCCTTTCCTTCCGTTACTCTTTCCTTGCCTTGCCCTGCATTGCCTAGCCTTGCATTGTCGTGCCTTATCCTTGCCTCACCTGACCGTGCCTTCCCCTGCGTTACCCTTTCCTTGCCTTGCCGTGCATTGCCTAGCCCTGCGTTGCCGTGCCTTAGCCTTGTTACCCCTTACCGTGCCGTTCCTTCCGTTACCCTTGCCTTCCCTTGCTTTCCCTTGCCTTCCTTACCTTCCGTTACTCTTTGCTTGGTTTCCGTGCATTGCCTAGCCTTGCGTTGTCATGCCTTAGCCTTGCATCGCCTGACCGTGCTTTCCCATGCGTTACCCTTTCCTTGCCTTTCCGTGCATTGCCTAGCCGTGCGTTGTCGTGCCTTAGCCTTGTTTCCCCTTGTCGTGCCGTTCCTTCCGTTACACTTGCCTTCCCTTGCTTTCCCTTGCCTTCCTTACCTTCCGTTACTCTTTGCTTGCCTTCCGTGCATTGCCTAGCCTTGCGTTGTCGTGCCTTAGCGTTGCCTCGCCTGACCGTGCTTTCAAATGCGTTACCCTTTCCTTGCCTTGCCGTTCATTGCCTAGCGTTCGGTGTCGTGCCTTAGACTTGTTTCCCCTTGCCGTGCCGTTCCTTCCGTTACCCTGGCCTTTCCTTCCTTTTCCTTGCCTTGCTTACCTTCCGTTACTCTTTGCTTGCCTTCCCTGAATTTCCTAGCCTTGCGTTGTCGTGCCTTAGCCTTATCTCGCCTGACCTTGCCTTCCTTTGCTTTAAGCTTTCCTTGCATTGTCGTGCATCGCCTAGCCTTGCGTTTTCGTGCATTAGCCTTGCCTAGCCTCACCGTGCCTTTCCTTGCGTTACCCTTTGCTTGCGTTGCCGTGCATTGCCTAGCCGTGCGTTGTCGTGCCTTAGCCTTGTTTCCCCTTGCCGTGCCGTTCCTTCCGTTACACTTGCCTTTCTTTACTTTCCCTTTCCTTCCTTACCTTCCGTTTCTCTTTGCTTGCCTTCCGTGCATTGCCTAGCCTTGGGTTGTCGTGCCTTAGCCTTGCCTCGCCTGACCGTGCTTTCCCATGCGTTACCCTTTCCTTGCCTTGCCGTGCATTGCCGTCGTGCGTTGTCGTGCCTTAGCATTGTTTCCCCTTGCCGTGCCGTTCCTTCCGTTTCCCTTGCCTTGCCTTGGTTTCCCTTGCCTTCCTTGCCTTCCGTTACTCTTTGCTTGCCTTCCGTGCATTGCCTAGCCTTGCGTTGTCGTGCATTAGCCTTGCCTCTCCTGACCGTGGCTTGCCTTGCGTTACCCATTCCTTGCCTTGCCGTGCATTGCCTAACCGTGCGTTGTCTTGAATTAGCCTTGTCTTGCCTTACCGTGCCTTGCCTTTCGTTACCCTTTCCTTGCCTGGCCGTGCATTCCCTAGCCGTGCGTTGCCGTTCCTTAGCCTTGTTACCCCTTGCCGTGCCTTGCCTTTCGTTACACTTGCCTTGCCTTGCTTTGCCTTGCCTTCCTTTCCTTCCGTTACTCTTTCCTTGCCTAGCCGTGCACTGCCTAGCCTTGCGTTGTCGTGCATTAGCCTTGTTTCCCCTTGCCATAGCCTTGCTTGCGTTGCCTTGCTTTGCCTTGCCTTCCTTGCTTTCCGTTACTCTTTGCTTGCCTTCCGTGCATTGCCTAGCCTTGCGTGGTCGTGCCTTAGCCTTTTTTCACCTTGCCATAGCCTTGCATGCGTTGCCTTGCTTTGCCTTGCCTTCCTTGCTTTCCGTTACTCTTTGCTTCCTTTCCGTGCATTGCCTAGCCTTGCGTTGTCGTGCATTAGACTTGCCTCCCCAAACCGTGCCTTGCCTTGTGTTACCCTTTCCTTACCTTACCCT
Organism: Macrotis lagotis; assembly: GCF_037893015.1. Taxonomy (NCBI): domain Eukaryota; kingdom Metazoa; phylum Chordata; class Mammalia; order Peramelemorphia; family Peramelidae; genus Macrotis; species Macrotis lagotis. The sequence continues at coordinate 32,145 of NW_027422059.1, read as the reverse complement.
GCATTGCCTAGCCCTGTGTTGTCGTGCCTTAGCCTTGTTTCCCCTTGCCGTGCCGTTCCTTCCGTTACCCTTGCCTTCCCTTGCTTTCCCTTGCTTTCCTTGCCTTCCGTTACTCTTCGCTTTTCTTCCGTGCATTGCCTAGCGTTGCGTTGTCGTGCCTTAGCCTTGCCTCGCCAGACAGTGCCTTGCCTTGCGTTACCCTTTCCTTGCCTTGCCGTGCACTGCCTAGCCTTGCCTTGTCGTGCATTAGCCTTGCCTTGCCTGACCGTGCCTTGCCTGGCGTTACCATTTCCTTGCCTTGCCGTGCATTGCCTAGCCATGCGTTGTCGTGCCTTAGCCTTGTTTCCCCGTGCCGTGCCGTTCCTTCCGTTACCCTTGCCTTGCCCTGCTTTCCCTTGCCTTCCTTGGTTTCCGTTACTCTTTGCTTGCCTTCCGTGCATTGCCTATCCTTGCGCTGTCATGCATCAGCCTTGCCTTGCCTCAGAGTGCCTTGCCTTGCGTTACCTTTTCCTTGGCTGGCCGTGCATTGCCTAGTCGTGCGTTGTGGTGCCTTAGCCTTGTTTCACATTGCCATAGCCTTGCTTGCTTTGCCTTTCTTTCCCTTGCCTTCCTTGCTTTCCGTTACTCTTTGCTTGCCTTCCGTGCATTGCCTAGCCTTGCGTTTTCGTGCATTAGCCTTGCCTCCCCAAACCGTGCCTTGCCTTGCGTTACCCTTTCCTTGCCTTGCCCTGCATTGCCTAGCCCTGTGTTGTCGTGCCTTAGCCTTGTTTCCCCTTCCCGTGCCGTGCCTGTTGTTACACTTGCCTTGCCATGCTTTTCCTTGCCTTCCTTTCCTTCCATTACTCTTTCCTTGCCTAGCCGTCCACTGCCTATCCTTGCGTTGTCGTGCATTAGCCTAGCCTCCCCAAACCGTGCCTTGCCTTGCGTTACCCTTTCCTTGCCTTGCCGTGCATTGCCTAGCCGTGCGTTGTCGTGCATTAGCCTTGTCTTGCCTTACCGTGCCTTGCCTTGCGTTACCCTTTCCTTGCCTGGCCGTGCATTGCCTAGCCGTGCGTTGCCGTTCCTTAGCCTTGTTTCCCCTTGCCGTGCCTTGCCTTTTGTTACACTTGCCTTGCCTTGCTTTGCCTTGCCTTCCTTTCCTTCCGTTGCTCTTTCCTTGCCTAGCCGTGCACTGCCTATCCTTGCGTTGTCGTGCATTAGCCTTGCCTCCCCAAACCGTGCCTTGCCTTGCGTTACCATTTCCTTGCCTTGCCCTGCATTGCCTAGCCGTGCGTTACCGTGCCTTAGCCTTGTTTCCCCTTGCCGTGCCGTTCCTTCCGTTAACCTTGCCTTGCCTTGCTTTCCCTTGCCTTCCTTGCATTCCGTTATTCTTTGCTTGCCTTCCGTGCATTGCCTAGCCTTGCGTTGTCGTGCCTTAGCCTTGCCTCGCGTGACCGTGCCTTGCCTTGCGTTACCCTTACCTTGCCTTGCCCTGCATTGCCTAGCCGTTCGTTGTCGTGCCTTAGCCTTGTTTGCCCTTGCCGTGCCGTTCCTTCCGTTACTCTTGCCTTGCTTTCCCTTGCCTTCCTTGCCTTCCGTTACTCTTTGCTAGCCTTCCGTGCATTGCCTAGCCTTGCGTTGTCGTTTCTTAGCCTTTTTTCACCTTGCCATAGCCTTGCTTGCGTTGCCTTGCTTTGCCTTGCCTTCCTTGCCTTCCGTTACTCTTTGCTTCCCTTCCGTGCATTGCCTAGCCTTGCGTGGTCGTGCCTTAGCCTTTTTTCACCTTGCCATAGCCTTGCTTGCGTTGCCTTGCTTTGCGTTGCATTCCTTGCCTTCCATTACTCTTTGCTTGCCTTCCGTGCATTGCCTAGCCTTGCGTGGTCGTGCCTTAGCCTTTTTTCACCTTGCCATAGCCTTGCTTGCGTTGCCTTGTTTTGCCTTGCATTCCTTGCCTTCCGTTACTCTTTGCTTGCCTTCCGTGCATTGCCTAGCCTTGCATTGTCGTGCATTAGCCTTGCCTCCCCAAACCGTGCCTTGCCTTGCGTTACCCTTTCCTTGCCTTGCCCTACATTGCCTAGCCCTGTGTTGTCGTGCGTTAGCCTTGTTTCCCCTTGCCGTGCCGTTCCTTTCGTTACCCTTGCCTTCCCCTGCTTTCCCTTGCATTCCTTGCCTTCCGTTACTCTTTGCTTGCCTTCCGTGCATTGCCTAGCCTTGCGTAGTCGTGCCTTAGCCTTGCCTCGCCTGACCGTGCCTTGCCTTGCGTTACCCTTTCCTTGCCTTGCCGTGAATTGCTTAGCCCTCCGTTGCCGTGCCTTAGCCTTGTTTCCCCTTGCCGAGCCGTTCCTTCCGTTACTCTTGCCTTGCCTTGGTTTCCCTTGCCTTCCTTGCCTTCCGTTACTCTTTGCTTGCCTTCCGTGCATTGCCTAGCCTTGCGTTGTCGTGCCTTAGCCTTGCGTCGCCTGACCGTGCCTTGCCTTGCGTTACCCTTTCCTTGTCTTGCCGTGCATTGCCTAGCAGTGCGTTGTCGTGCATTAGCCTTGTCTAGCCTTACCGTGCCTCGCCTTGCGTTACCCTTTCCTTGCCTGGCCGTGCATTGCCTAGCCGTGCGTTGCCGTTCCTTAGCCTTGTTTCCCCTTGCCGTGCCTTGCCTTTTGTTACACTTGCCTTGCCTTGCTTTGCCTTGCCTTCCTTTCCTTCCGTTACTCTTTCCTTGCCTAGCCATGCACTGCCTAGCCGTGCGTTGTCGTGCATTAGCCTTGCCTTCCCAAACCGTGCCTTGACTTGCGTTACCATTTCCTTGCCTTGCCCTGCATTGCCTAGACGTGCGATGCCGTGCCTTAGCCTTCTTTCCCCTTGCCGTGCCGTTCCTTCCGGTAACCTTGCGTCGCCTTGCTTTCCCTTGCCTTCCTTGCGTTCCGTTCATTGCCTAGCCTTGCGTTGTCGTGCCTTAGCCTTGCCTCGCCTGACCGTGCCTTGCCTTGCGTTACCCTTTCCTTGCCTTGCAGTGCATTGCCTAGCAGTGCGTTGTCGTGCCTTAGCCTTGTTTCCCCTTGCCGTGCCGTTCTTTCCGTTACCATTGCCTTGCCTTGCTTTCCCTTGCCTTCCTTGCCTTCCGTTACTCTTTGCTTGCCTTCCGTGCATTGCCTACCCTTGCCTTGTCGTGTCTTAGCCTTTTTTCAACTTGCCATAGCCTTGCTTGCGTTGCCTTGCTTTGCCTTGCCTTCCTTGCTTTCCGTTACTCTTTGCTTGCCTTCCGTTCATTGCCTAGCCTTGCGTGGTCGTGCCTTAGCCTTTTTTCACCTTGCCATAGCCTTGCTTGCGTTCCCTTGCTTTGCCTTGCATTCCTTGCCTTCCGTTACTCTTTGCTTGCTTTCCGTGCATTGCCTAGCCTTGCGTTGTCGTGCATTAGACTTGCCTCCCCAAACCGTGCCTTGCCTTGCGTTACCCTTTCCTTGCCTTACCCTGCATTGCCTAGCCCTGTGTTGTCGTGCCTTAGCCTTGTTTCCCCTTGCCGTGCCGTTCCTTCCGTTACCCTTGCCTTCCCTTGCTTTCCCTTTCTTTCCTTGCCTTCCGTTACTCTTCGCTTTCCTTCCGTGCATTGCCTAGCCTTGCGTTGTCGTGCCTTAGCCTTGGCTCGCCTGACAGTGCCTTGCCTTGCGTTACACTTTCCTTGCCTTGCCGTGCACTGCCTAGCCTTGCCTTGTCGTGCATTAGCCTTGCCTTGCCTGACCGTGCCTTCCCTGGCGTTACCCTTTCCTTGCCTTGCCGTGCATTGCCTAGCCTTGCGCTGTCATGCATTAGCCTTGCCTTGCCTCAGAGTGCCTTGCCTTGCGTTACATTTTCCTTGGCTGGCCGTGCATTGCCTAGTCGTACGTTGTGGTGCCTTAGCCTTGTTTCACATTGCCATAGCCTTGCTTGCTTTGCCTTGCTTTCCCTTGCCTTCCTTGCGTTCCGTTACTCTTTGCTTGCCTTCCGTGCATTGCCTAGCCTTGCGTTGTCGTGTCTTAGCCTTTTTTCACCTTGCCATAGCCTTGCTTGCGTTGCCTTGCTTTGCCTTGCCTTCCTTGCCTTCCGTTACTCTTTGCTTCCCTTCCGTGCATTGCCTAGCCTTGCGTGGTCGTGCCTTAGCCTTTTTTCACCTTGCCATAGACTTGTTTGCGTTGCCTTGCTTTGCCTTGCATTCCTTGCCTTCCGTTACTCTTTGCTTGCCTTCCGTGCATTGCCTAGCCTTGCGTTGTCGTGCCTTAGCCTTCCCTCGCCTGACAGTGCCTTGCCTTGCGTTACCCTTTCCATGCCTGGCCGTGCATTGCTTAGTCTTGCGTTGCCGTGCCTTAGCCTTGTTTCCCCTTGCCGTGCCGTACCTTTTGTTACACTTGCCTTGCCTTGCTTTGCCTTGCCTTCCTTTCCTTCCGTTACTCTTTCCTTGCCTAGCCGTGCACTGCGTAGCCTTGCGTTTTCGTGCATCAGCCTTGCCTTGCCTCACCGTGCCTTGCCTTGCGTTACCCTTTCCTTGCCTTGCCGTGCATTGCCTAGCCGTGCGTTGCCGTGCCTTAGCCTTGTTTCCCCTTGTCGTGACGTTCATCCGTTACCCTTGCCTTGCCTTGCTTTCCCTTGCCTTCCTTGCCTTCCGTTACTCTTTGCTTGCCTTCCGTGCATTGCCTAGCCTTGCGTTGTCGTGCATTAGCCTTGCCTCCCCAAACCGTGCCTTGCCTTGCGTTACCCTTTCCTTGCCTTGCCCTGCATTGCCTAGCCCTGTGTTGTCGTGCCTTAGCCTTGTATCCCCTTACCGTGCCGTTCCTTTCGTTACCCTTGCCTTCCCCTGCTTTCCTTTGCATTCCTTGCCTTCCGTTACTCTTTGCTTCCCTTCCGTGCATTGCCTAGCCTTGCGTTGTCGTGCCTTAGCCTTGTTTCCCCTTGCCGTGCCGTGCCTGTTGTTACACTTGCCTTGCCATGCTTTTACTTGCCTTCCTTTCCTTCCATTACTCTTTCCTTGCCTAGCCGTGCACTGCCTAGCCTTGCGATGTCGTGCATTAGCTTTGCCTCGCCTGACAGTGCCTTGCCTTGCGTTACCCTTTCCTTGCCTTGCCGTGCATTGCCTAGCCCTGCGTTGCCTTGCCTTAGCCTTGTTTCCCCTTGCCGAGCCGTTCCTTCCGTTACCCTTCCCTTGCCTTGGTTTCCCTTGCCTTCCTTGCCTTCCGTTACTCTTTGCTTGCCTTCCGTGCATTGCCTAGCCTTGCGTTGTCGTGCATTAGCCTTGCCTCGCCTGACCGTGCCTTTCCTTGCGTTACCCTTTCCTTGCCTTGCCGTGCATTGCCTAGCCGTGCGTTGTCGTGCATTAGCCTTGTCTTGCCTTACCGTGCCTTGCCTTGCGTTACCCTTTCCTTGCCTGGCCGTGCATTGCCTAGCCGTGCGTTGCCGTTCCTTAGCCTTGTTTCTCCTTGCCGTGCCTTGCCTTTTGTTACACTTGCCTTGCCTTGCTTTGCCTTGCCTTCCTTTCCTTCCGTTACTCTTTCCTTGCCTAGCCGTGCAATGCCTAGCCTTGCGTTGTCGTGCATTAGCCTTGCCTCCCCAAACCGTGCCTTGCCTTGCGTTACCATTTCCTTGCCTTGCCCTGCATTGCCTAGCCGTGCGTTACCGTGCCTTAGCCTTGTTTCCCCTTGCCGTGCCGTTCCTTCCGTTAACCTTGCCTTGCCTTGCATTCCCTTGCCTTCCTTGCGTTCCGTTACTCTTTGCTTGCCTTCCGTGCATTGCCTAGCCTTGCGTTGTCGTGCCTTAGCCTTACCTCGCCTGACCGTGCCTTGCCTTGCGTTACCCTTACCTTGCCTTGCCCTGCATTGCCTAGCCGTTCGTTGTCGTGCCTTAGCCTTGTTTGCCCTTGCCGTGCCGTTCCTTCCGTTACCCTTGCCTTGCTTTCCCTTGCCTTCCTTGCCTTCCGTTACTCTTTGCTTCCCTTCCGTGCATTGCCTAGCCTTGCGTTGTCCTGTCTTAGCCTTTTTTCACCTTGCCATAGCATTGCTTGCGTTGCCTTGCTTTGCCTTGCCTTCCTTGCCTTCCGTTACTCTTTGCTTGCCTTCCGTGCATTGCCTAGCCTTGCGCTGTCGTGCATTAGCCTTGCCTTGCCTCACAGTGCCTTGCCTTGCGTTACCTTTTCCTTGGCTGGCCTTGCATTGCCTAGCCGTGCGTTGTGGTGCCTTACCCTTGTTTCACCTTGCCATAGCCTTGCTTGCTTTGCCTTGCCTTCCTTCCATTCCGTTACTCTTTGCTTGCCTTCCGTGCATTGCCTAGCCTTGCGTTGTCGTGCCTTAGCCTTTTTTCACCTTGCAATAGCCTTGCTTGCGTTGCCTTGCTTTGCCTTGCATTCCTTGCCTTCCGTTACCCTTTCCTTGCCTTGCCGTGCATTGCCAAGCCGTGCGTTGTCGTGCATTAGCCTCGCCTTGCCTTACCGTGCCTTGCCTTGCGTTACCCTTTCCTTGCCTTGCCGTGCATTGCTTAGCCTTGCGTTGCCGTACCTTAGCCTTGTTTCCCCTTGCCGTGCCGTGCCTTTTGTTACACTTGCCTTGCCTGGCTTTGCCTTGCCTTCCTTGCCTTCCGTTACTCTTTGCTTGCCTTCCGTGCATTGCCTAGCCTTGCGTGGTCGTGCCTTAGCCTTTTTTCACCTTGCCATAGCCTTGCTTGCGTTGCCTTGCTTTGCCTTGCCTTCCTTTCCTTCCGTTACTCTTTCTTTGCCTAGCCGTGCACTGCGTAGCCTTGCGTTGTCGTGCATTACCCTTGCCTCGCCTGACCGTGCCTTGCCTTGCGTTACCCTTTCCTTGCCTTGCCGTGCATTGCCTAGCCCTGTGCTGTCGTGCCTTAGCCTTGTTTCCCCTTACCGTGCCGTTCCTTCCGTTATCCTTGCTTTCCCCTGCTTTCCCTTGCCTTCCTTGCCTTCCGTTACTCTTCGCTTTCCTTCCGTGCATTGCCTAGCCCTGTGTTGTCGTGCCTTAGCCTTGTTTCCCCTTGCCGTGCCGTTCCTTCCGTTACCCTTGCCTTGCTTTCCCTTGCCTTCCTTGGTTTCCGTTACTCTTTGCTTGCCTTCCGTGCATTGCCTAGCCTTGCGCTGTCATGCATTAGCCTTGCCTTGCCTCAGAGTGCCTTGCCTTTCGTTACCTTTTCCTTGGCTGGCCGTGCATTGCCTAGTCGTGCGTTGTGGTGCCTTAGCCTTGTTTCACCTTGCCATAGCCTTGCTTGCTTTGCCTTGCTTTCCCTTGCCTTCCTTGCGTTCCGTTACTCTTTGCTTGCCTTCCGTGCATTGCCTAGCCTTGCGTTGTCGTGTCTTAGCCTTTTTTCACCTTGCCATAGCCTTGCTTGCGTTGCCTTGCTTTGCCTTGCCTTCCTTGCCTTCCGTTACTCTTTGCTTCCCTTCCTTGCATTGCCTAGCCATGCGTGGTCGTGCCTTAGCCTTTTTTCACCTTGATATAGCCTTGCTTGCGTTGCCTTGCTTTGCCTTGCATTCCTTGCCTTCCGTTACTCTTTACTTGCCTTCCGTGCATTGCCTAGCCTTGCGTTGTCGTGCATTAGCCTTGTTTCCCCTTGCCGTGCCGTTCCTTCCGTTACCCTTGCCTTGAATTGCTTTCCCTTGCCTTCCTTGCCTTCCGTTACTCTTTGCTTGCCTTCCGTGCATTGCCTAGCCTTGCGTGGTCGTGCCTTAGCCTTTTTTCACCTTGCCATAGCCTTGCTTGCGTTGCCTTGCTTTGCCTTGCCTTCCTTTCCTTCCGTTACTCTTTCCTTGCCTTGCCCTGCATTGCCTAGCCGTGCGTTGTCGTGCATCAGCCTTGCCTTGCCTCACCGTGCCTTGCATTGCGTTACCCTTTCCTTGCCTTGCCGTGCATTGCCTAGCCCTGCGTTGCCGTGCCTTAGCCTTGTTTCCCCTTGCCGTGCCGTTCCTTCCGTTACCCTTGCCTTGACTTGCTTTCCCTTGCCTTCCTTGCCTTCCGTTACTCTTTGCTTGCCTTCCGTGCATTGCCTAGCCTTGCGTTGTCGTGCATTAGCCTTGCCTCCCAAAACCGTGCCTTGCCTTGCGTTACCCTTTCCTTGCCTTGCCCTGCATTGCCTAGAATTGTGTTGTCGTGCCTTAGCCTTGTTTCCCCTTACCGTGCCGTTCCTTTCGTTACCCTTGCCTTCCCCTGCTTTCCTTTGCATTCCTTGCCTTCCGTTACTCTTTGCTTGCCTTCCGTGCATTGCCTAGCCTTGCGTTGTCGTGCCTTAACCTTGTTTCCCCTTGCCGTGCCGTGCCTGTTGTTACACTTGCCTTGCCGTGCTTTGCCTTGCCTTCCTTTCCTTCCGTTACTCTTTCCTTGCGTAGCCGTGCACTGCCTAGCCTTGCGATGTCGTGCATTAGCTTTGCCTCGCCTGACAGTGCCTTGCCTTGCGTTACCCTTTCCTTGCCTTGCCGTGCATTGCCTAGCCCTGCGTTGCCGTGCCTTAGCCTTGTTTCCCCTTGCCGAGCCGTTCCTTCCGTTACTCTTGCCTTGCCTTGCTTTGCCTTGCCTTCCTTTCCTTCCGTTACTCTTTCCTTGCCTAGCCGTGCACTGCCTAGCCTTGCGATGTCGTGCATTAGCTTTGCCTCGCCTGACAGTGCCTTGCCTTGCATTACCCTTTCCTTGCCTTGCCGTGCATTGCCTACTCCTGCGTTGCCGTGCCTTAGCCTTGTTTCCCCTTGCCGAGCCGTTCCTTCCGTTACCCTTGCCTTGCCTTGGTTTCCCTTGCCTTCCTTGCCTTCCGTTACTCTTTGCTTGCCTTCCGTGCATTGCCTAACCTTGCGTTGTCGTGCATTAGCCTTACCTCTCCTGACCGTGCCTTGCCTTGCGTTACCCTTTCCTTGCCTTGCCGTGCATTGCCTAGCCGTGCGTTGTCGTGCATTAGCCTTGTCTTGCCTTACCGTGCCTTGCCTTTCGTTACCCTTTCCTTGCCTGGCCGTGCATTGCCTAGCCGTGCGTTGCCGTTCCTTAGCCTTGTTTCCCCTTGCCGTGCCTTGCCTTTCGTTACACTTGCCTTGCCTTGCTTTGCCTTGCCTTCCTTTCCTTCCGTTACTCTTTCCTTGCTTAGCCGTGCACTGCCTAGCCTTGCGTTGTCGTGCATTAGCTTTGCCTCCCCAAAACGTGCCTTGCCTTGCGTTACCATTTCCTTGCCTTGCCCTGCATTGCCTAGCCGTGCGTTGCCGTGCCTTAGCCTTGTTTCCCCTTGCAGTGCCGTTCCTTCTTGTAACCTTGCCTTGCCTTGCTTTCCCTTGCCTTCCTTGCGTTCCGTTACTCTTTGCTTGCCTTCCGTGCATTGCCTAGCCTTTCGTTGTCGTGCCTTAGCCTTGCCTCGCCTGACCGTGCCTTGCATTGCGTTACGCTTTCCTTTCCTTGCAGTGCATTGCCTAGCAGTGCGTTATCGTGCCTTAGCCTTGTTTCCCCTTGCCATAGCCTTGCTTGCGTTGCCTTCCTTTGCCTTGCCTTCCTTGCTTTCCGTTACTCTTTGCTTGCCTTCCGTGCATTGCCTAACCTTGCGTGGTCGTGTCTTAGACTTTTTTCACCTTGCCATAGCCTTGCTTGCGTTGCCTTGCTTTGCCTTGCCTTCCTTGCCTTCCGTTACTCTTTGCTTCCCTTCCGTGCATTGCCTAGCCTTGCGTGGTCGTGCCTTAGCCTTTTTTCAAATTGCCATAGCCTTGCTTGCGTTGCCTTGCTTTGTATTGCATTCCTTGCCTTCCGTTACTCTTTGCTTGCCTTCTGTCCATTGCCTAGCCTTGCGTGGTCGTGCCTTAGCCTTTTTTCACCTTGCCATAGCCTTGCTTGCGTTGCCTTGCTTTGCCTTGCATTCCTTGCCTTCCGTTACTCTTTGCTTGCCTTCCGTGCATTGCCTAGCCTTGCGTTGTCATGCATTAGCCTTGCCTCCCCAACCCGTGCCTTGCCTTGCGTTACCCTTTCCTTGCCTTGCCCTGCATTGCCTAGCCCTGTGTTGTCGTGCCTTAGCCTTGTTTCCCCTTGCCGTGCCGTTCCTTTCGTTACCCTTGCCTTCCCCTGCTTTCCCTTGCATTCCTTGCCTTCCGTTACTCTTTGCTTGCCTTCCGTGCATTGCCTAGCCTTGCGTAGTCGTGCCTTAGCCTTGCCTCGCCTGACCGTGCCTTGCCTTGCGTTACCCTTTCCTTGCCTTGCCGTGAATTGCCTAGCCCTCCGTTGCCGTGCCTTAGCCTTGTTTCCCCTTGCCGAGCCGTTCCTTCCGTTACTCTTGCCTTGCCTTGGTTTCCCTTGCCTTCCTTACCTTCCGTTACTCTTTGCTTGCCTTCCGTGCATTGCCTAGCCTTGCGTTGTCGTCATTAGCCTTGCCTCGCCTGACCGTGCCTTGCCTTGCGTTACCCTTTCCTTGCCTTGCCGAGCATTGCCTAGCCGTGCGTTGTCGTGCATTAGCCTTGTCTAGCCTTACCGTGCCTCGCCTTGCGTTACCCTTTCCTTGCCTGGCCGTGCATTGCCTAGCCGTGCGTTGCCGTTCCTTAGCCTTGTTTCCCCTTGCCGTGCCTTGCCTTTTGTTACACTTGCCTTGCCTTGCTTTGCCTTGCCTTCCTTTCCTTCCGTTACTCTTTCCTTGCCTAGCCATGCACTGCCTAGCCGTGCATTGTCGTGCATTAGCCTTGCCTCCCCAAACCGTGCCTTGACTTGCGTTACCATTTCCTTGCCTTGCCCTGCATTGCCTAGACGTGCGTTGCCGTGCCTTAGCCTTCTTTCCCCTTGCCGTTCCGTTCCTTCCGGTAACCTTGCGTCGCCTTGCTTTCCCTTGCCTTCCTTGCGTTCCGTTACTCTTTGCTTGCCTTCCGTTCATTGCCTAGCCTTGCGTTGTCGTGCCTTAGCCTTGCCTCGCCTGACCGTGCCTTGCCTTGCGTTACCCTTTCCTTGCCTTGCAGTGCATTGCCTAGCAGTGCGTTGTCGTGCCTTAGCCTTGTTTCCCCTTGCCGTGCCGTTCTTTCCGTTACCATTGCCTTGCCTTGCTTTCCCTTGCCTTCCTTGCCTTCCGTTACTCTTTGCTTGCCTTCCGTGCATTGCCTACCCTTGCCTTGTCGTGTCTTAGCCTTTTTTCAACTTGCCATAGCCTTGCTTGCGTTGCCTTGCTTTGCCTTGCCTTCCTTGCTTTCCGTTACTCTTTGCTTGCCTTCCGTTCATTGCCTAGCCTTGCGTGGTCGTGCCTTAGCCTTTTTTCACCTTGCCATAGCCTTGCTTGCGTTCCCTTGCTTTGCCTTGCATTCCTTGCCTTCCGTTACTCTTTGCTTGCTTTCCGTGCATTGCCTAGCCTTGCGTTGTCGTGCATTAGACTTGCCTCCCCAAACCGTGCCTTGCCTTGCGTTACCCTTTCCTTGCCTTACCCTGCATTGCCTAGCCCTGTGTTGTCGTGCCTTAGCCTTGTTTCCCCTTGCCGTGCCGTTCCTTCCGTTACCCTTGCCTTCCCTTGCTTTCCCTTGCTTTCCTTGCCTTCCGTTACTCTTCGCTTTCCTTCCGTGCATTGCCTAGCCTTGCGTTGTCGTGCCTTAGCCTTGGCTCGCCTGACAGTGCCTTGCCTTGCGTTACACTTTCCTTGCCTTGCCGTGCACTGCCTAGCCTTGCCTTGTCGTGCATTAGCCTTGCCTTGCCTGACCGTGCCTTCCCTGGCGTTACCCTTTCCTTGCCTTGCCGTGCATTGCCTAGCCTTGCGCTGTCATGCATTAGCCTTGCCTTGCCTCAGAGTGCCTTGCCTTGCGTTACATTTTCCTTGGCTGGCCGTGCATTGCCTAGTCGTACGTTGTGGTGCCTTAGCCTTGTTTCACATTGCCATAGCCTTGCTTGCTTTGCCTTGCTTTCCCTTGCCTTCCTTGCGTTCCGTTACTCTTTGCTTGCCTTCCGTGCATTGCCTAGCCTTGCGTTGTCGTGTCTTAGCCTTTTTTCACCTTGCCATAGCCTTGCTTGCGTTGCCTTGCTTTGCCTTGCCTTCCTTGCCTTCCGTTACTCTTTGCTTCCCTTCCGTGCATTGCCTAGCCTTGCGTGGTCGTGCCTTAGCCTTTTTTCACCTTGCCATAGACTTGTTTGCGTTGCCTTGCTTTGCCTTGCATTCCTTGCCTTCCGTTACTCTTTGCTTGCCTTCCGTGCATTGCCTAGCCTTGCGTTGTCGTGCCTTAGCCTTCCCTCGCCTGACAGTGCCTTGCCTTGCGTTACCCTTTCCATGCCTGGCCGTGCATTGCTTAGTCTTGCGTTGCCGTGCCTTAGCCTTGTTTCCCCTTGCCGTGCCGTACCTTTTGTTACACTTGCCTTGCCTTGCTTTGCCTTGCCTTCCTTTCCTTCCGTTACTCTTTCCTTGCCTAGCCGTGCACTGCGTAGCCTTGCGTTTTCGTGCATCAGCCTTGCCTTGCCTCACCGTGCCTTGCCTTGCGTTACCCTTTCCTTGCCTTGCCGTGCATTGCCTAGCCGTGCGTTGCCGTGCCTTAGCCTTGTTTCCCCTTGTCGTGACGTTCATCCGTTACCCTTGCCTTGCCTTGCTTTCCCTTGCCTTCCTTGCCTTCCGTTACTCTTTGCTTGCCTTCCGTGCATTGCCTAGCCTTGCGTTGTCGTGCATTAGCCTTGCCTCCCCAAACCGTGCCTTGCCTTGCGTTACCCTTTCCTTGCCTTGCCCTGCATTGCCTAGCCCTGTGTTGTCGTGCCTTAGCCTTGTATCCCCTTACCGTGCCGTTCCTTTCGTTACCCTTGCCTTCCCCTGCTTTCCTTTGCATTCCTTGCCTTCCGTTACTCTTTGCTTCCCTTCCGTGCATTGCCTAGCCTTGCGTTGTCGTGCCTTAGCCTTGTTTCCCCTTGCCGTGCCGTGCCTGTTGTTACACTTGCCTTGCCATGCTTTTACTTGCCTTCCTTTCCTTCCATTACTCTTTCCTTGCCTAGCCGTGCACTGCCTAGCCTTGCGATGTCGTGCATTAGCTTTGCCTCGCCTGACAGTGCCTTGCCTTGCGTTACCCTTTCCTTGCCTTGCCGTGCATTGCCTAGCCCTGCGTTGCCTTGCCTTAGCCTTGTTTCCCCTTGCCGAGCCGTTCCTTCCGTTACCCTTCCCTTGCCTTGGTTTCCCTTGCCTTCCTTGCCTTCCGTTACTCTTTGCTTGCCTTCCGTGCATTGCCTAGCCTTGCGTTGTCGTGCATTAGCCTTGTCTTGCCTTACCGTGCCTTGCCTTGCGTTACCCTTTCCTTGCCTGGCCGTGCATTGCCTAGCCGTGCGTTGCCGTTCCTTAGCCTTGTTTCTCCTTGCCGTGCCTTGCCTTTTGTTACACTTGCCTTGCCTTGCTTTGCCTTGCCTTCCTTTCCTTCCGTTACTCTTTCCTTGCCTAGCCGTGCAATGCCTAGCCTTGCGTTGTCGTGCATTAGCCTTGCCTCCCCAAACCGTGCCTTGCCTTGCGTTACCATTTCCTTGCCTTGCCCTGCATTGCCTAGCCGTGCGTTACCGTGCCTTAGCCTTGTTTCCCCTTGCCGTGCGGTTCCTTCCGTTAACCTTGCCTTGCCTTGCATTCCCTTGCCTTCCTTGCGTTCCGTTACTCTTTGCTTGCCTTCCGTGCATTGCCTAGCCTTGCGTTGTCGTGCCTTAGCCTTACCTCGCCTGACCGTGCCTTGCCTTGCGTTACCCTTACCTTGCCTTGCCCTGCATTGCCTAGCCCTGTGTTGTCGTGCCTTAGCCTTGTTTCCCCTTACCGTGCCGTTCCTTTCGTTACCCTTGCCTTCCCCTGCTTTCCCTTGCATTCCTTGCCTTCCGTTACTCTTTGCTTGCCTTCCGTGCATTGCCTAGCCTTGCGTAGTCGTGCCTTAGCCTTGCCTCGCCTGACCGTGCCTTGCCTTGCGTTACCATTTCCTTGCCTTGCAGTGCATTGCCTAGCCGTTCGTTGTCGTGCCTTAGCCTTGTTTGCCCTTGCCGTGCCGTTCCTTCCGTTACCCTTGCCTTGCTTTCCCTTGCCTTCCTTGCCTTCCGTTACTCTTTGCTTCCCTTCCGTGCATTGCCTAGCCTTGCGTTGTCCTGTCTTAGCCTTTTTTCACCTTGCCATAGCATTGCTTGCGTTGCCTTGCTTTGCCTTGCCTTCCTTGCCTTCCGTTACTCTTTGCTTGCCTTCCGTGCATTGCCTAGCCTTGCGCTGTCGTGCATTAGCCTTGCCTTGCCTCACAGTGCCTTGCCTTGCGTTACCTTTTCCTTGGCTGGCCTTGCATTGCCTAGCCGTGCGTTGTGGTGCCTTACCCTTGTTTCACCTTGCCATAGCCTTGCTTGCTTTGCCTTGCCTTCCTTCCATTCCGTTACTCTTTGCTTGCCTTCCATGCATTGCCTAGCCTTGCGTTGTCGTGCCTTAGCCTTTTTTCACCTTGCAATAGCCTTGCTTGCGTTGCCTTGCTTTGCCTTGCATTCCTTGCCTTCCGTTACTCTTTGCTTGCCTTCTGTGCATTGCCTAGCCTAGCGTTGTCGTGCCTTAGCCTTACCTCGCCTAACCGTGCCTTGCCTTGCGTTACCCTTTACTTGCCTTGCCGTGCATTGCCAAGCCGTGCGTTGTCGTGCATTAGCCTCGCCTTGCCTTACCGTGCCTTGCCTTGCGTTACCCTTTCCTTGCCTGGCCGTGCATTGCTTAGCCTTGCGTTGCCGTACCTTAGCCTTGTTTCCCCTTGCCGTGCCGTGCCTTTTGTTACACTTGCCTTGCCTGGCTTTGCCTTGCCTTCCTTGCCTTCCGTTACTCTTTGCTTGCCTTCCGTGCATTGCCTAGCCTTGCGTGGTCGTGCCTTAGCCTTTTTTCACCTTGCCATAACCTTGCTTGCGTTGCCTTGCTTTGCCTTGCCTTCCTTGCCTAGCCGTGCACTGCGTAGCCTTGCGTTGTCGTGCATTACCCTTGCCTCGCCTGACCGTGCCTTGCCTTGCGTTACCCTTTCCTTGCCTTGCCGTGCATTGCCTAGCCCTGTGCTGTCGTGCCTTAGCCTTGTTTCCCCTTACCGTGCCGTTCCTTCCGTTATCCTTGCTTTCCCCTGCTTTCCCTTGCCTTCCTTGCCTTCCGTTACTCTTCGCTTTCCTTCCGTGCATTGCCTAGCCCTGTGTTGTCGTGCCTTAGCCTTGTTTCCCCTTGCCGTGCCGTTCCTTCCGTTACCCTTGCCTTGCTTTCCCTTGCCTTCCTTGGTTTCCGTTACTCTTTGCTTGCCTTCCGTGCATTGCCTAGCCTTGCGCTGTCATGCATTAGCCTTGCCTTGCCTCAGAGTGCCTTGCCTTTCGTTACCTTTTCCTTGGCTGGCCGTGCATTGCCTAGTCGTGCGTTGTGGTGCCTTAGCCTTGTTTCACCTTGCCATAGCCTTGCTTGCTTTGCCTTGCTTTCCCTTGCCTTCCTTGCGTTCCGTTACTCTTTGCTTGCCTTCCGTGCATTGCCTAGCCTTGCGTTGTCGTGTCTTAGCCTTTTTTCACCTTGCCATAGCCTTGCTTGCGTTGCCTTGCTTTGCCTTGCCTTCCTTGCCTTCCGTTACTCTTTGCTTCCCTTCCTTGCATTGCCTAGCCATGCGTGGTCGTGCCTTAGCCTTTTTTCACCTTGATATAGCCTTGCTTGCGTTGCCTTGCTTTGCCTTGCATTCCTTGCCTTCCGTTACTCTTTACTTGCCTTCCGTGCATTGCCTAGCCTTGCGTTGTCGTGCATTAGCCTTGTTTCCCCTTGCCGTGCCGTTCCTTCCGTTACCCTTGCCTTGAATTGCTTTCCCTTGCCTTCCTTGCCTTCCGTTACTCTTTGCTTGCCTTCCGTGCATTGCCTAGCCTTGCGTGGTCGTGCCTTAGCCTTTTTTCACCTTGCCATAGCCTTGCTTGCGTTGCCTTGCTTTGCCTTGCCTTCCTTTCCTTCCGTTACTCTTTCCTTGCCTTGCCCTGCATTGCCTAGCCGTGCGTTGTCGTGCATCAGCCTTGCCTTGCCTCACCGTGCCTTGCATTGCGTTACCCTTTCCTTGCCTTGCCGTGCATTGCCTAGCCCTGCGTTGCCGTGCCTTAGCCTTGTTTCCCCTTGCCGTGCCGTTCCTTCCGTTACCCTTGCCTTGACTTGCTTTCCCTTGCCTTCCTTGCCTTCCGTTACTCTTTGCTTGCCTTCCGTGCATTGCCTAGCCTTGCGTTGTCGTGCATTAGCCTTGCCTCCCAAAACCGTGCCTTGCCTTGCGTTACCCTTTCCTTGCCTTGCCCTGCATTGCCTAGAATTGTGTTGTCGTGCCTTAGCCTTGTTTCCCCTTACCGTGCCGTTCCTTTCGTTACCCTTGCCTTCCCCTGCTTTCCTTTGCATTCCTTGCCTTCCGTTACTCTTTGCTTGCCTTCCGTGCATTGCCTAGCCTTGCGTTGTCGTGCCTTAACCTTGTTTCCCCTTGCCGTGCCGTGCCTGTTGTTACACTTGCCTTGCCGTGCTTTGCCTTGCCTTCCTTTCCTTCCGTTACTCTTTCCTTGCGTAGCCGTGCACTGCCTAGCCTTGCGATGTCGTGCATTAGCTTTGCCTCGCCTGACAGTGCCTTGCCTTGCGTTACCCTTTCCTTGCCTTGCCGTGCATTGCCTAGCCCTGCGTTGCCGTGCCTTAGCCTTGTTTCCCCTTGCCGAGACGTTCCTTCCGTTACTCTTGCCTTGCCTTGCTTTGCCTTGCCTTCCTTTCCTTCCGTTACTCTTTCCTTGCCTAGCCGTGCACTGCCTAGCCTTGCGATGTCGTGCATTAGCTTTGCCTCGCCTGACAGTGCCTTGCCTTGCATTACCCTTTCCTTGCCTTGCCGTGCATTGCCTACTCCTGCGTTGCCGTGCCTTAGCCTTGTTTCCCCTTGCCGAGCCGTTCCTTCCGTTACCCTTGCCTTGCCTTGGTTTCCCTTGCCTTCCTTGCCTTCCGTTACTCTTTGCTTGCCTTCCGTGCATTGCCTAACCTTGCGTTGTCGTGCATTAGCCTTGCCTCTCCTGACCGTGCCTTGCCTTGCGTTACCCTTTCCTTGCCTTGCCGTGCATTGCCTAGCCGTGCGTTGTCGTGCATTAGCCTTGTCTTGCCTTACCGTGCCTTGCCTTTCGTTACCCTTTCCTTGCCTGGCCGTGCATTGCCTAGCCGTGCGTTGCCGTTCCTTAGCCTTGTTTCCCCTTGCCGTGCCTTGCCTTTCGTTACACTTGCCTTGCCTTGCTTTGCCTTGCCTTCCTTTCCTTCCGTTACTCTTTCCTTGCTTAGCCGTGCACTGCCTAGCCTTGCGTTGTCGTGCATTAGCTTTGCCTCCCCAAAACGTGCCTTGCCTTGCGTTACCATTTCCTTGCCTTGCCCTGCATTGCCTAGCCGTGCGTTGCCGTGCCTTAGCCTTGTTTCCCCTTGCAGTGCCGTTCCTTCTTGTAACCTTGCCTTGCCTTGCTTTCCCTTGCCTTCCTTGCGTTCCGTTACTCTTTGCTTGCCTTCCGTGCATTGCCTAGCCTTTCGTTGTCGTGCCTTAGCCTTGCCTCGCCTGACCGTGCCTTGCATTGCGTTACGCTTTCCTTTCCTTGCAGTGCATTGCCTAGCAGTGCGTTATCGTGCCTTAGCCTTGTTTCCCCTTGCCATAGCCTTGCTTGCGTTGCCTTCCTTTGCCTTGCCTTCCTTGCTTTCCGTTACTCTTTGCTTGCCTTCCGTGCATTGCCTAACCTTGCGTGGTCGTGTCTTAGACTTTTTTCACCTTGCCATAGCCTTGCTTGCGTTGCCTTGCTTTGCCTTGCCTTCCTTGCCTTCCGTTACTCTTTGCTTCCCTTCCGTGCATTGCCTAGCCTTGCGAGGTCGTGCCTTAGCCTTTTTTCAAATTGCCATAGCCTTGCTTGCGTTGCCTTGCTTTGTATTGCATTCCTTGCCTTCCGTTACTCTTTGCTTGCCTTCTGTCCATTGCCTAGCCTTGCGTGGTCGTGCCTTAGCCTTTTTTCACCTTGCCATAGCCTTGCTTGCGTTGCCTTGCTTTGCCTTGCATTCCTTGCCTTCCGTTACTCTTTGCTTGCCTTCCGTGCATTGCCTAGCCTTGCGTTGTCGTGCATTAGCCTTGCCTCCCCAAACCGTGCCTTGCCTTGCGTTACCCTTTCCTTGCCTTGCCCTGCATTGCCTAGCCCTGTGTTGTCGTGCCTTAGCCTTGTTTCCCCTTGCCGTGCCGTTCCTTTCGTTACCCTTGCCTTCCCCTGCTTTCCCTTGCATTCCTTGCCTTCCGTTACTCTTTGCTTGCCTTCCGTGCATTGCCTAGCCTTGCGTAGTCGTGCCTTAGCCTTGCCTCGCCTGACCGTGCCTTGCCTTGCGTTACCCTTTCCTTGCCTTGCCGTGAATTGCCTAGCCCTCCGTTGCCGTGCCTTAGCCTTGTTTCCCCTTGCCGAGCCGTTCCTTCCGTTACTCTTGCCTTGCCTTGGTTTCCCTTGCCTTCCTTACCTTCCGTTACTCTTTGCTTGCCTTCCGTGCATTGCCTAGCCTTGCGTTGTCGTCATTAGCCTTGCCTCGCCTGACCGTGCCTTGCCTTGCGTTACCCTTTCCTTGCCTTGCCGAGCATTGCCTAGCCGTGCGTTGTCGTGCATTAGCCTTGTCTAGCCTTACCGTGCCTCGCCTTGCGTTACCCTTTCCTTGCCTGGCCGTGCATTGCCTAGCCGTGCGTTGCCGTTCCTTAGCCTTGTTTCCCCTTGCCGTGCCTTGCCTTTTGTTACACTTGCCTTGCCTTGCTTTGCCTTGCCTTCCTTTCCTTCCGTTACTCTTTCCTTGCCTAGCCATGCACTGCCTAGCCGTGCATTGTCGTGCATTAGCCTTGCCTCCCCAAACCGTGCCTTGACTTGCGTTACCATTTCCTTGCCTTGCCCTGCATTGCCTAGACGTGCGTTGCCGTGCCTTAGCCTTCTTTCCCCTTGCCGTTCCGTTCCTTCCGGTAACCTTGCGTCGCCTTGCTTTCCCTTGCCTTCCTTGCGTTCCGTTACTCTTTGCTTGCCTTCCGTTCATTGCCTAGCCTTGCGTTGTCGTGCCTTAGCCTTGCCTCGCCTGACCGTGCCTTGCCTTGCGTTACCCTTTCCTTGCCTTGCAGTGCATTGCCTAGCAGTGCGTTGTCGTGCCTTAGCCTTGTTTCCCCTTGCCGTGCCGTTCTTTCCGTTACCATTGCCTTGCCTTGCTTTCCCTTGCCTTCCTTGCCTTCCGTTACTCTTTGCTTGCCTTCCGTGCATTGCCTACCCTTGCCTTGTCGTGTCTTAGCCTTTTTTCAACTTGCCATAGCCTTGCGTGCGTTGCCTTGCTTTGCCTTGCCTTCCTTGCTTTCCGTTACTCTTTGCATGCCTTCCGTGCATTGCCTAGCCTTGCGTTGTCGTGCCTTAGCCTTTTTTCACCTTGCCATAGCCTTGCTTGCGTTCCCTTGCTTTGCCTTGCATTCCTTGCCTTCCGTTACTCTTTGCTTGCTTTCCGTGCATTGCCTATCCTTGCGTGGTCGTGCATTATACTTGCCTCCCCAAACCGTGCCTTGCCTTGCGTTACCCTTTCCTTGCCTTACCCTGCATTGCCTAGCCCTGTGTTGTCGTGCCTTAGCCTTGTTTCCCCTTGCCGTGCCGTTCCTTCCGTTACCCTTGCCTTCCCTTGCTTTCCCTTGCTTTCCTTGCATTCCGTTACTCTTCGCTTTCCTTCCGTGCATTGCCTAGCCTTGCGTTGTCGTGCCTTAGCCTTGCCTCGCCTGACAGTGCCTTGCCTTGCGTTACCCTTTCCTTGCCTTGCCGTGCACTGCCTAGCCTTGCCTTGTCGTGCATTAGCCTTGCCTTGCCTGACCGTGCCTTGCCTGGCGTTACCCTTTCCTTGCCTTGCCGTGCATTGCCTAGCCGTGCGTTGTCGTGCCTTAGCCTTGTTTCCCCTTGCCGTGCCGTTCCTTCCGTTACCCTTGCCTTGCTTTCCCTTGCCTTCCTTGGTTTCCGTTACTCTTTGCTTGCCTTCCGTGCATTGCCTAGCCTTGCGCTGTCGTGCATTAGCCTTGCCTTGCCTCAGAGTGCCTTGCCTTGCGTTACCTTTTCCTTGGCCGGCCGTGCATTGCCTAGTCGTGCGTTGTGGTGCCTTAGACTTGTTTCAACTTGCCATAGCCTTGCTTGCTTTGCCTTGCTTTCCCTTGCCTTCCTTGCCTTCCGTTACTCTTTGCTTGCCTTCCGTGCATTGCCTAGCCTTGCGTTGTCGTGTCTTAGCCTTTTTTCACCTTGCCATAGCCTTGCTTGCGTTGCCTTGCTTTGCCTTGCCTTCCTTGCCTTCGGTTACTCTTTGCTTCCCTTCCGTGCATTGCCTAGCCTTGCGTGGTCGTGCCTTAGCCTTTTTTCACCTTGCCATAGCCTTGCTTGCGTTGCCTTGCTTTGCCTTGCATTCCTTGCCTTCCGTTACTCTTTACTTGTCTTCCGTGCATTGCCTAGCCTTGCGTTGTCGTGCATTAGCCTTGCCTCCCCAAACCGTGCCTTGCCTTGCGTTACCCTTTCCTTGCCTTGCCGTGCATTGCCTAGCGGTGCGTTGTCGTGCATTAGCCTCGCCTTTCCTTACCGTGCCTTGCCTTGCGTTACCCTTTCCTTGCCTGGCCGTGCATTGCTTAGCCTTGCGTTGGCGTGCCTTAGCCTTCTTTCCCCTTGCCGTGCCGTGCCTTTTGTTACACTTGCCTTGCCGTGCTTTGCCTTGCCTTCCTTTCCTTGCGTTACTCTTTCCTTGCCTAGCCGTGCACTGCATAGCCTTGCGTTGTCGTGCATTACCCTTGCCTCGCCTGACCGTGCCTTGCCTTGCGTTACCCTTTCCTTGCCTTGCCGTGCATTGCCTAGCCCTGCGTTGTCGTGCCTTAGCCTTGTTTCCCCTTACCGTGTCGTTCCTTCCGTTACCCTTGCCTTCCCCTGCTTTCCCTTGCCTTCCTTGCCTTCCGTTACTCTTTGCTTGCCTTTCGTGCATTGCCTAGCCTTGCGTTGTCGTGCCTTAGCCTTGCCTCGCCTGACCGTGCCTTGCCTTGCGATACCCTTTCCTTGCCTTGCCGTGCATTGCCTAGCCGTGCGTTGCCGTGCCTTAGCCTTGTTTCCCCTTGCCGTGCCGTTCCTTCCGTTACCCTTCCCTTGCCTTGCTTTCCCTTGCCTTCCTTGGTTTCCGTTACTCTTTGCTTGCCTTCCGTGCATTGCCTAGCCTTGCGCTGTAGTGCATTAGCCTTGCCTTGCCTCTGAGTTCCTTGCTTTGCGTTACCTTTTCCTTGGCTGGCCGTGCATTGCCTAGCCGTGCGTTGTGGTGCTTTAGCCTTGTTTCACCTTGCCATAGCCTTGCTTGCTTTGCCTTGCTTTGCCTTGCATTCCTTGCCTTCCGTTACTCTTTGCTTGCCTTCCGTGCATTGCCTAGCCTTGCGTTGTCGTGCCTTAGCCTTCCCTCGCCTGACAGTGCCTTGCCTTGCGTTACCCTTTTTGTCTGGCCGTGCATTGCTTAGTCTTGCGTTGCCGTGCCTTAGCCTTGTTTCCCCTTGCCGTGCCGTACCTTGTCTTACACTTGCCTTGCCTTGCTTTGCCTTGCCTTCCTTTCCTTCCGTTACTCTTTCCTTGCCTAGCCGTGCACTGCGTAGCCTTGCGTTTTCGTGCATTACCCTTGCCTCGCCTAACCGTGCCTTGCCTTGCGTTACCCTTTCCTTGCCTTGCCGTGCATTGCCTAGCTCTTCGTTACCGTGCCTTAGCCTTGTTTCCCCTTGCCGAGCCGTTCCTTCCGTTACCCTTCCCTTCCCCTGCTTTCCCTTGCCTTCCTTGCCTTCCGTTACTCTTTCCTTGCCTAGCCGTGCACTGCGTAGCCTTGCGTTGTCGTGCCTTAGCCTTGCCTCGCCTGACCGTGCCTTGCCTTGCGTTACCCTTTCCTTGCCTTGCCGTGCATTGCCTAGCCGTGCGTTGTCGTGCATCAGCCTTGCCTTGCCTCACCGTGCCTTGCCTTGCGTTACCCTTTCCTTGCCTTGCCGTGCATTGCCTAGCGGTGCGTTGTCGTGCATTAGCCTCGCCTTTCCTTACCGTGCCTTGCCTTGCGTTACCCTTTCCTTGCCTGGCCGTGCATTGCTTAGCCTTGCGTTGGCGTGCCTTAGCCTTGTTTCCCCTTGCCGTGCCGTGCCTTTTGTTACACTTGCCTTGCCTTGCTTTGCCTTGCCTTCCTTTCCTTGCGTTACTCTTTCCTTGCCTAGCCGTGCACTGCGTAGCCTTGCGTTGTCGTGCATTACCCTTGCCTCGCCTGACCGTGCCTTGCCTTGCGTTACCCTTTCCTTGCCTTGCCGTGCATTGCCTAGCCCTGCGTTGTCGTGCCTTAGCCTTGTTTCCCCTTACCGTGTCGTTCCTTCCGTTACCCTTGCCTTCCCCTGCTTTCCCTTGCCTTCCTTGCCTTCCGTTACTCTTTGCTTGCCTTTCGTGCATTGCCTAGCCTTGCGTTGTCGTGCCTTAGCCTTGCCTCGCCTGACCGTGCCTTGCCTTGCGATACCCTTTCCTTGCCTTGCCGTGCATTGCCTAGCCGTGCTTTGCCGTGCCTTAGCCTTGTTTCCCCTTGCCGTGCCGTTCCTTCCGTTACCCTTCCCTTGCCTTGCTTTCCCTTGCCTTCCTTGGTTTCCGTTACTCTTTGCTTGCCTTCCGTGCATTGCCTAGCCTTGCGCTGTCGTGCATTAGCCTTGCCTTGCCTCTGAGTGCCTTGCTTTGCGTTACCTTTTCCTTGGCTGGCCGTGCATTGCCTAGCCGTGCGTTGTGGTGCTTTAGCCTTGTTTCACCTTGCCATAGCCTTGCTTGCTTTGCCTTGCTTTGCCTTGCATTCCTTGCCTTCCGTTACTCTTTGCTTGCCTTCCGTGCATTGCCTAGCCTTGCGTTGTCGTGCCTTAGCCTTCCCTCGCCTGACAGTGCCTTGCCTTGCGTTACCCTTTTTGTCTGGCCGTGCATTGCTTAGTCTTGCGTTGCCGTGCCTTAGCCTTGTTTCCCCTTGCCGTGCCGTACCTTGTCTTACACTTGCCTTGCCTTGCTTTGCCTTGCCTTCCTTTCCTTCCGTTACTCTTTCCTTGCCTAGCCGTGCACTGCGTAGCCTTGCGTTTTCGTGCATTACCCTTGCCTCGCCTGACCGTGCCTTGCCTTGCGTTACCCTTTCCTTGCCTTGCCGTGCATTGCCTAGCTCTTCGTTACCGTGCCTTAGCCTTGTTTCCCCTTGCCGAGCCGTTCCTTCCGTTACCCTTCCCTTCCCCTGCTTTCCCTTGCCTTCCTTGCCTTCCGTTACTCTTTGCTTGCCTTCCGTGCATTGCGTAGCCTTGCGTTGTCGTGCCTTAGCCTTGCCTCGCCTGACCGTGCCTTGCCTTGCGTTACCCTTTCCTTGCCTTGCCGTGCATTGCATAGCCGTGCGTTGTCGTGCATCAGCCTTGCCTTGCCTCACCGTGCCTTGCCTTGCGTTACCCTTTCCTTGCCTTGCCGTGCATTGCCTAGCCGTGCGTTGCCGTGCCTTAGCCTTGTTTCCCCTTGTCGTGCCGTTCCTTCCGTTACCCTTGCCTTGCCTTGCTTTGCCTTGCCTTCCTTGCCTTCCGTTACTCGTTGCTTGCCTTCCGTGCATTGCCTAGCCTTGCGTTGTCGTGCATTAGCCTTGCCTCCCCAAACCGTGCCTTGCCTTGCGTTACCCTTTCCTTGCCTTGCCCTGCATTGCCTAGCCTTGCGTTGTCGTGCCTTAGCCTTGTTTCCCCTTGCCGTGCCGTGCCTGTTGTTACACTTGCCTTGCCATGCTTTTCCTTGCCTTCCTTTCCTTCCATTACTCTTTCCTTGCCTAGCCGTGCACTGCCTAGCCTTGCGATGTCGTGCATTAGCTTTGCCTCGCCTGACAGTGCCTTGCCTTGCGTTACCCTTTCCTTGCCTTGCCGTGCATTGCCTACCCCTGCGTTGCCGTTCCTTAGCCTTGTTTCCCCTTGCCGTGCCTTGCCTTTTGTTACACTTGCCTTGCCTTGCTTTGCCTTGCCTTCCTTTCCTTCCGTTACTCTTTCCTTGCCTAGCCGTTCACTGCCTAGCCTTGCGTTGTCGTGCATTAGCCTTGCTTCCCCAAACCGTGCCTTGCCTTGCGTTACCATTTCCTTGCCTTGCCCTGCATTGCCTAGCCGTGCGTTACCGTGCCTTAGTGTTGTTTCCCCTTGCCGTGCCGTTCCTTCCGTTAACCTTGCCTTGCCTTGCATTCCCTTGCCTTCCTTGCGTTCCGTTACTCTTTGCTTGCCTTCCGTGCATTGCCTAGCCTTGCGTTGTCGTGCCTTACCCTTGCCTCGCCTGACCGTGCCTTGCTTTGCGTTACCCTTACCTTGCCTTGCCCTGCATTGCCTAGCCCTGTGTTGTCGTGCCTTAGCCTTGTTTCCCCTTACCGTGCCGTTCCTTTCGTTACCCTTGCCTTCCCCTTCTTTCCCTTGCATTCCTTGCCTTCCGTTACTCTTTGCTTGCCTTCCGTGCATTGCCTAGCCTTGTGTAGTCGTGCCTTAGCCTTGCCTCGCCTGACCGTGCCTTGCCTTGCGTTACCCTTTCCTTGCCTTGCAGTGCATTTCCTAGCCGTTCGTTGTCGTGCCTTAGCCTTGTTTGCCCTTGCCGTGCCGTTCCTTCCGTTACCCTTGCCTTGCTTTCCCTTGCATTCCTTGCCTTCCGTTACTCTTTGCTTGCCTTCCGTGCATTGCCTAGCCTTACGTTGTCGTGTCTTAGCCTTTTTTCACCTTGCCATAGCCTTGCTTGCGTTGCCTTGCTTTGCCTTGCCTTCCTTGCCTTCCGTTACTCTTTGCTTGCCTTCCGTGCATTGCCTAGCCTTGCGTGGTCGTGCCTTAGACTTTTTTCACCTTGCCATAGCCTTGCTTGCGTTGCCTTGCTTTGCCTTGCATTCCTTGCCTTCCGTTACTCTTTGCTTGCCTTCCGTGCATTGGCTAGCCTTGCGTTGTCGTGCCTTAGCCTTGCCTCGCCTGACAGTGCCTTGCCTTGCGTTACCCTTTCCTTGCCTTACAGTGTACTGCCAAGCCTTGCCTTGTCGTGCATTAGCCTTGCCTTGCCTGACCGTGCCTTGCCTGGCGTTACCCTTTCCTTGCCTTGCCGTGCATTGCCTAGCCGTGCGTTGTCTTGCCTTAGCCTTGTTTCCCATTGCCGTGCCGTTACTTCCGTTACCCTTGCCTTGCCTTGCTTTCCCTTGCCTTCCTTGGTTTCCGTTACTCTTTGCTTGCCTTCCGTGCATTGCCTAGCCTTGCGCTGTCGTGCATTAGCCTTGCCTTGCCTCACAGTGCCTTGCCTTGCGTTACCTTTTCCTTGGCTGGCCGTGCATTGCCTAGCCGTGCGTTGTGGTGCCTTAGCCTTGTTTCACCTTGCCATAGCCTTGCTTGCTTTGCCTTGCCTTCCTTCCATTCCGTTACTCTTTGCTTGCCTTCCGTGCATTGCCTAGCCTTGCGTTTTCGTGGCTTAGCCTTTTTTCACCTTGCCATAGCCTTGCTTGCGTTGCCTTGCTTTGCCTTGCATTCCTTGCATTCCGTTACTCTTTGCTTGCCTTCCGTGCATTGCCTAGCCTAGCGTTGTCGTGCCTTAGCCTTGCCTCGCCTAACCGTGCCTTGCCTTGCGTTACCCTTTCCTTGCCTTGTCGTGCATTGCCAAGCCGTGCGTTGTCGTGCATTAGCCTCGCCTTGCCTTGCCGTGCCTTGCCTTGCGTTACCCTTTCCTTGCCTGGCCGTGCATTGCTTAGCCTTGCGTTGCCGTACCTTAGCCTTGTTTCCCCTTGCCGTGCCGTGCCTTTTGTTACACTTGCCTTGCCTTGCTTTGCCTTGCCTTCCTTTCCTTCCGTTACTCTTTCCTTGCCTAGCCGTGCATTGCGTAGCCTTGCGTTGTCGTGCATTACCCTTGCCTCGCCTGACCGTGCCTTGCCTTGCGTTACCCTTTCCTTGCCTTGCCGTGCATTGCCTAGCCCTACGTTGTCGTGCCTTAGCCTTGTTTCCCCTTACCGTGCCGTTCCTTCCGTTACCCTTGCCTTCCCCTGCTTTCCCTTGCCTTCCTTGCCTTCCGTTACTCTTTGCTTGCCTTTCGTGCATTGCCTAGCCTTGCGTTGTCGTGCCTTAGCCTTGCGTCGCCTGACCGTGCCTTGCCTTGCGTTACCCTTTCCTTGCCTTGCCATGCATTGCCTAGCCGTGCGTTGTCGTGCATCAGCCTTGCCTTGCCTCACCGTGCCTTGCCTTGCGTTACCCTTTCCTTGCCTTGCCGTGCATTGCCTAGCCGTTCGTTGCCGTGCCTTAGCCTTGTTTCCCCTTGCCGTGCCGTTCCTTCCGGTAACCTTGCCTTGCCTTGCTTTCCCTTGCCTTCCTTGCATTCCGTTATTCTTTGCTTGCCTTCCGTGCATTGCCTAGCCTTGCGTTGTCGTGCCTTAGCCTTGCCTCGCCTGACCGTGCCTTGCCTTGCGTTAACCTTACCTTGCCTTGCCCTGCATTGCCTAGCCGTTCGTTGTCGTGCCTTAGCCTTGTTTGCCCTTGCCGTGCCGTTCCTTCCGTTACCCTTGCCTTGCTTTCCCTTGCCTTCCTTGGTTTCCGTTACTCTTTGCTTGCCTTCCGTGCATTGCCTAGCCATGCGCTGTCATGCATTTGCCTTGCCTTGCCTCAGAGTGCCTTGCCTTGCGTTACCTTTTGTTTGGCTGGCCGTGCATTGCGTAGCCTTGCGTTGTCGTGCATTACCCTTGCCTCGCCTGACCGTGCCTTGCCTTGCGTTACCCTTTCCTTGCCTTGCCGTGCATTGCCTAGCCCTGCGTTGCCGTGCCTTAGCCTTGTTTCCCCTTGCCGTGCCGTTCCTTCCGTTACCCTTGCCTTGACTTGCTTTCCCTTGCCTTCCTTGCCTTCCGTTACTCTTTGCTTGCCTTCCGTGCATTGCCTAGCCTTGCGTTGTCGTGCATTAGCCTTGCCTCCCCAAACCGTGCCTTGCCTTGCGTTACCCTTTCCTTGCCTTCCCCTGCATTGCCTAGAACTGTGTTGTCGTGCCTTAGCCTTGTTTCCCCTTGCCGAGCCGTTCCTTCCGTTACTATTGCCTTGCCTTGGTTTCCCTTGCCTTCCTTGCCTTCCGTTACTCTTTGCTTGCCTTCCGTGCATTGCCTAGCCTTGCGTTGTCGTCATTAGCCTTGCCTCGCCTGACCGTGCCTTGCCTTGCGTTACCCGTTCCTTGCCTTGCCGAGCATTGCCTAGCCGTGCGTCGTCGTGCATTAGCCTTGTCTAGCCTTACCGTGCCTCGCCTTGCGTT
Organism: Macrotis lagotis; assembly: GCF_037893015.1. NCBI lineage: Eukaryota > Metazoa > Chordata > Mammalia > Peramelemorphia > Peramelidae > Macrotis > Macrotis lagotis. Next base: position 4,975 of record NW_027422059.1, on the reverse strand, counting down.
ACCCTTTCCTTGCCTGGCCGTGCATTGCCTAGCCGTGCGTTGCCGTTCCTTAGCCTTGTTTCCCCTTGCCGTGCCTTTCCTTTTGTTACACTTGCCTTGCCTTGCTTTGCCTTGCCTTCCTTTCCTTCCGTTACTCTTTCCTTGCCTAGCCGTGCACTGCCTAGCCTTGCGATGTCGTGCATTAGCTTTGCCTCGCCTGACAGTGCCTTGCCTTGCGTTACCCTTTCCTTGCCTTGCCTTGCATTGCCTACCCCTGCGTTGCCGTGCCTTAGCCTTGTTTCCCCTTGCCGAGGCGTTCCTTCCGTTACCCTTGCCTTGCCTTGGTTTCCCTTGCCTTCCTTGCCTTCCGTTACTCTTTGCTTGCCTTCCGTGCATTGCCTAGCCTTTCGTTGTCGTGCATTAGCCTTGCCTCTCCTGACCGTGCCTTGCCTTGCGTTACCCTTTCTTTCCCTTGCCGTGCATTGCCTAGCCGTGCGTTGTCGTGCATTAGCCTTGTCTTGCCTTACCGTGCCTTGCCTTTCGTTACCATTTCCTTGCCTGGCCGTGCATTCCCTAGCCCTGCGTTGCCGTTCCTTAGCCTTGTTTCCCCTTGCCGTGCCGTTCCTTCCGGTAACCTTGCCTTGCCTTGCTTTCCCTTGCCTTCCTTGCGTTCCGTTACTCTTTGCTTGCCTTCCGTGCATTGCCTAGCCTTTCGTTGTCGTGCCTTAGCCTTGCCTCCCCAAACCGTGCCTTGCCTTGCGTTACCCTTTCCTTGCCTTGCAGTGCATTGCCTAGCAGTGCGTTGTCGTGCCTTAGCCTTGTTTCCCCTTGCCAACTGCGTTGCCGTTCCTTAGCCTTGTTTCCCCTTGCCGTGCCTTTCCTTTTGTTACACTTGCCTTGCCTTGCTTTGCCTTGCATTCCTTGCCTTCCGTTTCTCTTTGCTTGCTTTCCGTGCATTGCCTAGCCTTGCGTTGTCGTGCATTAGACTTGCCTCCCCAAACCGTGCCTTGCCTTGTGTTACCCTTTCCTTACCTTACCCTGCATTGCCTAGCCCTGTGTTGTCGTGCCTTAGCCTTGTTTCCCCTTGCCGTGCCGTTCCTTCCGTTACCCTTGCCTTCCCTTGCTTTCCCTTGCTTTCCTTGCCTTCCGTTACTCTTTGCTTTCCTTCCGTGCATTTCCTAGCCTTGCGTTGTCGTGCCTTAGCCTTGCCTCGCCAGACAGTGCCTTGCCTTGCGTTACCCTTTCCTTGCCTTGCTGTGCACTGCCTAGCCTTGCCTTGTCGTGCATTAGCCTTGCCTTGCCTGACCGTGCCTTGCCTGGCGTTACCATTTCCTTGCCTTGCCGTGCATTCCCTAGCCCTGCGTTGCCGTTCCTTAGCCTTGTTTCCCCTTGCCGTGCCGTTCCTTCCGTTACACTTGCCTTGCCTTGCTTTGCTTTGCCTTCCTTTCCTTCCGTTACTCTTTCCTTGCCTAGCCGTGCACTGCCTAGCCTTGCGTTGTCGTGCATTAGCCTCCCTGTGCCTTGCCTTGCGTTAATTGCCTAGCCGTGCGTTGTCGTGCCTTAGCCTTGTTTCCCCTTGCCGTGCCGTTCCTTCCGTTACCTTGCCTTGCCTTGCTTTCCCTTGCCTTCCTTGGTTTCCGTTACTCTTTGCTTGCCTTCCTTGCATTGCCTAGCCTTGCGCTGTCATGCATTAGCCTTGCCTTGCCTCAGACCGTGCCTTGCCTTTCGTTACCTTTTCCTTGGCTGGCCGTGCATTGCCTAGTCGTGCGTTGTGGTGCCTTAGCCTTGTTTCACCTTGCCATAGCCTTGCTTGCGTTGCCTTGCTTTCCCTTGCCTTCCTTGCGTTCCGTTACTCTTTGCTTGCCTTCCGTGCATTGCCTAGCCTTGCGTTGTCGTGTCTTAGCCTTTTTTCACCTTGCCATAGCCTTGCTTGCGTTGCCTTGCTTTGCCTTGCCTTCCTTGCCTTCCGTTACTCTTTGCTTCCCTTCCTTGCATTGCCTAGCCATGCGTGGTCGTGCCTTAGCCTTTTTTCACCTTGCCATAGCCTTGCTTGCGTTGCCTTGCTTTGCCTTGCATTCCTTGCCTTCCGTTACTCTTTACTTGCCTTCCGTGCATTGCCTAGCCTTGCGTTGTCGTGCATTAGCCTTGTTTCCCCTTGCCGTGCCGTTCCTTCCGTTACCCTTGCCTTGACTTGCTTTCCCTTGCCTTCCTTGCCTTCCGTTACTCTTTGCTTGCCTTCCGTGCATTGCCTAGCCTTGCGTGGTCGTGCCTTAGCCTTTTTTCACCTTGCCATAGCCTTGCTTGCGTTGCCTTGCTTTGCCTTGCCTTCCTTTCCTTCCGTTACTCTTTCCTTGCCTTGCCGTGCATTGCCTAGCCTTGCGTTGTCGTGCATTAGCCTTGCCTTGCCTGACCGTGCCTTGCATTGCGTTACCCTTTCCTTGCCTTGCCGTGCATTGCCTAGCCCTGCGTTGCCGTGCCTTAACCTTGTTTCCCCTTGCCGTGCCGTTCCTTCCGTTACCCTTGCCTTGACTTGCTTTCCCTTGCCTTCCTTGCCTTCCGTTACTCTTTGCTTGCCTTCCGTGCATTGCCTAGCCTTGCGTTGTCGTGCATTAGCCTTGCCTCCCAAAACCGTGCCTTGCCTTGCGTTACCCTTTCCTTGCCTTGCCCTGCATTGCCTAGAATTGTGTTGTCGTGCCTTAGCCTTGTTTCCCCTTACCGTGCCGTTCCTTTCGTTACCCTTGCCTTCCCCTGCTTTCCTTTGCATTCCTTGCCTTCCGTTACTCTTTGCTTGCCTTCCGTGCATTGCCTAGCCTTGCGTTTTCGTGCCTTAGCCTTGTTTCCCCTTGCCGTGCCGTGCCTGTTGTTACACTTGCCTTGCCGTGCTTTGCCTTGCCTTCCTTTCCTTCCGTTACTCTTTCCTTGCGTAGCCGTGCACTGCCTAGCCTTGCGATGTCGTGCATTAGCTTTGCCTCGCCTGACAGTGCCTTGCCTTGCGTTACCCTTTCCTTGCCTTGCCGTGCATTGCCTAGCCCTGCGTTGCCGTGCCTTAGCCTTGTTTCCCCTTGCCGAGCCGTTCCTTCCGTTACTCTTGCCTTGCCTTGGTTTCCCTTGCCTTCCTTGCCTTCCGTTACTCTTTGCTTGCCTTCCGTGCATTGCCTAGCCTTGCGTTGTCGTCATTAGCCTTGCCTCGCCTGACCGTGCCTTGCCTTGCGTTACCCTTTCCTTGCCTTGCCGAGCATTGCCTAGCCGTGCGTTGTCGTGCATTAGCCTTGTCTAGCCTTACCGTGCCTCGCCTTGCGTTACCCTTTCCTTGCCTGGCCGTGCATTGCCTAGCCGTGCGTTGCCGTGCCTTAGCCTTGTTTCCCCTTGCAGTGCCGTTCCTTCTGGTAACCTTGCCTTGCCTTGCTTTCCCTTGCCTTCCTTGCGTTCCGTTACTCTTTGCTTGCCTTCCGTGCATTGCCTAGCCTTTCGTTATCGTGCCTTAGCCTTGTTTCCCCTTGCCATAGCCTTGCTTGCGTTGCCTTCCTTTGCCTTGCCTTCCTTGCTTTCCGTTACTCTTTGCTTGCCTTCCGTGCATTGCCTAACCTTGCGTGGTCGTGTCTTAGACTTTTTTCACCTTGCCATAGCCTTGCTTGCGTTGCCTTGCTTTGCATTGCATTCCTTGCCTTCCGTTACTCTTTGCTTGCCTTCCGTCCATTGCCTAGCCTTGCGTTGTCGTGCCTTAGCCTTTTTTCCCCTTGCCATAGCCGTTCCTTGCGTTGCCTTGCTTTGCCTTGCTTTCCTTGCCTTCCTTACCTTCCGTTACTCTTTGCTTGCCTTCCGTGCATTGCCTAGCCTTGCGTTGTCGTGCCTTAGCCTTGCCTCCCCTGACCGTGCCTTCCCTTGCGTTACCCTTTCCTTGCCTTGCCGTGCATTGCCTAGCCCTGTGTTGTCGTGCCTTAGCCTTGTTTCCCCTTGCCGTGCCGTTCCTTCCGTTACCCTTGCCTTTCCCTGCTTTCCCTTGCCTTCCTTACCTTCCGTTACTCTTTGCTTGCCTTCCGTGCATTGCCTAGCCTTGCGTTGTCGTGCCTTAGCCTTGCCTCGCCTGACCGTGCTTTCCTTGCGTTACCCTTTCCTTGCCTTGCCGTTCATTGCCTAGCGTTCGGTTGTCGTGCCTTAGCCTTGTTTCCCCTTGCCGTGCCGTTCCTTCCGTTACCCTTGCCTTGCCTTGGTTTTCCTTGCCTTTTTTACCTTCCGTTACTCTTTGCTTGCCTTCCCTGAATTGCCTAGCCTTGCGTTGTCGTGCCTTAGCCTTATTCTCGCCTGACCTTGCCTTCCTTTGCTTTAAGCTTTCCTTGCATTGTCGTGCATCGCCTAGCCTTGCGTTTTCGTGCATTAGCCTTGCCTAGCCTCACCGTGCCTTTCCTTGCGTTACCCTTTGCTTGCCTTGCCGTGCATTGCCTAGCCGTGCGTTGTCGTGCCTTAGCCTTGTTTCCCCTTGCCGTGCCGTTCCTTCCGTTACACTTGCCTTTGCCTTGCTTTCCCTTGCCTTCCTTTCCTTCCGTTACTCTTTGCTTGCCTTCCGTGCATTGCCTAGCCTTGCGTTGTCGTGCCTTAGCCTTGCCTCGCCTGAACCGTGCTTTCCCATGCGTTACCCTTTCCTTGCCTTGCCGTGCATTGCCTAGACGTGCGTTGCCGTGCCTTAGCCTTGTTTCCCCTTGCCGTGCCGTTCCTTCCGTTACCCTTGCCTTCCCTTGCTTTCCCTTGCCTTCCTTGCGTTCCGTTACTCTTTGCTTGCTTTCCGTGCATTGCCTAGCCTTGCGTTGTCGTGCCTTAGCCTTGCCTCGCCTGACCGTGCTTTCCCATGCGTTACCCTTTCCTTGCCTTGCCGTGCATTGCCTAGCAGTGCGTTGTCGTGCCTTAGCCTTGTTTATCCTTGCCGTGTCGTTCCTTCCGTTACCCTTGACTTTCCTTGCTTTTCCTTGCCTTGCTTACCTTCCGTTACTCTTTCCTTGCC